>NW_019154098.1:20397355-20453785 GCF_002288905.1 Enhydra lutris kenyoni | reverse complement strand
CCTGGGTGGCTCAGTGGGTTAAAGCCTCTGCCTTCGGCTCAGGTCATGATCCCAGGGTCCTGGGATTGAGCCCCGCATCGGGCTCTCTGCTCAGCGGGGAGCCTGTTTCCCCCTCCCTCTCTGCCTGCCTCTCTGCCTACTTGTGATCTCTGTCTGTCAAATAAATAAAATAAAAATCTTAAAAAAATAAAATAAAATAAAATAAAATATAAAAAAAACCTTTTCTTCACTGAGTTGAAATCATGGTCCAACAAGCCCAGCATTCTGTGCCTCTCAGCAAGGCAGACTTTTGGTGAGAAAGAGCAAGACTGTAATTCCCACCAACTCCTTGACTTCTGCTACTGAATTTCTCTTAATGACTCATGATGGCCCTAATTCCAGTGAATGCCTCTACCTGAAGTTAGGCCACCATGATCTCTCAGCTGGACCACCGAGAAAGTCTCCTGGAAAACTTTGAAGTCTTCTAACTTAGTTTCCAAGATACAGCCAGAGAGATGGTTTGAAAATTCTAACCTAACCACCTAACTCCTCTGCTGAATACCCTGCAGGGTTTTCCATTGTCCTGAAGATAAAAGATCAACTCCTTAAAACAATTTAGCAACAATCTGGTCAAAGTGCTTCCTATAGATAAAGGTGTTGTCCATAGCTAAGGAGCTCAGTGAGCTGAAGCCCAGTCCTTGTTCCACAGGCTCCGCCATGAGCCCTGGCACTGTCCCAATGGAGGGCCTATTATTTCTGCTGTAGATTCGTATCTAATCCCCACATTTGCTTCTATCCTAACCTCCAGCACAGTAATCCCATCATATCAGCATCTCGAAATTTCCCTCTGTCTTGCTTCTAACCCTTTGCCCATGTTTTCCACCACTTGAACTTCTCTTCATTCTTCTTTTCGTCGAGGTAAGTCATATTTTCTTTCTGCTCTCCATTTCAACATACCTTCCCGGACCTTCCTTGGACTGCGTTAGATGCTCCTAATATGTGTTCTCAAAACACCCTGTGTTTTTTCACAACAGAGCGCTCATTCTCTGGTCTTATAATTGCCTATTTATCTGCCTTTCCTTGAGAGCAGAGACTGTATCACAGTATTCTGTAATTCCCTTGTCTAGGTGTTCAATAGTTATCTGTTGATCAAAGAAGTGAATGAATAAATGGATGGATACATAAGTATGTTATAAAAAAAACCTTGAATTCATGCTTCCAATAAACATCACATTTTGACTAAAAGAGTTCCAAAACTCATTACTTTGTCTTAAATCTATTTTTTTCTGCCTTCACAGAATGCAGTTCTGGCTAGAAGGGAGACAAAGGAAAGAAATGCTGGGAGATGAGATTGGGCAAGGTCATCTAGGTTAGGTTGTTAAGTGTTTACCATGGTGGGTGGATCTCTAGGAACTGGGAACTCATCTTAGTTCATCCAAAACCACAGCTTCCCCATTTTACAGAGCTTTGGATATTTCCAAATGAAAAGATGGTCTTTATATGGTGTCTTCACTTATGAGTCTGCCCATCCTCCCCTCACTTGGCAGCCAAGGCAGTATAGTGGAAGGCCTTGGAAAGTCTTGAATATCCTGGCTTTCATCCTGTGGGTGATAGTGAGTTCATGAAGTGTTTTAAGCAGGGGAGTGACATATCCTATTTGTGTTTGAGTAACTGCTCAAGCAGGGATAAGGAAGACAAGAGCTTGGGGGGCAGGGAGCTGAGAGAGAAAGCTACTAGAACATTCAAGGTAAGAGATGAAGTCCTGAACCAGAGAAAAGACCATGGCAATGGAGATGAGGATGCAAAATCAAGAAATCTTTAGGAGAAAATGTATCGCTTGGATTTGCTCTATTATTATGGTTATAAATGAGGGAGAAGAATAACAGATGATTCCCATGGTTTGAGCTTCAGCAACTGGGTTCCTGCCGGTGTCCTCATCGAAACTCAGGTCGGTAAAGATAGTGAGTTCACTGTCAGATGTGTCCGGGTTAAGTGATGGACTTTTATACAAAATCAAGGTAGAAACCATCTCTGTATCCCCATTTTCCCACATACCTTATATATGGTAGGTACACATAACATTTCTTTAAGTTACAATACATCCTACATACAGAATTCTCAATATCTAACTTCAACTGTGTGTTTTGTCAAATTCCAAGCAAAGACCCATCTAACCGTACTGCTCTATATTAACATAATATAACATTTATCCATATGACAAGCGAAGAAATTTCAACCCCCTGGAAAGTATGACTAAGAGATTTTACTGCAATAATAATTTTCACTAAGTGGTGGAAGGAGTCAGGAAAGGGGATATTATAGCAACCGCAAATAGGTCCCGGGCTACACTTGGCTTGCAATTTCACTACAAATTTCAGAGAAGCCATAAAAGATTCAAGTAAAATCTGGTTGGTTGATTAGAAACATGTGAAGGAACCCCGAACAGGCACGTGTTTCACATTTCCTACTCTGAAGTTGGCCAAATACTAATCATCATCTTCCCTGTGTTATTCCAGAAAACAGAATCGCTCCAGCTGGCCTTTTCGAAGGACAGGACCTGGGTCAGGAGAACATCCACAAATCTGGGACTTCCAGAGGGAAGGAATTAGCAAATAAATGCCATATTGAACTTTCTCCATCTGCCATAATATTACTCCTTATGTTATCCTCCACACCTCTGCCCTCAGCCCAGTCTATGCTCACCTCCATATGACAAATGAAGAGAGACTTTGGGATATAGCCTCTCAATGAGAACACTGTTACTTCATCCTGAATCCCCCTCCCTCCACAGAACACAGATTCCAGAAAGGAACAGGCAAAAACTTTACAACCAGAAAGTCCCAAATTTGAAACCAAACTCTACCATTTACATTGGGTGATTCACCCAACCTCTTTGAGCCTCAGCCTTCTTCATTTACAAAAAAAGGCTAATAAGACCAACTTTGAAGGGTCAAGACCAAACAAGGTAATTTGTATAAAACACATACATGTGTGTGGTATCAGCAAACATGTTTTGGAGCCTTCCTGCTCCTTCCTTCTGTATGATGACCTGCCCAAGCAAATGTGAAGTCCAAACTGTCCTTCAACACAGACCTCACTCACGGGAGTCTCAGAGGAATGGTTCCAATGCACACAGCAACTGGAGACCTGATCAGGCTGTTTTGTAGAGAATCAGCTTCATCTAGTCCTCCTGGGACTCACAGAGCAGGTGAGATGACAACAAACCTAGCCTCCCTCAGATGAAAGTGCTGTGAGGGCAAGGAGGATGGACGAGCTCCTACGGCATCTGAACAGTCAGGTCAGACCTCAGAGATGAGGCATCATTTGAACTTGGCTTTAAAGGATGAGTACCATTTCCTGGGATAGAATCAGAGATTTCATACAAAAGTGGAAAATAAAGACACTGAGGTCATGATGTGCTCAAGAAGTGGTAACTGGTTAGTTATGGCTAGAAGAGAGACAAAGGAAAGAAATGCCAGTAGATGAGATAGGCAAGATCCACTGGGTTAGGTGGTTAAGTGTTTACCATGGTAGGCGGGGCTTCTGGACTTAATCCTATAAATAATGCAGGTGCATTAAAGGGATCTGAAATTTTCTCTTTTGCATCTCATGGTATTTTGTTTTTAGCATTTTTCTATTCTCACTATGAAAACCAAGCATATATTAGAAAGCATTCAAACAGTACAGAGGGATATAATAAAAAGTGAATCTCTGTCCTTATCCCACATTACTGTGTTTACTCCTTATTCTATCTCCTTTCATATAGATACATATAAATACTCTTAAAGTTTGCCTGTGAGCAAATACTTAAACACACTTCATTGTATGCGCTTATTTCCTGCTTTGTGATGTATTGTGGAGATCTTTATAATTCAGCATATATAATTCCATCTCATTATTTTTTTCAAGATTGTATGTATGTATGTATGTATTTAGAGAGTGAGTGAGCACAAGCAGGGAAGGGGGAGGGACAGAAGGAAAGGGAGAAAATCTTAAGCAGACTCTGGGCTGAGTGTGTAGGGTGATGCTGGGATTGACCTTGAGATCATGACCTGGGCCAAAATCAAGAGTCAGATACTCAACTTGGGTGACTGAGCCCCCCAGACTCCCCTCACCTCATTTTTTTGAATAGCAGTAAGGTATTCCATACTTTAGTTGTTGCATATCTTTTATTTAACTGATTCTCAGCTGGTAGATATTTAAGCTGTTCCCAATGGTTTCTTATTACCAATAAGGCTGCAATCCATCCTCATATCTTTGGAAGTATGTGAGAATATTCCTGTAGGGGGAAAAAAAAAAACCCACTAAAAGCAAAATTGTTGAATCAAAAGGTATGTGGCTTTTAAAATCTGAGAGCTACTTTCAGCTTGCCCATTAGAAAAAGCACCTATTTATACTCCCATCACCAGAGTATGACTGTATCTGTTTCCACATATCCTTGACATTACTCTGTTATCAAACTTTTAAATCTTGGCCACTCTAGTAAGTTGACCTTTTTTAACTTCCTGTTTTGACTTATAATTCTTTCACTGAGTGAAGATGAGCAACGGCTTGTATGTTCATAAACCATTTTTGTTTTTTTTTCTCTGGGAATGGGTTTCTATTTTCCTTGCCAATTTTTCTATTAGTTTGTGGTCTTTTCCTTGCTGATTTATAAGAGCTCTTTATATATTGGGAAAATAAGCAAATTGACCATGATTTTGTTTATGGGTTCTGGGCCCCATCCAGGTCTTAGAAATGTCTCTTCCACTCCAATATTATTTTAAAATCCACCCATGTTTTCTTTCATACTTCTAGGACTTCCATTTTATGTTTCCAATTTTGATCAACAAAGAGTTCATTTTGCTACAAGGTATCAGATATGGATTTTGTTTTGTTATTCATTCTCTGTGTCTTTCTTTTAATAGATGATTTTAGCCCCATTTCAATTTATTGACAATAGATGGGCTTGTTCTTTGTTGCCTTCTCTTAGTTGTGTTTTCTATTTTTAATGCTTCCTTTGTTTTCTAATTTTTACTACATGGTCTGTTTTTATCTTCTTTGATATAGCTACTTTTTTTTTTTTCTTTTTCTTTGTGGAGATGGGATGGAAGAACAAGGTCTGACTGGGCACACATATGAAGCCTCACATATGTGAGAAGTGTTTTGTGTGTGTCTGCTTATATATAACAAATGGCTCGGACGGGATCGCCACCCACCATCTCTACTGTACTCTCTCCTCTGAGAATTCTTGTAAAGATGGCACGTCTGCAGGATTCTCTCCTGGCTCTGCTTCTCATGACATTTCCCAGGGCAGAACAGGGATTTGGACACTTACCTAGGCTGCCCACAACCCCACATAATGCTGTTCCAGGCACAACTGTCTCTTCAACAATGTGCTGTCTCTTTCTGGAGACCACTATGGAAAAGTGGATTTACTCTAAGTGTCTTCCTTCAGTTAAATCCAACTATTAACTGTGTTCAGCAATTATTTTTCAGAGCTTGGGGTTGTGGGTATTTTCTAAGTTATTTGAAGATGAAAACTTTCTTTTCCTTTTTTTCAGTTGCCTTTAGAAGACAGAGTTGGGGTAGAAACAGCTTTACTGCCCTGTTTTAGCCAGAACTTCTCTAGTGAAGATCATTAGGCAGGAGAGAATATATCGATCTAAATTTAATTATGATTTTGGCAGGCAGACTAGAGGGGGGAAGAGAAGGGAGGCAGGGAAACCAGTTAGAAAGCTAGCATGGTCATTGAAAATGGAAGAGGTAAAGCTAACCTGGGCTAAAGTAGTACGGGGAAGAAGACCAGTCTGGGAGAAATCCTGTGGGTCAATCAGCAGGACTTTGATTAAAAAGGACAGTTAAAGAAAGGTAACTTAGTAGATGGCCATGCATTCATTGAGAGAGGAAATCTAGCAGAGGGAAGAGTTCATGCTTTCGTATGCCGAAGTGGCTGGACATTCCGAGGAAGACACAAAGCAGGCTGTTGGAAACCAGGGTTTGGGAAAGAAGGCAGTGGGTGTGGATTTATGTCTCCAGCAGATTGAAAGCTCTGGCTGGAACCACGAAATAAGTTAACTTGCCAAGAAAGACAGGATGAAGTAAGAGGGTGAAGATAGACACCGGAGAATACCAGTCTTTCAGGGGCTGGTGCAGAAAGCTGCTCCAGAAAGAAGAAGAAACAAGAGATGGTGGCCTTGTGCGAAACAGTGGAAGAGGGTGCCCAGAAAGGATGTATGGTCAGCCATGGCAAATGTTGAGAAGGCTTAGGAGGCAAGCACTAAAAGTCGCCCACAGAACTTGGTCGTTGGTGAGAGCAATCTGGGGGACAAGGACGGCAAGTGGAGGAGGAGATGTAAACTAGTATTAAGTACCTAATACCTCCCAGGCAATCCACTGATTTGCATATGTCATTCCAGTTAATCTTCACAAAAATCCCCCAGAAGAGGAAACGGAAGCTAACAAACAGTAAGTAACTCTGGCACCATCACAAGGAAGCCAAGGAGGCAGCTAGATTTACACCCAAATCCTGCAGTCAAAGCACAATCCTGTCTCCACTATGTTACCTTTCAAGTCAGATTATGGTAAATCAACGAATACCTGAGCCTAAAAACATGAAATGTGTTTCAGAGCATCGTTTCCTAGTGACTTCTATTAGAAAATTATTGCTGGACTCCGGCTGTCATGCAAAACACAGTCGCGGCGCTCAGCGCTGTGTTGGTACGAGGCTAGCACACCAGGCTCCCTGCAGATCAGGCAGACTGCCTTGGCTTCCATCCTGGCAATGAGGAGAGCCCAGAAAATGCGAACAGACTAATAGAGGTCACAAAATTAGTGTCCAAACAAAGGCAACAAGGCAAATATCTCTTTGTTTTCCCTGCCCGTTCTTTAGTAGAAATTTCTCCATCCTGAGTTCTGTATAATTTCCAGCTATGTTATAGAATGATGAGTACATAAACTTTCTTGACCCGTGAGCTAATGTTGTAATTCCTCTTTCTCAGGGTATCATCTGTCTTGGATTCTGTCTCTCCTATAAGACATCGGTGCTCTTTGGGGCTTAATACAGTGCCTGACACATAGCAGGGTTCAATGAATGTTTGTTCTCCTGAGGGTTGTGTGTTTGTTCTTTTTTTTTTTTTTTCTCCAGGCTGAGGTCACTGCAGGTGGTTCTCTAACCCATTTGCCTGTCTTTTAAAAAAGTATAAAAACATCAAGGTTGGGGCACATAACTGGTGCTCAAGTTCATTGCTCCACTAATTCACAACCAACCAACCAACAAAACTGGCTGGAAGGGGTACCAGCAACTTTATAGTTTTTCTCCTTATGGGAAAAAGATGTTTAATGGACATGCTTAATAAGGGGAACATATTTAAGGGTTCTGGAATTCCTCTATGCCATTTCTATCCAGAGCACCTAGCTCCCAAATACACAGAATCCCACATGTAATGACATTTCCCATGGGGCCACAGGTCAGGACCCATATATACAGAATATTCGCAGAAACAATTCCCCATGCCAGCTCATCAGAAGGAAAGAATAATTCCTTGCTTTGGCACTTTGGTGAGTGAGTTTGTAATGCATCCTCCAGCTGATGGGAGAATGATGAAATCCTCACATATTTTATAGATGTGTTTTGGGGTATACATCAAAGGGGAAATTAATAAGAAAAAATGACAATAAACAACATCATTTATTGCCTATGGCAAATGTGCCAGGACTGTGGCTTCATTCATCCAATAATCCTACAAGTTAAGGTCCTTAACCAAAGTCACACACATGTAGTAATCGGCAGAGCCAGGGTTCAATCTGTTTCTTACTAAACCTACAATCTTTATCATGAGACCTAAGACTACTGGCCCCCATTAAAAACAAACCAAAGCTAAAAACCAACCAAAGAAACAAAAATCTGAAATACCACAGTGAAACTTTCCTTTCAAGAGCTTGGAGTTGTGACAGATCCTGCCAGTTTTCTTCCTGACCCTCCCTCTCCTTCCCTAATGAAATCCCTCTAAAGGTTGGCCTGTGACTCCCTCAGGAGAAAAAGACTACATTTCCCACCGTCCTTTGCAGCTAGCTATGGCCATGACTGAATTTTGGCTATTGTGTTACAAGCAGAAGTTGTGTATGTAGTTTCTTGGAAGTATTCTTAAATGGAGAGGGCACATCATTCTTCATCACTTCCCCCCTTCCTATTTGCTAGAATTTACATGTAATCACTAGAGTTCTCACAGCCATTTTGGAGCGGAAGCCATACTCCACAGTTTATAAGAAAGAACTGTCTCTTGATCACTTGCACCATGAAGTGGTGGCTACTGCCTATGAACATCTTGAATGTGGGGTAGAAAACATTTCTACTTGTTTAAGTACTGCCTTTATTTCCTGTTCCTCCCCGTTGGGTCTAATTCTAACCAATGTAGGAGTTTTATGATATCTTGTTCACTATGACATCTTTTATTGTTGTTGAATGTGAGTTCATTAAGTTAAACTGGTATTGGGCATCCTAAGTATTATAGATAAAAGTGATTGAGATACAGTCTTGCTTCCAGAAGGCTGCAATTTGTGGATGGAGGGAGGAGACATGTCCACGACATTACAATAAAAGAAATACCTGGTATGTGAGTTAGCTTTATGCACTGTGTATTTTTAGGTATGTTTTGAAATGTTTTTAATCTAGTTTCCCCACACTGAGAAGGAAGAGAGCACAAAATCATTTTTCTGTTTTGTTTTGTTTTGTTTTTGATCCTTGCTTCCTAGCAGGTAGTCTATACTTGAGAAACACATTCTTCAAAGGATCCACCACACTTAAATAAAGTTGGAACTTGGGGCGCCTGGGTGGCTCAGTGGGTTAAGCCGCTGCCTTCGGCTCAGGTCATGATCCCAGGTCCTGGGTTCGAGCCCCACATCGGGCTTTCTGCTCAGCAGGGAGCCTGCTTCCTCCTCTCTCTCTGCCTGCCTCTCTACTTACTTGTGATTTCTCTCTGTCAAATAAATAAATAAAATCTTAAAAAAAAATAATAAAATAAAGTTGGAACTTTGTCTGTGTCCTTATTGGAATCTCTAACCTTGTCCTATCTCCCTTCTTCTGTATAAAAGGAAGATAAATAGTACAAGAAGAGGAGTCCCAAACCCTGTGCTTCCTATCCTTACTGTAAGATAAGGACTCGGGGCCCTTTTCAGTACCTTTGTACATAGGAGACACACAGGAGGTGCTGGGAGAAATCCTGGAAGGGTGTTCTCAGAACTTGGAGAATAAAGATGTAGGTTCCACTTCCTACCTTCAATTCCCTGTGACCTCAACAGATTGTCTCGCCTTTCTGGGCCACCAGGCCCTTAATTAATAATAATCAATTAATTAATAGTAACAAGAGGGGTTGACTCAATGGTCTCCAAGGTCCCATTTGGCACATGCTCTGTGACTCTAAGGCTAGAACAAACCCTAAGTAGGGAGATGGGGAACCTTGGATTCAATTGGGCTGAATCTTGATTCTTTCACTGAGAAAGAGAGAGAGGCAACATCTGCTAACTTCAGGTTCTTCCCTGTAAGATAAGGAAGACGAACAAGATAGGCATTTTATAATATCTCCTAGAATTCAACTAGTCTAGGAATACTTTATACAAAGTTGTTTTCTTCATGGAAAAAAAAAAACCAAATTGATAATATTATTAGATTTAAAATCATCAGGTGGCACTATTTAAAATAACCCCAAACTCAGTTCCATGCACAAAATAAGGATTTTTTTTTTTTTAAGTTGCCACACTATGATAATAACAAAATTGGCTCAGGGATGGAATTTTGCAGTATCTTTCATCGTTTCACACAGGCACTTAAAGGTCATGACTAAGGTCAGAAATGAAAATGTCCTCTATGGGAACAGAAGTGACTTTAACAAGCATAGAGGTTCCTGTTGATAAGCATAACGAACAATCTTAATGTCATGTTGTTCTCCTTGATCCCAAGTCAAAATGTTTCCTCTTATCCAAGTCCAAAAAATGCATCTCCGTCCACTGGAAGAAAATCATGCAGCATCATTTATCCCTTCTTTTAACACCCTTGAAATCCTCCTTTATAGTAAATTTCAGCCTACGGCCAGCAAAGTATGTTTTTTCCTCTTTCAGAGCTTGTACATTGTGTACACATTGCCAGAGCAAGACATTCTACGTCAGCTCTAGGCTGTAACTAAGGACTTAGTAAACAAAACAGGGCTGGTTAACATAGCTTAGTGCCAAAAAAACTGAAAAATTACTATCTTCATCAAACAATAAAATCCTGAGTAAATGGAAAACTTTAACGCTTTGGCTTTTTCAAGCTGGTTTTCATTTTGTGAGGAACATGGATTTACTTACCTATTAAAGGTAAACTTTCATAAAATAAACACCCCCACGCTTCTCCCCTTCCTGTACTGAGGCTGTGAGTTTGAAGTTCCATGTTATGGGCTGAACTGTGTCTTCTCAAAATTCACAGGTTCAAGTCCTAACCCTTAGTGCCTTAGAAGGTGACTGTGGAAACAGGACTTTTAAGGCCATAATGAAGCAAAATGAGGTCATGAGGGGGAGCCCTAGTCCAGTCTGACTGGTGTTCTTATAAGAAGAGATCAGGACACAGGCAACACACAGGGAGCTGTGAAGCCACGAGAAGGGGGCCATTTGCAAGCCAAGGAGAGAGGTTTCAGGGGAAAAAAAAAAAAAAAAAAAAACAACAACAAATAAAAACAAACCAAAAAACACAGCTGACACCTCGATCTTGGACTACTAGCCTATAGAACTGTGAGAAAATAAATTTCTGTGGTTTAAGCCACCCGGTCTGTGGTACTTTGTAATGGCGGTCCAATAAATTAATACACTTTGCATTCTCTATCTCAGATTTAATTACACAAATGGGGAGACGCTAGGGTCTCTCAGAGCTTGGCACATTGCCTGGGACATCACAGATGCTCCACTTGCTTGTCAAACGAAGTAACTAGCTCATTTTAAAGCAGAACCCCCCACTCACCTAGACCTTCCATGCTTCCTTCTCTGTGAGGAGACACGTGGCAATGAAAAGACCGGTTGTTTCTGCTTTCATCCTCCTCGCCCTTCCCCTCAATCTCTGGCCAGCTCTTGCCCTTGAGTTCTTGCTCCGTCTGTGATGAGAACCAACACTTTCTATATTGTTTTCATTCATGTTCAGGGTTCTGCTGGCTAGACACACGGCTGCCCAAAAGTCAGAATGTGATCTGAGCCTCTTGAATGGATAAGATGCCAGAGGAGTGAAGGAACTCCAAGAACCAGCATCCAAGGCCTAAGGAAACTGATCCACTTTGAGAGTTGAGGGGCTGATAGGGAAAAAAGAAAAAAAATCGTCTGGCTCTCTGGGGCCATATTTGCCCATTCTATGTCTTCTCTTTCGGTTTTATCGAGTTGAGCATTTACTTGCACTCTTCCTTCCGGTCCACCCAAATTGGGAGGGTCTCAATTACATTTCTCTTGAGGCATTCTTCCCTTCCCACTTTGCATTTCCACTGTTTATGATTACACCTCTACGGGATGATGGAGTTGTGTGAAAGCAGAGTCAGGATCATTTTCTCTTTGCGAGGAGTGCCTGGCCCCCAAAGGGACCGATAGAGTTGTTGTGGTAGTGGTTGTTTAAATGAATGAACATCTCCAAAATATGTCAACCATTCAGTCAACCCATCATCTATTAAGTGCGTCATCAGTGCTGGCACTGTGCCAGATACGGAGATCTACAAGTGTCATCGAGGAACTCCAGACCTCATGAAAGTGCCATTAAGTGAAAGGCCCTGATGGGACACAAAGCGACCTGCAATGTGTGTGCAGTGTTAAAGGGAACGCAGCAAAACGAAAAACCAGATGATACAAGGGCAAGGGCTCCCCTCTTGCTCCTTATCTATCCTAGCTGTCCTTCAGCTTCAATACTCCCCTGGTATTTGCCTCGTTACAGAGAGCATGGATTCATCTTAGAAATATTTGTAAGTCCAATTGTCTGAACTTTTAAAAAGCCCAGCTTAAGTTTTATCCCCTTGGGGAAATCCTAGATGGCACCAGGATTATGTTATCTCTCTGCCTTCCTTACAGTCTTTCTCACTGATTTAGCACTGACTCCCAGACCACCTAGAGAGATACTTCACTTAGTCACTTGAACTTCTACCTTGCACCATGCATTACTTGTGTTTTTCACACTTGCTGGGAGATCGCGAGCTTCCTGAAGCAGGCACCATGTATACTCGTAGAATGTTAGAAACTCAATGAACTTCATGGTTATTTGATCCAACTCCATCTTTCCCAGGGGAGAGAACCCAGAGTTAAGGACACTGACACTTGCCCTTATGAACATACGGAGTTGGCGAAAGAACAAAACTAAAATGCAAAGTCAAAATGATTTGAAACAGTTATTAGGAGGCTGAGTGAGAGTCCTGACCTACTTTTTCCAAGGGCCAACAGATTGGCGGGAGGGTGGGGGGGTTTGTTCCTTTCCTCTACCATCCTCTCTCTCTTGAACCTGATCCCTATAAAATGAAATAAAGCAATATTTTGTCCCTAATAATCATCCGTCTGTGTGGGCACATAGCAAAATGCTATGCCTACAAGCTTAGGGTTGTGTTTAACCCTACGGACTTTGAAATCAGATCGTCTTTGGCTCCTATCACATATTTTCAACTGCTTTTTGTTGTTCTTGTTAACTTCGGACATCTCCAAGTCTCAGTTTTCTCTCTATAAAATAAAAATGACAGTACCTACCTCTTTTGATCTCTTAACAAGATCAGACGCCCACAGCACTGGTACTCTCAGGACAAAGTAAACGCTCCTTACATTTACAAATGTTACGAAATCAGATGCAGATCCTTTGATACAATCTTCACTTGATGAACATGACAAGTAGAGATAAAAATGATAAGAAAGCTCACAATGATCATGTAAACCTTTTGTATGCAGTTATACAATTCAAACCTCAGCATTCATATAGGACTACTCTTCTAAAAACAAATTCTTTTAAAGATACAAAAATCCTGCCTTTCCAACCAGAAACCAAGACCACTAGAGAGGTCCTGTCACTTAGTTAAACTAGTGCTCTCAGAAAATTCTTCAGGGAGAGTGTTTGTGTTTGCAGGATTGGAGGGCAGGCATTTAAGGTGAAAGCCATTATTCATCGTATCTAATGCCCTTTCCACTCGATACAAAAACAGGAATCAATTAATTTCCTTCAGACATCAACCAGGCAAGTCTGCCTGCCAGCACTAGAGGTTTCTAAGGACTTTCTTTTGTAGATGATGTCATTAAGAGCCTTGTGAGTTTCCTTCCTCCCTAGCATGTGTCCTTCTTAAGAGTAGAACATTCGATTTACTGCTATTTTTCTTTCCTGATGGAGAAATAAAAATTTATGGTAAAAGTATGGAAAATAATCCCCATTACAGTTTCCCTTCGGCTATGCCAAAACAAAAGAAAACAAAGCAAAGCAAAGCAAAGCAAAGGTTTGCCACAGAACGTAAGGAGTACACATACCAGGAAAGGGATTGAGTGAGTTTCTGAGTTAGAGCAGATTGTATTAAAGCTCACTGGAGACCTTTTTGCCATGTACCGAGGATCTCGTAAGAAACCGCTAAATGCTTTTTCTCTCCTCCTTGAAAGTCCAAACAAAACAATCCAGATATGCTCACAGTGGTATCCTAGGAACACAATGGAGATCAAAGGACATGTGTCTTCCTACCTGGGAGTTGTTGTAGAATAAGGAGTCGGAGCAGAGGGAACAAGAAAGGGCATCCTCCCCTCTCTTCCCACCTCTCCATCTCCACCAGTCAGTGCACTGAACCCCCAAGCACTACAGACCTACAGCAGGATGTACTCTGGCAACATGGTTGGGGCACAGTAGATGAATTTCGTCTTCAGGTGCAATCACATAAGCAGATCTATCATATATTTGGCAGCTTAAAACGACACGTGGTTCACCCCATGGACTCTCCAACCAGGGCAAGGACTGAAACAAAACTGTGATAAAATTACCCTAAAGGTTTGTTAAACACAAAGATGTCCAGATCTTGCCCCTGAAGACTGATTTGGTGGGGCAAAGAAATCTGAATTCTTGGGGCACCTGGATGGCTCAGTTGGTTAAGCATCTGCCTTTGGATCAGGTCGTGATTCCCGCGTCCTGGGATTGAGCTCCATATCAGGCTCCCTACTCAGTGGGGAGCCTGCTTCTCCCTCTCCCTCTGCCTCTTCCCTCCACCCAATCCCCCCCCCAACTAATGCTCTCTCTCTTAGATAAATAAATAAAATCTGTAGAAAAAAAATCTGAATTTTCTGTAAGTGGCCGAGGCAGAATGATGATATAGGTGCTTAGAGCGTACTTACTGAAAGACTTCCCAGGATAGTGTGTCCTCCTCTTTCAAAATTCATGAGCCCCAAGTCCTTACTCCCACTCTCAACTTGTTGTCTCATTGGAAATCAGTAGTCTGACACAGCTAAGGACACAATAACTGGAAAAATCCTCTCCCAGAAATGTTATCTATTTTAAGAGAGAGAGAGAGGTTGGTTGGTTGGTTGGTTTAAAAAAAACAACCACAAAAAAACCCACCTTCACATAAAGGAAAGGTGGACACCCAAGGTAATGAGGAGCATTTCTTTGCAGGTGAAAGAAGGGGACAGTTTAGGCTTGAGCTGATTAATTAGAGGGACACCTGCTCATAAGTCACCGCAGGTGCGGCCCTGTCTAGCAGAACAGATGAACCTAGAAAGCCCATGTCTGGCTCTGATGGGTGAGCCCAGGGCTGGTGATCCTATCCGGCGGTCTCATCCACTGTAAACCCGAGGGAGACACTGTGCCTGGCCCTTTGTGCCTGGCATTTCTACCTATGTGTTCCGAAATCTGAAATCTCTCTTTCCTCATTCTCAGAGTTTCTCAGGAGACCTAAGCTCACAGTACAACAGACTCCTATCCCACCTTCTACCCACCAGAGTCGTGAATCACACCTGCTTTATTGGGGATCACCGGTAACCAATTTCTTTCACGATTGTGTTTTATCTGGCACTCTACCAATGAGGAATGTCACTGATCTCTGGAAAGCCCCAGAAAGTGCAGAAAATGATAACCTCAGTTCTCTGTGGCACTTGCCTCCCAGCACCTGCCACGTGGTAAGAAAATGAAGATTGCTCCTCCCGAACCCAAGACACGTAATGCATGCGTCGTTGATGCAGGAGGTCCAAATCTGATTCATTATTTTTGCTTACCAAGGCCATTAGGAGAGTAAGGCATGGCGATTCTGGTGCCAGCGCATCCACTAATCAATCCCCAGACACTGGGCTAAGTACGCAACACCCATGATGCAGTCTGAATTTCCTAGCTGCCCTGTTCTGACTGGGAGATATTATGCCCATTTAACAGATGAAGAAAGAGGAGTTCAGAAAGATTCAAGTGGCCTTGATAAGGCCTGGAAAGCAGACAGCTGGAACTTGTTCTTCAGACTTCGCATCCTTAAGCAAACTGAGAATTCTTTTTTTTTTTTTTTTTTAAAGATTTTACTTATTTATTTGACAGAGAGAGATCACAAGTAGGCAGAGAGGCAGGCAGAGAGAGAGGGGGAAGCAGGCTCCCCGCTGAGTAGAGAGCCTGATTTGGGACTCGATCCCGGGATCCTGAGATCATGACCTGAGCTGAAGGCAGAGGCTTAACCCACTGAGCCACCCAGGCACCCCTGAGAATTCTTGAATAAAAGTGGTTCCTTTGCAAGTTCCAATGTCCTGAATCAGGGCAGTGGGCGCTCTGCAAAATCATGTCCCTTTAAGTCCCCCCAAACCCATACTCTGAGGGTATGTTAGGTACAACGTTTCCCCAGAACTGTGAATATAATATAATCAAAACCATACTGTGCCCAAACACCCAACAGACATTCGTGAAGTGTTTAACGCTCCAGAGAAGGGTATGCGGCAACATAAAACCCATTCAAACGACAAGCTTAAAATTGCATTTGCAAACTTCAGTCTCTCTTCAGCCAGAGACGGGATGGCTCTTTAATCCCAGGGCATCAGTTCAAATCTGTCACGATCTGACCTGACCGAAAGTGGTTCCTCCTGGCAGCCACTCGGCAGTCCCGGCGGACTCTCAGGAAACTGGGGCTCCCGGGGGTGGGGGCAGAGTGTCCTGCACACAAGCTGACTGCCACTGGCCTTTGCCAAAGCCCAGGGCAGAGCTGGGGAAACCTGAGGGAAAGATCATCTTCCATTAACAACGTCCCCTAAAGGGACCCCATGCTTAAGGCAAAACAGCTGCTCCTGAGAATCACCATCTGGCTCACGGGGAGCTCCTGTCCTGCCACAAGTTCTGCCTTGATTCATCGCCTTCTCCAAGTCTCCCTCTTTCTCCAGTCCTCTTCTTTTTGAGGGCTTGGAGGCAGTGTCTGCAGGTGCACCAAAGGGACCAGAAGTCCCAGTGGCAGATTTCTTCAACAGCAAATCTCCAGATGATGTAGAACCTTCTAGTTTTGTACCCAGTTTGCTGCATGGGACCCTATCCGAGAACAACATGAACAGCTATGGTTTTCGAGCACTTAATGCCAGGCCGCCTGGGCCAAGAGCTTCCTGGAGGGGTGTAGTTGAGGGAAGGAAGACTTACAGAAGTGATTTCCAAGATCACACATCTCACCAGTGGTGGTCCCATGGTACAAGCTGGGTGAATCTGACTCAAAACCCAAGCTCTCCATCCCCAACCTCTATAACCTCCCAAGTCACGGCCCCTCCACAAGAGAACCTCGTGTGAAAAATGGGCAAATCAAACCAATTTGAGATTTTAAAGGGCCAAATCGGAATCTGTAAGGCATTGTGGGAGGTGATTTGTTTCTTTACTTTGCCTGTGCTTTATTGTTGTTCGCCAGAAGTTTTTCTAAATTTTGAATCGGAATGCTGTAGTCAGGACATCCACATTCTGTCTTCCCACGTTTGGCCGTGCCCTTAGCCTCCTACACGTCTGTCTTCTGAAGGCATTGGAGTTTTGAGTCCCTGAAGAATCTCTAAAAATTTCCTTGGCTTGACCATTGCATGATCTCTACATGGCTGACCGTCTGCAGCCATGGAGGCAGGGTGGGTGCGATGTGGAAACCAGTGAAGCTGGAGAGGCTCTGCAAGTATCTGATGGCCGTGTGATGAGCTGGGGAGCTTGGGCTTACAGGAGGAATGGCAGGGAGTGTTCTTGGGAAGGGCCAGTTCTGACCTGTTATTAGAACGTGAGTGGAATATTGTGTTGAGGACTCTGGCTTCCCCCCACTGTGCAAAGAGTGCCAAGATTTATTCATAACTTGTTATTTAGCCACAGAACCCTTTCTTGGAACAAAAGCTTTTAAAGACTCCATTAATACGACAGATAAAAGTGGACTTGCTCAGACCCAAGGAGAGTTGAGAAGCCTGAAGCACACGCTATTGGCTTCCTTGAATTCCTATAATTACTGGCATCTTACTTTCACAGAGATCCTGTGGCTCCTTCAAGAATAATTTAAAAATTATTGACGAGATTGTTCTCCAGGGTTCTTTTATGCGCTGACTGTGATTCCCTGAGACACCGAGAGCTCTTATAGATCATCAGAAGCATCCACAAAGAAAAATGGAGGCTTTAGCTGAAATCCATTGAATCATTCTTAACAGAGTGGTGAAATGACCTCAGGCAAAGACAGGTTTCCATTTCTGCCATTCCACAAATGTTTATGTGGTGAGTCCCACCACCTGTGCAGTCCCAGCTGTCATTATCTCACTTGTACCTACTGGGCCTGCGTCCTCCTTGGCCTCTCTGCTCACGCTGGGCCCCCGCAGTCTGTCCTCCACAGAGAACAGGTCTTCTAAAGGTCAGACCAACACACTTCACCACTCAGCACTTTACAGGGACTTCACCTTTGACTGAGAACAAATTTCCAAGCACTCACCATGAGCTAGAAGCTCCTACATGTGCTCCCTGATGGCCTCTTCACCCATTTTTCCTCACTTGCTCTTCTCTTAGAGCAACGGTTCTCAAATTGTAGTTCCTGACACCCTTCCAGGGGTCTGGAGGTCACAGTTACTTTTATTCTAATACTAAGATGTTGTTTTCATGCCTATTTTGTCACAGGGGTACACGGAACAAATACTTTCTTGATATAGTTTCATATTCCACATTGCAACTACCCTCTAAAGACTACCACGTGTTGAATTTTGATGTACAGTTTACAACAATGCATGGTTTAGGGGCCCTGGACCCTGTGTATAACTTTGACTCTCCAACAACTTAACTACTGATAGCCTACTGTTGACCAGAAGTCTTACCAATAGTCAATTAATACATATTTTCCTTTTTAAAAAATATTTTATTTATTTATTGACAGAGAGAGAAAGAGAGAAGGAGCACAAGTAGGGGGAGCAGTAGGCAGAGGGAGAAGGAGAAGCAGGATCTTTGCTGAGCAGAGCGCCTGATACGGGGCTCGATCGCAGGACCCTGGGATCATGACCTGACCTGAAGGCAGCTACTTAATGGACTGAGCCACCCAGGTGCCCCTAATACATATTTTCTCTGTTATATTAATATACTGTATTCTTA
The DNA here is from genome assembly GCF_002288905.1 of Enhydra lutris kenyoni. Classification (NCBI taxonomy): domain Eukaryota; kingdom Metazoa; phylum Chordata; class Mammalia; order Carnivora; family Mustelidae; genus Enhydra; species Enhydra lutris. Next base: position 20,435,283 of record NW_019154098.1, on the reverse strand, counting down.
CAATAAACTAAGCTAGAGAAAAGAAAATGTTGTTGAGGAGATTATAAGGAGTTACTAAACCAAATAAATAAATGCACTTAAAAAAAGGGGGCGGGAGAGTGCCTGGCTGGCTCAGTCAGAAGAGCATGTGATTCTTGATCTCAGGGTCATGAGTTTAAGCCCCATGTTGCATTTAGAGTTTACTAAACTAAAAAATAAAAAATGAAAATTTAAAGAAAAGAAAATCATAAGGAGGAGAAAATGTATTTACTGAGCTAGACTGTATTTATTGGAAAAAAAATCCATGTGTAAGTGGACCCACGAAGTTTGAACCCATGTTGTTCAAGGGTCAGCTATAATAGCAAAGAAGAGCAACTGCAAACATCTAAAAGGTTATTAAAATATTTCCATTTTCCAACCATGTATCTGTGTGCAGCCAGATTTTCTTCATACACTAAAATCAAAACAACATACTACAACAGATTGGATGCAGAAGCAGCTATGAGAATCTAGCTGTCCTCTAGCAAGCCAGACATTGAAGAGATTAGCAAAAATGCAGAACAATGTTACCCTTCTCATTAGTTTTTGTTTTGGAAAATAGTTATTTTTCATAAAATTTTTATATCAGCATGTGATAGGTTTATTATTGTAATTTTAAATGAATTAATACATATTTTCAGATTTTCTGTTTCAACTTCTAATATGTCAAATATAGATAGAATCCATGTAACCAAAACTCTCAAGGATCCTCAAGGATTTTTAGGAATGCAGTGGGGTCCTGAGACCAAAATGTTTGAGAACCATTGCTCTAAACTCACTGGATCTCCCACTGTTCCTTCCTGTGCCAAAAAGAGATTTGGTCTAAGGAATTGGTTCACATGATTCCAAGTTCAAGATCTGTAGTCAACAACCTGGAGACCCAGGAGAGATGATGGAGTATGGTCCAGTCTGAGACTAAAGGCAAGAGAAAACTGATGTCCCAGCTAGAAGACAGCCAGGCAAAAAGAGTTCTTTCTTAGTCAGGCTTTTATTTTATTCAGGTCTTCAACAGATTGGGTGAGGCCTACCCACATTAGGGAAGACAATCTGCTCTACTCCATCTACTGATTCAAATGTTAATCCCAACCAGAAACACCCCCACAAATACACGCAGACATCTGGCCCAATCCAGTTGACATATAAAATGAACCATCACACTTTCCATTGATTTGAATCACTACTCAAACATTATTTTATCAGAAAGAGGTTCCTCTATACCACCCTATGTAAAATAGTATTAGCACTCCAATATCCTTTCTATCTCTTTAACCATGCTTCTTCTTCATGTTTTCTTAGCATGTCTTACCATTTATAAATGATATACCTATTCTTTTATTTCTCCTTGTCCAACTACAATGTAAGCTTCTTAGTCTGTTGAACATTTTGGTTCCCTGTTGCAGCCCCACTGCCTAGAACTGACACATAGTAGGTCTCAGTAAATATTTGTTGACTAGATGAATAACTACATCACACTCTCTGGATAGACTTAAGATCATAATTAAGGTTGGGACGCCTGGGTGGCTCAGTTGGTTAAGTGCCTGCCTTCAGTGCAGGTCATGATCTCAGGGTCCTGGGATTGACCCCCACATCAGCCTCCCTGCTCAGTGGGAGCCTACTTGTCCCTCTGCCTGCTGCCCACCCCACTGCTTGTGCTCTCTCTCTCTCTGACAAATAAATACATAAATATTTTTTTTTTTAAAAAGATCAAAATTAAGGTTTGAGAAAGCAGTTATCAGGGAGGAAGTACTGACTTGCCCTGAAGTGGATTGTGATGTGTTTGTATCAAACATGGTGCTTTAAGCAAGGGAGATCATTATTTCTCTTTCACCTCAAAGTTTGGAACTAGGCAGTTCAGCGAAGTGTGGCAGATCTGCTTGACAAAGCCCCCAGAGACTCTAACTCACGGACCTTTCTTCTTGGCCCAATTTGGCAGGTTGAGCGCTAGCTGTCCCATCTTAATTCCAAAAGAGAGGAGGGAAAAGACTAACAAGAAAAGTGAAGCAAAGGGTGCATAGCTATATTTAAAGAAGGATTTCCAGAAGATGTTACACAGCAACTCTACATACATTCAGTTGCCAGATTTCATCAAATGGCCACACCTGGTTGCAGGTGAGTCTAAGAAATATGCCTGTATTCTAGGTGGACACTACATGGGTAACACTGGGGGTTGCCACTTAAAGAGAAAGAGAGGAATAGATATGGAGGGACCATTAGCAGGCTCTATTACAGTAGCTATTGTTGGAGCCTGCCTGGGAAAGGAGCTCCTTTTTTATTAAGAAACTGCCTCAGCCTATACCATTTCTTGTGGCCCTGGAAATATGGTCTATCCAGTACTTTCTCTACCAGATGTGGGAATGTGACTCAGGTTGGATGAGTCATGACCGTCTATCCTCACCTCATTGATTGGTCAAGAGATGAGCACATGACCCATGCAAGGTCTGGGATGGGCAAAACGTGGCCAGATAGAATGTTCTTTAAGACGTATATACAAATAGTGGAAAAGCTCTTACGCCCTGGGATTCCTAACCTGGGAATTAGTGAATCTGGGTCTACTGACCTCCATTTCACCTCAGCTACATATAAGCTCTTATCGGCAATAGGAGGAAATGAAGCCACCATACAAAAGGCAGCAGATCCGGGGCGCCTGGGTGGCTCAGTGGGTTAAAGCCTCTGCCTTCGGCTCAGGTCATGATCCCGGGGTCCTGGGATCGAGCCCCGCATCGGGATCTCTGCTCGGCAGGGAGCCTGCTTCCTCCTCTCTCTGCCTGTCTCTCTGCCTACTTGTGATCTCTGTCAAATAAATAAATAAAAAAATATAAAAAAAAAAAAAAGGCAGCAGATCCACAGGGTAGAGAGATGGCATCATTTGAATTCTTTGATCCAAGTGTGCCTGAAGCCTAATGTCTCATTCCCTCTTCGGCTTAAGTTGGTTTTTGTTGGGTATCTGTCCCTTTCATTTGAAATTCCTGACTGAAATGTCTATCATTGACATGATTTCTTTAAAATTATTCTAAAATGTTATTTACTATTTAATAATGATTAATTTCTGAAAAGGAAAGTGTATATGTTTCTACCTCAACACACATTTTTGAAGTCTGGGTTGCCTCCTTTGAAAACTCCCCCTGACTGAGCTTTCCTTTCCACTCTCTCTGCCTACCCCTGCCTGCTTGATGCTCTCTACTTTGTCACAGAGCACCTGGGATTCCATTCAACACAATACCACACTGCACTGAAATTACTTTTTTCCAGCACAAACTGTCCCTTGAGATGATCATTTCCTTGAAGACAAGGGACTATCCTATCTTATTCACCTTCATATCTTCATTTTCCCAGAACTTACCTCACTACTGGGCATATAGTTATGCTTACATTAAACCTGATGCTGCAAATATGTACCCACAACTTACTATCATGACCTTGTGGTAGAGGGTCTAAATTACTCTTCCATTTCCTTTAGAAGGTATCAGTTAAATAAATCAAGTCACCTTGAAAGTGGAAAGTACGAAACTCAAGTAATAAATTATATCACAATCACTGTTCAACTGACTCAGTGAGAATAAAATTCTCGAAAATGGAATTGCTGAAAGGTTTCTAAGCAAAACCACCCAAAAATAGCCAACCAATGCCTTTAATTTTAAATAAATCTCAACAAGGATCAAATCATAGGAATATATTTTGACAGGTAAAGCTTGATAATTGTGAAATTCATAATGCATTGAAGGATTTGTAAAATATTCTAATTCATTTTTGCAAAAAAAAAAAAAAATGGTTTGAGGTCAGTAAATTTCCAGTAGTTTCTCTCCTTGAGTTGAAAAGCAAGGTCTGATGCAATCACAGAGCCTAAGCAACCAATTATTCCAACTGGCCGCATTTCAGTGTCAAAAAATAAGTGTGCCTTTTGGGACACAAGTAGATATTAAATCAACTATGAATTTTTCCAGTTTACAAAAGAGGAAAACATGCAATTTAAAGCATTGTGACTGCAAGCATCTGTAGGTCCTGTAGGGGACTATTTTGCATTTCCTCAAATCTTAATATCCATTATGCTCCCTCCCACCTCTCTTTTTATTACCCAGTGTCATTTCCTTACTTCAATACAACTTTGTTCCCACCAACTCCCATTGTGCTGTCATGTAAGATATATCACACTTCTATATGTTTTAGGCCTCAAAGTATAATTGTATAGATATTGTTTTATACCATTGATTTTTAAACTAGGGAACAGAAAGGAAAAGAAATATACATTTATATTGCCTTTTATGATAATGCAATTACCATTCCCAGTGCTCACTGTTTTTTCTCAAGGATTCATATTACCATCTGCAGTCATGTGCCTTTATCCTAAAGAATCTCCTTTATTATTTTTAGTAAGGTGGGTCTGCTAGCAACAAATTCTCTCAGATTTTATCTGGAAATGTCTGCATTTGGCCTTCATTTGTGAAGGATAGCTTTGCAAGACACAAGATTCTTGGTTCGCAGGTTTTTTCCTTCAACACTCCAAATATGTCATTCCACTGCCTTCTTTCCTCCATTGTTTCTGAGAAGTCAGCTATCACTCTTAGCAGGATTCATATGTGTGTGTGTGTGTGTGTGTGTGTGTGTGTGTGTGTGTAGGCCCCATTTCTTCTGATGGTTTCAAAATTTTCTCTTTGCCTTTGTATATCAATATTTCTACTGTGATGTGTCTCTTAGTAGATCTCTTTGTGTTTATCCTGCTTGCAATTCACTGAGTTTTTGAGATTCATAGATTGATTTTCATCAAATTTGTAATGTTTTCAGCTTCTTTGTGGCAGGGGGCCCTTTCCTTTCTGCTCCTTTCTGCCTCTCTTTACCTCTTCTGGCACTCACATGACACATCTATTGGTATGGATAATGGTGTTTCTCATTTCTCTGAGGTTCTGTTCATTTTTCATCATTCTTTTTGTTTTCTGTCCTCTGGTTTGCAAAGTCTCTATCCATCTAACTTCCACTTCACTGATTCTTTTAAATTTGTTGGTTCCTCTAGTGAATTTTTCATATCAGTTAGACTTTTCAACTCCAGAGTTTCCATTTGGTTATTTTTCAAGTAATTTCTCTTAATCGATATTCGTTCTTTGCTGAGATAGTGTCACCATAATTTCCTTTATTTCCTTAAGCGTGGTTTCTTCAATTCTTTGAACATACTTAAAACAGCTGCTTTGAAGTCTTTGCCCACTAATTTGACAACTAACCCCCCTCATAGTTTCTGTTGCCTGTTTTTCTTCTATGTATGAGTCAGACTTTCCTGTTTCTGTCTTTTTTTTTTTCTTCCAATGGGACATTTTAGGTAATGTATAGCAGCAATTCTGGGTAATGTTTCTATCCTCCCTTTCTGGGCTTTTGTGTGAGCATGCAGCATATATTTGTTTAGTCATTTGCATATATTATTTTAATGAAATGTAATTTCCTCCTCCTGCTTCTGACAGTATGAAGCCCCGGCATATAGCAGTCATCCTGGAAAGGCAGTGGTTTTAGCAGGTTTCTTTTTTAACCTTCTCGTTCCCTGACTTCTCTGTTTAGTTGTCTGCCTCTTTTATATCCTACTCAGCTATTAGACTCCATTGACTGCGTGTGATTTTTCTCTTCTTTCTCTCTTCACCATAAATTGCTCCTCGGGTCGATCTAATTAAATGCAGGCTTGGGTAGTTGGGGTCCAATCTTTGAAACTTTTTTCTCACATCAGGGGGCTCATAGAAGCTACATGTTTTCCTGATTCTTTCTTGTAAACTAGCTGGCTTAGGTTTAGTTTGATGCTCAGAACTACCACCCCCTCTTAATTTCTTTCTACCAGATCTTCATTGCTTTAGACAATGCCCTTAGGTTTGAACTTCCCCTTCTTCTGTTTCAAATAAAGTCAGTTCCTTTGGGGGGTGAGCTTCAGAGCTCATGTTTTTACTGGCTGCATCCCACCCCCTGGGCAAAATCTCTGAGCCACTGAACCAGGTGTTAGACAGTGACAGGGGCCTGCTTCTCTTAGAGAGACACCTCTGCTTTATAAGCAGAGACCTGGGGAGAGGTAGTAGCCTCTATCCTTCTCAGTTTGCCTCCGCTGGCATGGAATCTTCACCCTGTGTCAGCTGGGGTGAGGATAATCAGGGACCCATTATTCTCAGACTACCATGTTTGGAGTAAAGCCTTCAACCTATGAGTAGGGGCTGGATGGAGGAGAGGAGTACCCAGCCTCATGGAAGCACCCACCAAGAACTTAGTGTCTGTAACTTGAAGTTGTATGTGATTAGAAATGTTGGCCTGTTGCTCCTGGTAAAATACTGTACCCTTTGATTGGGAATGGAGCAGAATGGCAGCTCTTTCTGGCCATACCTGCCTAGAGCAGAGCTTCTACCAAGCTCAGCTAGTAAGGAGAGACAGGGAGGAAGAGGGTGATGATTCAAGGACCACCGATTCTCACTGATCTTACATATTTAGTAGATTTTGCTGAATAAATATTTCTCCCTTTGCTGTATGTTCTCAGGACAATTTCCAGAAACTCTAAAGAGTTGTGTTTTGGTGTTTTTTTTTTTTTTTTCTTAGTCACTTTCACTAGTTATTTTGTAGCCCTGGAGAATATGTCTGTCAATCTCTTAACACCTTCCAAAAGTCTTAGCCCCTTTTAAAACACAGAATTCCATAAGCTAACATTATAATTGCTGGGTTTGGTTCTCTTTGCTGACTTTGATTTCAAGTTGTAATAATAACGGCTAGTAAGATAGAGAGATGCTATTTTTTCCTGATCAAGTGGACTTGATTCCTTTCAAATGAACTAATTTACATGCAAATCTGAAACAGGAATGGGGTGGTGGGGGAAGGGAAGCAAGTGGGAACAACATTTTATAATCTGTTATTAAAAGTATACATTGCATGGAGCACTGGGTGTGGTGCAAAAAATAATGAATACTGTTATGCTGAAAAAGTAAAAAATTAAAAAAAAGAATTAAAAGGGACATTTATGAAAAAACTAGTAAAATCTGAATATGGTCTATAGTTCAGTTAATGATAATAAGAGTATATCAGTGTTAATTTGTTAGTTTTGACAAATATATTACGACCATGGAAAATATTAACAATGGGGGACTTGGATGGAAATTCTCTGTAATATATATATATTATAATATATATATAAATAAAATTTCTATAAATCTAAAAAAAACGTATACAATGTTGTTTTTTTTTTTTCTTTCTGGTTTTAAAAGGCAAACACCGATACTAAAGTGAACTTACAATTTATGAAGGAAATCAAGCATTTAGGTACCGGCTACCAAACGGAGACCCCCGTTTTTATTCTGACCCTAATCCATTTTAATGTGAGCCAATCACTATGAATCCACATATGAATTGCTGCATCTACTCTATGATGATCTTGTTTTCAACATGGTTTCACTAGCTGGAACCACTTTGAGTAGGGTACATGTGCATTAATAAAAATGTTACTGTTGTAAAAGCAGACATTTGTTGAGTGCATATGCCAAACCCTTTAAAAACTGTTTTAAATTTATTATTCCAATCAATTCTGATAACATTACTATGAGGGAGTTTGGATTATTACTGTTCCCATCTCATAGATGAAGCAACTAAGGCACAGAGAGGTTAATTGCTTAATATCACACAGTTTATCAGTTAGTGGTGAGGCTAGATCTGAAACAAGACAGACTAGTTTCTAGAACTTTACTGAAGCTTTGGACTATACTGATACTTAAAAAAAAAAAAATGCTTCACTACCAAAGAGGGATATAGTAATCTCCTAAAAGTGGTGCTTAGGAAAATTTCTCTAAGAGAGAAATTATTCAACAAATATTCACTTATTCAACAAACTTTTCTGAGCACCTATTACAGCCACGAACCCGGATTGTTCAATTAAGCACGGAAACTAAATACCAACCTTTTGGAAGAAAAGTTGACTCCTCAGAATGGAAAATAACTTCATGAGAATCAAAACCCAGAAGTCACACTGTGAAGCAATAGCTGGGATTGTGGAAAAGGTCTTAAGATTTTAATGAGCGTGTACTACAAGCCAGGCACCATGTTAAGCTAAAATGCTTTATGTAAGTAATTTCATGTCCTTCCTCCAAAAACCACAAGTAGTTAAGAGCTCAGACTGTAAGTCAGCCTTGGGGGTGGGTCTGAATTCCAATTCCATCAGAGACTAGCTGTGCAAATCAGATACATTATTTAACACCTCCGGGCCTGTTTCTTTTTCTGGAGACTGAAGATAATAATACTTTGTAGCAGGTAGGACTGTATTTCAACTGCAAGTAAAGAAATATCTGATAATAGGGGCTCAGTAGGTTAAGCCTCTGCCTTCAGCTCAAGTCATGATCTCAGGGTCCTGGGATCAAGCCCCGCATCGGGCTCTCTGCTCAGCAGGGAGCCTATTTCCCTCTCTCTCTCTCTCTTCCTGCCTCTCTGCCTACTTGTGATCTCTGTCTGTCAAATAAATAAATAAAATCTTAAAAAAAAAAAAAAAAGAAAAAAGAAATATCTGATAAGTGGCCTAAACAAATAAGGGTCTACTCCACGTAACAGAAAGCCCGAGAAACAGAGACTATAGGTGTTGGCTTAGCATTTCCACAATGTCAGGGCTGGCATCTGCAATGTTTTTCAGCCTTTTCTTGGGAGCACAGGCTAGCTGTTTCAGTTCCAGACATCATGTCAGTATTTAGGGCAGAATGAGAACAGAAGAGGGGACCAGCCATGATGGTTCTCTTTGATCCATAAAACTAAGGCAGAACCAGCAGATTTCTGCTACATCTGCATGGCCAGAACCCTGTCCTATATGGTTACTCGAGCCACAAGTGAAGCCTGAAAAGCAAATACCTAAGAGACACATTGTCACCCCCACAACATCGGGGTTCTAGAAGCAAGGGAGGGGAGAATGAGTACTATGGGAGGAGCGCCCAAACAAGCGTCCACCACACCATTTCACGGAGGACTGAGAGAATTCATGGGGCAAACTTAAGGCAATCTGGGGTCCTCATCCAGGGCCAATAGAGGTTAGCTATTTTATTTGCAAATGAAGAGGTTGAACAGCTTACTTCAAGTCACAGTTTCTCTACAACAGAGACAAGATTTAAAGGCAGCCTTGTGGACGCCAAAGCCTATGCAGTAACAAGTAGGTAAAGGGTGTCTACAGTGCCCTTAGCGTGATGAGCACTGGGAAATGTATAGGATTGTTGAATCACTATGTTATATGCCTGAAACTAGCATAGCATTGTACGGTAATGATACCTCAATTTAAAAAAAAAGTCATTGGGCAACTGTGTAGAAGCCTTTGCAGGGTGATAGGTATTGAGGAGGGCAGGTGCTATGACGAGCACTGGGTGTTACGCTTAATGAATCGCTGATCACTACATCAAAAGCAAATTAGGTACCATATAGTGGCTAACCAAACATAATAAAAAATTAATAAAAAATAAAGAGTTATTTCCCTCCCGAACTCCTTTTTGTGCTCTACTTAACAGTCATGGTTTTTTTCCTCCATAGAGGGGCTAAGGTACAGCTCAGCCAGAGCCCCTGTAGTCATTAGTGGAAAAAGAAGCAGTGTAGCCAGCTCTTGTCCTAAGTCTTTGAATCACCAGACAACTACCTAAGATGAAGCAGAAAGACATCTGCATTTAACAAAAAACTCTTGTATTTAATAGAAAAATTGCCATGAAGCTCGATTGTTTGATTAAGCATGGAAGCCAAACATTGACCTTTTAGGATAAGAGTTGGCTTCTCTCCGAATGGAAAACAACTACATGAGAATCAAAACCTGATGTGTAAAGTGTCCCCTCAAAGCAAGATATTCGAAAGATGTTAGAAGCTTTAGCCAGGAAAACAGACATCTCCATTTTTCAGTTACAGAAACTTACCATTACTAATTAAAACCACAATATTGAAGTCGATGCCTCCCCTACCGCATGAAAGACTTGGTCCCATCTTTGCAAGGTGTAAGGAGAACGTGAGGTCTAGTGACCTCATACATAATAACCCCACACATATAATTACTGTGTACAGAGGTGTCTGGAGAGCAGATTTTTAATCAATGCCAGGAAAAGCCTGCATTGCATTAATAGAAAATGTAGAACACATGGTTCCAAGTCTGTTTGCTTAACCATAAAATGAGCAGAGTCTTGCTGACTCGACTTCTTCCCATAGGGAGAAAGAGCAGAAGATAAATTTCTCGAAGACACAATCTATGTCCACAGGGCACCAATGGCAACGCTTATTATTCTCAAGAAGTTCAAGGACCATCAACTTTGACCTTGCCAAGTAGGAACATGAAACTGACAATCATAGCAACAATCAACCACCCACACAACAAACCACTGACCACCGCCATCACCATTTCATAAAAGGTCGTTTTGAACACCATGCTACTAGGATGGACATACTTATGTGCCAAGCAGAAGGCAGTACTTCACGTGGAATGAGTTTTACTGAAGTCTTACTGCCTCCTCCAAATTTTTCTTGATAGGCCACACATAAACATTTAGGTCTCAGAGTCCGTCCTGGCATCGTTTTCTCGGATGGACTATCGGGACACTGGGTTTCAAGGACAATCTCTGGGGTAGGATTATAGGCAGGGCCCAGGAGTTTCAGGATGCAAACAATTAAAATTCTGTACTAGGAAATTTTGACAGTGTTTATCCATAACCGGAGCAGAGAATTTGGCAAGGCTCCCCCATGCGCCTCAGGGTCTGCCTTAAAGTAGTGCCATACTTTGTTTAGACTCTGGGTTCAAGTTCCTTATATATTCATTTTAATTCTATGCCTAGAACCTAGACCCTTTGAGGCAGCGGACTTATATACATGCAATGATATCTACTTACTGACTTGGTGTGAGCTTGATGACTGTGCGTTCTGCAGAAATTCTAAAAGCTCATCATAGCAGCTGATGAATGTCCCTGTAAGTGGGTCTGGGGTAAATACGGGTCTGTCCAAAGAGCTAAGGAAAGAGAAAACTGTTTACTGTCCATGGAAAACTTTCATGTTCACACACCCAGCTCCATGGTGTCTCATGCATAGACCGAGCATATGCAGATGGTCTGAGGCTGACAAAGAAGTTCTCTCTAGAAAATTCAAATAAAACTTTTCCAGGCTATCCACATTAAAAAGCTGAAATAAGGACTTTATAAGCTTATAAGCTACATTTTCTTAGACACGTGTGACCTTCTCCAGGTATTTATTGTGTGATGGTAACAGAATAATCACAGGAGATTGGCGCAGGCAGGAAACTTTGAGCCTGTCTTAACCAGTCTTCTCATTTTTCAAGAAAATGGACCCCAGTGAGGTTGGTTGATTTATCTGAGGCCATCACAAGAGACTCTCATGAAGAAGTTGGGACATAAAACTCTGGTTTCCTGTTTTCCAGAACCATGATCTTTCTACAGTATTACCGACTCTCTGGGTGATAAAAACACCTTCTGCTTTCATATTCAATTCAATCAAAACAGCCCATGGTGAGTGCCAAGAGTGACTCGCAGTGGCAGTAGATAGTTAAGGGACAATAAGCATCATAAACAGGATAATGACATGACCTCCACCCTCAGTGAGTCACAATTAAACGGGAAGGACTTCACACACCCAAGTAACATGTTTTTGGGGTAAAAGTTTATCTTGAGAAATAATAAAATTGTTGAATTTTTCAACCCACCCAGTTTGCTGACTCCTTTCCTCTTTCCTACTATATTCCTAATATCTAACATGTGCGTGTTACACAGACTATCTGGTAGAGGCAACCAGATAGCCCTGTTGAAAAGAAAATCCTCCCGTGTTTACTTCTCAGCGTTGGAAAGTAGGCACAAAATAATATCCTTTATGCAATTTTGTACAAAACTCTGCACATTGATCTATCCTCTAGCATGCAGACTTAAAACTGTAATACCAATCAAAATAAGACTGTCACTCAAGTGAATGCACATCCATGTTCCAAACGAATACCATCACAGTAAAAGCCCTGAAAAGAGAGAGAGACACAGAAGAGAGAGAAACAACAGAACCTCAAAAACTATATGAAAAATTCTAGCAGCCCCTAGGAGGAGAAAGGCCATAAAATGCATTGCATCCTGCTGGACGTCTGTCCATATATATGCAGCTCATCGACTAGGATTAGCTTGGTGGACTAAATTCTTCTTTCAGGAGATAATTTGGGTGGAGGTGGTGGTAGAAAAGAGAGGAGGTTCTAGAAATGACGGATCAGGGTTAAAATTTTGTTGCTTCTGCTTACTTAGCTGCATAAACTAAAATGCAAGCTCAGCGAGGGCAAAAACTGTGTCCCTCTTCTTCATGAATTTATCTCAGTGCCGAGACGCAGAATGTACCTACAAAATCGTGGATGATAGATTTTAATCACGGTAGGCACTTTAGAGTTTCTCTACCTGTAAAAAAAGGATACTGCCACTCATTTCACAGGGTGTCATGAGTCTGGCATGGGCAAATGCACACGTGGTAGGTAGCACGGTGCCAGGCTCATGGGAAATGCTTAATGAGCAGCTGTGATTAGAGACAATAAGGCTTTGTACTTTCTTGAATGGGGATTTTCATCTAATTTTAATTAGAGATTTATAATAATATTCTCTCTTGTAAGCTGAGAGACAGTAGTGAGAGTCTGGAGCGAATAGTTAGCTCGAGAATTCTCAACCTGGGTACTACCCACTTCCAGGGCAGCACTGGAGATAGGCCAGGAGATTGATTGTCGCAGTGACTGGGCCTGGTTAGCATGCTGGGACCAGAGTGTCCGACGTCCAGTAACAGGCGGGACAGTCCTGCACAAAATACCCCAACGGTCCCCATCGTGCTTCTACTAAGAAGCACAGTGTAATCTTGAGAGGTAATGCGGTTACTCGTTTCCTGCCACCTTTCACTTTAAAACACAGTGTAGGGGTGCCTGGGAGGCTCAGTCATTAAGGGTCTGCCTTCGGCTCAGGTCATGATCCCAGAGTCCTGGGATTGAGCCCCGCATTGGGCTCCCTGCTCAGCAGGGTGCCTGCTTCTCCCTCTCCCATGTCCCCTCTTGTGTTCCCTCTCTCACTCTGTCAAATAAATAAGTAAAATCTTTAAAAAAAAAATAATGTATACAACTTTATGAAAAGTATTTGCAAGTGAAATTACATTTATCCCTATTTTGTTGTCTCACATGTACACAAAGACGTATCAGGTTCTATCACAGTATACGTTAAATTCAGTTAAAATGTCATAATCATTTTTTATGATTGCACCAAGGAAAAAAGTTCTCGTGAAATAGTCAGTCAAAGAACACGGCACTAAAAGCAGAGAATGTGTTTGCAAAAGACATTAAGGATTTTTATCTTGTCAAAGAAGCAACTGAGACTTTTCATAAGAGTCAAAGAAAACCACTTCGAAGAACTCTTACTTCCCTCCTTCTGGCCCTGTATTCCATAGAGAGAACATCTGTGTCCCGTTAAGATTTTAGTTCCCCTGCTGAGCAACAGTCTTGCCAGTCTCAAGCCTAAGTTTTGCTTATTCTTTTGAAAAGAGGAAGATTGAGGAGCGATGATACAAGAGCAAGGCACAGAAGAGGGAGAAACAGCTCGAAAACGTGAGGTCGGAGATCTAGAATAGGGACCTTCCAAGTAGAGGGTTTGTGTATTCCAAAGAGCATACAAGAGATAGAAGACTGTACTCGAGCTCTACTTATATGTATCTCTCTACATATAAATGGACAGTGAGATTGTCTCCTGAACCCTGTGTCAGACAATATTGTGAGGTATTTCATAGCATCAAGGGACTGGGGACAGGGGCGCCTCACCCATTCCTCTATTTTGACATATCACAGTTTATTGTGTCCAGTTAAATGGACTTATGGGTTATGTTACCTGTTTTAACTAAACCAAACACCGTGAAGTAGACAATGGTCTTTCAAAGATTTCTACAAATCACACCAGATTGAAGACCATACCAATCAGGCAAGCACATGCAAACAAATGAGAAAGAGCTAAACCAATGCTTGCTTCATAGCATGAGTTCTACCAAAGCCACACCACAAGACAGAAACGTGATGACTGGTTGCCCACGTCAGTGCTGCCTAATAGGACTGATGACAAAATGTTCTAGAGTGGTGCTGTCCAACATGGTAGCCACCACCCAGATAAAGTTATTAAATTAAAAAAAAAAAAGTTATTAAACTTTTCAAATATACCTCATGACACTGAAAAACTAAAAATTTTTATTTTTCAAACTGAAATTGCCACTATTTAAATGGCTATTTAAATGTCTAGTGGCTACTATCCTGGACAGTGCAAGTCTAAGAGGTAATAAATAAGGCCAAGTTCTTAGGTTTGAATCCAAATGTTGCCACTTACAAGCTGTGTGACCTTTACCTTAACTTGTCCATGCTTCAATTTCTTCATCATAATCATATGCCTATGTCATATAGTTGTTGTTAAGATTAAGTTAGTTAATGCATAGTACTTAGAATATTGTGTCATATATAGCACATTTTTATTGGCCCTTAATCAGACTGGAGAAGAAAAAAAGAAATTCACTTGAAATACAAATTGACAAATGCTTAGTACTAATGAACCTTGAACAAAGTTTATAGTGGGCTGTAAGTTATTAAATAGTATGAAGATATCACAAACTTCAGGACATTTACAAATAATTTATCTCATCTTTATCCTTCCTTGTATAATTTTTTTAAAGATTTTATTTACTTATCTGACAGAGATCATGAGTCAGGCAGAGAGAGGGGGGAAGCAGGCTCCCTGCCGAGAAGAGAGCCCAATGCAGGGCTCCATTTCAGGACCCTGAGATCACGACCCGAGCCGAAGGTAGAGGCTTAACCCACTGAACCACCCAGGCGCCCCCCTTGTATAATTTTATGATGAATATTGTAGCTATTAATCCAACTATATAAACAATGTAATTACTTTAAATGTGAATGACATTAAATACACCAATGAAAAGACAAAGATCGTCAGCACAGATTTTAAAAACCACCACCCAAAACCAAACTATGTTATGCACTAATATAATACTTATAAATATATATACATTAGTTAGATACATGTACCTTTTTTTTTAACTAATGGAGTAAACAACCAAAACTGTTTAGAGATTACTGGGCTAAACCAAGAGAAATGTTTATTTTAGCAAAGCAAAACAAAACAAAAAACAGTGCTGGGTCTATTACCATTCAATTACTATGTTTAAGTCATGTAGATAGAGTTAAAAAAATTTTTTTAAAGGATCATTGCCAAGAACTTTAAGTCTGTGATGAACAGAGGATGCTCTCAATAATTACACTTTGTTTTATTAAACAGTAAGGATATTCTTAAGTAAGGTCTGACCATTAAGGGACAATAAATGCTCTAGAATAATTGGTTGAGAAACCTCTATTTCAGTGATAATATAGTCCAAATAGTATAAATACCAGGGAAACATTAAAAAAATCAGACTTATGGAACAGCTTTTTCCAAGATTATAGTAGATGTTCCTTAGATTTTCACAGATGTGACAGAAGAAAGTTCCACAGTCGGGTAAGTTTGGGAAAATACTATGTTAAACAGGTCTCTTTACTACAGAACTTCTTGGAACTTGTGAGAGGCCTCTGACAGTTAAGTGAAACTCTAAGAGGGCATATGCATTTTCTCAATTATCTCCAATCACAAAATTCTCACTTTTTTTTTTTTACAGTATCTAATTAGGGAAAAAAAATTTTTCCTTTTTTATGGTTAGCCCCTCATCCTGTTCTTCTCTTCTTGTAAGAACTTCTTTTATATTTCTGCTCTTAAGCTTTCCAGCTGTCACCTTTGGGTCTTTTATCCTTGCTCCCTTTGACCTCTCTCCAAATATTCCTCTCTTGTAAAATGCTGAGGTGAGGAAAATGAATTTTTAGCTCTTCAAAAAGTAAATAATTTAGGTTATAAAAATGATCAAAATACACACTCATACCCTAGAAGGAATACAATTCCAAGATTACAATTCCTTCCTGGCAAGTATTCCCACATACCCTTCCCCCAGTTTCCCATTAAGGTCGAACATCACCGTAGCTCATTTGTCCAAACTAAGGAACGAATACAGGTGCATTAATGAAACTCCAGAATGTACTTGGATTTCACTAGTTTTTTCACAAATGTTCTTCTTCTGTTGTAGGATCCGATCCAAGAAAACTCACTGCCTTGTTGTCATGTCTCCCTCATCGCCTCTGGTGGGACAGTCTCTCTGTCATTTGTTTTTATTTTTTTTTTTAAATTTTTTATTTTTTATAAACATATATTTTTATCCCCAGGGGTACAGGTCTGTGAATCTCCAGGTTTACACACTTCACAGCACTCACCATAGCACATACCCTCCCCAATGTCCATAACCCCACCCCCCTCTCCCAACCCCAAATTTAAGGGCTTTGAGGAATAACGGTCAGGAATTTTGTAGTGTCCCTCTGTTGGGTTTGTCTGATGTTTTTCTCATGATTAGACCAGACAGACTGGCACTGTAGGATTTTATATCCACAGAGGTGTCCTTCTCACCACATCATACTAATGAGGACATATTAACATGACTTACCGCTACTGCTATTTACCATGGTCACTTGGCTAATGATGTGTCTGTCAGCTTTAACTGGAAAGTTACTATTTTCCCCTTCCATACTCTATCCTTTGGAAGTGAGTCACTCAGTCCTGCTTGCACTCAAAGGCAGGGTTGCCAGAAGTTGAAAGTTTTGAAAGGGCAGTTCCACCTGGGCTGGAGCACATGAGATACGTTGAGATTTCATTTCTTTATAGAGTAAAAGGTTGCAAACAGGAGAGATGAGTTAGGAGAGGAGGATGGGGAAACGAAGTAGCTTTCCAACTATTTACCAGACAAGGATTTCAATGGAACAATGATACTTTGATCAAAATGTCTTTTTCAGGATTTTCTAAGACTTCAGTAGTAAGGTAGTGTCTCCATTCTCTCCTTGATAATCACCCAAAGGAAACAAATATCATAAACTTCAACTTCAAAGAAGGTGAAGAAGTGTGAAACACAATCCACAACCCATGAAGCAGAGAACGCGAAGCGGGACGTGAGATCATCAGAGACTATGCCATCCTGGCAACTCTCAGGCCACTTCAGCAAGAGAAAGAAGTCAGACAAAATAATAAATTAGAAAACTAAATTTATCGGGGCACCTGGTTGGCTCAGTGGGTTAAGCTTCTGCCTTTGGCTCAGGTCATGATCTCAGTGTCCTAGGATCCAGTCCCACGTTGGGCTCTTTGCTCAGCAGGGAGCCTGCTCCCCACCCCCGGCCCCGCCTTCCTCTCTGCCTCCTTGTGATCTCTGTCAAATAAATAAATGAAATCTTAAAAAGAAAACTAAATTTATCAACATTAGACAAGAGGTAATAAAATTATCATCATTTACAGATATGGATGCTTTTAAGTAAAACCCAAGAAATACATGTAAGTGTTGCAAATAGTGAGAATTTAGTCATGTAGTTATGCTGGCTAATTTTAGGTGTCAACTTGTCTGGGCCAACGGATTTTCCCCTACCTGGTTAAACATTATTTTGGGGTGTATTCGTAAGGGTGGTTCATGAAGAGATTAGCATCGGAATTGGTGAAATGAGTGAAGGCGCTAGCCCTTCCCACTGTGCATGGGCCTCACCAGAACTGCTGAGGGCTTCCACAGAACAGGTGTAGGAAGGTTGAATCCCCTCTCTGACGAGAGTGGGGACAGAGACCTTCTGCCTTTTTCAGTTGTGGTTCTCAGGACTTCAGACCTAGACTAAAATCTGTGCTGTAGGCCCTCTTGCTCTCAGGCCTTGGGACTATATACCTCTAGCTTTGCTGGGTCTCTAGCATGCAGACAGCAGATTGTAGAACTTCCCAACCTCCAAAATTGTCAATACCTTATAACAAACATCTATATATTTCTCGAGAACCCTGATTAATGCAGTAGCTAAGCACAAAATCAGCATAAAATAATCTTATAATGAAAAGACTTCATTTCTAGACAACCAAACAGAAACAAACGATCGTATAGTGAAGTTAAAAAGGAATACCGTCCTAATAGATAGGAATACGGACATCACTAATACAAATCATCAACCTCAAAATACCAATTCTAAGTTCACTCTTGATTTAACACACGACCAATACTCACTAAAAAACAATTTCATGGGAGAGCCTAAAAAGCCTAATTCTAGTATTTATGTAGAAAAATAAATCCACAAAAAGGCAAAATTACAGGGATGGAAAATCTGTGAGTGGAAGGCAGGGGTTGGGTGGCGGAGCTGCTGACTACAGAGTGAATTTTGGCAGTGATGGAACTGGTGGTTGGAGATACAAGTCCAAGCGTTTGTCGAAACCATAGAAGTATACAAAAGAAGGGAGTTTTACTGTATGTAAATTAATCAATCAACTGGAAAAAGAAAACACACAGCAACAGCAAGAACATCATGAAAAGTAATGAAGGGAGACTAGTTCTACTGTATTGAAACATGGCACAGAGCTACCGTGGTCTCATCAGCGTGGTACTGGCGGACGAGCAGACTCATGCATGACACCAGCTGCAAAGTCTAGAAATGGGCCCAAGCAGTAAGGGGATTTAGTATGCAAGACTTGAAATCTAGAGAGAAAAGATACGAGTTTTATTTTTTTAATTATTATTTATTTATTTAACAGAGAGAGAGAGAGAGAGAGAGAGATCACAAGCAGGCAGAGAGGCAGGCAGAGAGAGAGGGGGAAGCAGGCTCCCACTGAGCAGAGAGCCCGAAGCAGGGTCCGATCCCAGGAACCTGGGATCATGACCTGAGCCGAAGGCAGAGGCTCAACCCACTGAGCCTCCCAGGCGCCCCTAATTTTTTTTTTTTTTTTTTTTAGTAAACTCTACATCCTATGTGGGGCTTGAACTCACAACATGAAGATCAAGAGTGACGCACTTTAGCCAGGGACCCCAAAAAGGAAGTTTTAAATACATAGTATTGGGTAACATTCTGGAAAAAAAAAAAAAAAAAAAGCTGGATCTCTCCACCTCCTATTTTCTATCAAAATAAATTCCAGATGGATACTAGTTGGATAGAAACTTCAAACATAA
This sequence comes from Enhydra lutris kenyoni, assembly GCF_002288905.1. NCBI lineage: Eukaryota > Metazoa > Chordata > Mammalia > Carnivora > Mustelidae > Enhydra > Enhydra lutris. Next base: position 20,416,233 of record NW_019154098.1, on the reverse strand, counting down.
AACTTTAAAACCAATAGAAAAAAATGGGAGAATTCTTTTGTAATCACGGAATAAGAAAGACATTTGTTAGTACGACGCAAAATGTGTAGTCATAAAAGATAAGCTATACCAAAATTTAAAAAATTTCTACAACTATCGTTTGTTAAAAAAAAATGTCCATACTGCATAGACATATGTACAGACTAGCTCTGGAAAGACACACGTAATACTGCCCGCAGAGACTCTTTCTGGGGAAGGAGACTGGGGAGACTTACACTAGAACTCTGTGTTGTTTGCATGTAATTACATATTTCAAAAAAATATGAATAATTCTTGTGTTGTCTGCTCCTAACCATCAGCTTAAATAACTGAAAGCTTGCCATAAAAAAAACGTGCCTCACAAGAAACACCCAGTATAAATATCCAATTTAGAAACAACAGGTAACATACAGTTCCCAGTACAATGCCGGATATACAACACGTCCTCAAGTTATACAGGTTTGCTATTATTTGTCACCATCTTCCTACAACATTAATAATTATTTTGAAATACATCTTACTATTTTCAAAGTTGGGAATTCTGTAAATGGTATCACACTGCACACCGTGACAAAATGTTCCACTTTCCAAAAATAATTTCAGCGGGCCAACACTAAATTAATTGGAATCTTGAAATAACTGCCATTCAGGCCCTTCACCACCAAGTCAACTGCACTCTTTTCAACTCTTGAACATCCCCTTACTTTCCTCCATACTTTTGAAAAAACACCGTTTCTTTTACTGAGAGAACTTTCCCCATCTCTACTGAAATCATTCTCCCTAGCAAGACCAGCTCAGATCCTGCCGTCCACAAAGCCTGCAGACAGCTTTGTGGACAGTTACGTGATATACATACACAAAGAAAAGGGTAACAAAGATATAAAAAGACACAAAGGCAGAATGGACAATTTAAAAAGTTATTTATTAAACAAGTTAAACACAACTAAAAGTATATTTAAAGTCCAATATTACTGGATCCCTTTGAGACATCTATTCCAGAAGAAATACTTTGTCAAGCTAATGGTAAGAGAAATGATAAAAATAGAACAGGTATGAAAAACATTTTAAATAAACAAACAATAAAGCACATGGTAAATTCAGAAATAAAAACACACAAACTATTTAAGTATGAAACCAAAATATTTCATATATTTTTACATGTTTCTGGTATACTTACATGAGGGCTGACTTGTCTATCTCTGAGTTAGTAAACACCATATAAACACCTTTTTAAGGTATTGGACTTTGTGTTATATAGAAATAATTTTAGATTATGTGTCGGGTGTGTAAACTGTCCACATTTAACAAATATATTCTATATATGAACATATTCACTTATACTTAATGAAAAAAGAACTTAAAATTTAAACATCTTGATTTGAGAACTGTGGCTTTGAGAGTTCTATTAAATTCCAACATCATAATCCCCAAAAGCACTATCAAAAATGCTATCCAAAAAAATTTTATTTTAAAAAGAGCTGCTTCTAAAAATTTCAGTGTTTTAGGGCAAAAGAAAATATCATGTAATCTTGTTCACAAATTCTGATGTTTAGCCTCTATGGTTAACACAAAAAATACCATGTAATACAGAAGATTCCTATGGAAAAGCCTCAGTCTTTCTCAGTAGTTCCCAATAGTGTCATACAAGATTTCACTGGAAATAGTGGTTTCACCACAGATCTGGCAGTAGCTTGTTTAAAACATCACTTTGCCCCATAACATCCATCAAAGACTTTAAAACATAATTGATTTTGGCAGTACACATGAAGACCATGATGTGAATGGGAACTGCCAGTGGATATGAGGGCCTTTACGAAGTTTGGTGTGAGTGCGTGTGCATGTGTGTGTGGTCTAAGGAGGAAATGGTTGATTCAGAACTATAAAACATTCTTCTAATTAGATCTCAACTGCATAAATAACATAGAACTTACATAGATTCTGAATTTCTATGAGAAAGGCAACTATTTTTTTGTCTGTTTCCTTTTATCATTCTTTACAGAGAACAAAGCTTTAGTTACATATATTCTTCAGGACACGGAGACAAAGTGCCCTTTGTCCCCCTCTCAGTCTGAAAGAGAAGGAGAACGGACAGACCTGCCGCTGGCCGGGCTGGAGAAAGTGAAAGGTTCTTTGTCCTTCTCTTTACTCTCATGCTTATGCTTGTGCTTGTGCTTATGTTTGTGCTTCTTCTTCTTCTTCTTGTGCTCGTGGTGATGATGGTGGTGGTGGTCGCTGTGTTTGGAGGACGCAGTCTCCTTAGTAAGCACTGAAAGCGGAGCTGCTGCCACTGGGTGCATAGCCATCTCCAGAGGTGACTGTTCCTTCCCTTCAAGATTAAAGACACCCAAATGAATCCCGTTGATAACAAGGGAAGTGAAATGAAAGTAAGAGAGAGCTGACAGACAGTACAGAGAAGAGGGTCTCCCAAGTGCTTACCACATCCGTGAGAATTATTAGGAATGGGAGAAGTAGCTGAAGAAGATATCCGGTCAGTCACACATAGAGAAGTGTTCAGCATTGTGGCCAGGACACAGAATATTTCAATTCCTTACAGTTTATACCAATTACGATATACACCAGTGTGTTACCAAACCATATTTTAAAAGTTAGCACTTATGTTTTAAAGTACTATGAAATGATAAGAATGATTACATGTTTGTGTTTTAAGTTAAGACCCACATTCATCCTTCAACTGTAGCCCGTTTAACTACAGCTCGAGCCTAAGGTACTGGGCGGGAAATGGCAGTACTTTACTTCTGCCACCCGAAGACCCACTTACATACACACGGAAACATGTTACGCTAGTTACAGATAACAGTGCAGCAAAAATTACATTTGTTTAAGTTCCTGAAGGTAAGTTCTTGCGAATGGATAGGCAAAAGTGAACTCTTTAAGTAGGTTTAGCGCACTTAAGAAAACCAGAAAAGGCACTTAGTGTATAAAAGGAACATCTCTACTTAAAAAGACAAGAGTCGTGTCACACACACACACAAAAGAAACAAAGGAAGGAAGAGAGAAAGATGAGAGACAGGGAGACCTATGCTCTTGAACTGATTCTGCTGTTAACTTTCAGCATGCATCTTCTTTCTTTTTACCTCACCTAAAAAAAAAATAATCAAATGTTTTGGAAAGTTCTTTTCATTTAGTATTCTATCAGTCCAAGAATCTACAGCAGGAGTTCGTAGACTCTAGTGTACAACAATTTCTCGCTTCCTGCTCTGCTGCAATCCCGAGGAAGACTTCTCTCCATACGACTCTGGACTGAAGGCACTGCGGTACGGGTAGCCAGCAAAGGCAGGCCCAAGGATCATCTCGGACACCGGCCTTTCTCAATCCGGGTGGTCACCAAATCTCGTTGGCCTTCACGTACAAATACGCCATTCGCCTGCCCCTACGCTGTCTGTAACCATATGAATTCAAACCACCTCACCTCATCTGGATGACCGCCCCAGTCCCCTGTGAACTGGTTCCTCTGCCTGAAGTGTATCACACTCAAACCCGTATTTTGCACAGCTGCACCAAAGCTGATTTCGCCCCACAGGTGTTAGTCGGCAGTACCTGAAGACACTGTGTTCACACCTGAGGCAGGACTGCGGGCGGAAGTGACATGGGCCTCCAGTGGGTAGAGCCCAGGGATGCACAGGACATCACAACACGCACAGGACAGCTCCTACAACAACAAATTCTCGGGCCCAAAATGTTAATACTGTTTAAGCTGGAAGACCCTGCTGTGTAATGACCTTCCTAAACACAAAGCTATCCATAATTACCTGCTCAAAAACTCAGTCGATTTTAAAATCAACAACAACAAAAAGAACCACTCAGCTGGTTCTACTAACAGAATAAAAGCCAAACTCCTTGGACTTAAACACAACAGTTTCTGAAAATATAGGTTTTTATCCAAACTAGCTAAAAAACCAAGCTTTTCACTGAAATGGACTTTTAAAGTAAATTCTCAGCACTAATTTTGATCCAAACTAGCCCCAAACCATGGATCTTATCAAAACAGACATCACCGGGGCGCCTGGGTGGCTCGGTGGGTTGAGCCGCTGCCTTCGGCTCAGGTCATGGTCTCGGGGTCCTGGGATGGAGCCCCGAGTTGGGCTCTCTGCTCCGCAGGGAGCCTGCTTCCCCCTCTCTCTCTGCCTGCTGCTCTGCCTACTTGTGATCTCTCTCTCTCTCTCTGTGTCAAATAAATAAAATATAAAAAAAACAAAACAAAAACAAAAAAACCAGACATCACCACATAAGTTTCTTAAAAATCAGTCTCAGCACCAATTTTACTGACTACTTACAATCTGTCCTGAACCCACCATTCCAGCCTTATGTTCCCCTTTCCATGCACTTGAGGGTAGCCCTTCGTTAACCGTGAATTTGTAAATGCTGCTCCCTATGCTTGAAACGCCCTTCCCTTATTTGTATGACCCACAGATTCCCTTAACAAGTAACAGGAACTATACGGGGAACTGGGGAAAATAATGATAAACTGAACAGATCTCAGTCCTCCTGCCATTTACGAATGAGCTGACAAGAAACTGGGCAGGTACAACCAAGTAATAAAAAGATAAAACAGAGAGTGAACCAGTAGCACAACAGGAAAGTTAAATTAGTTGTGTGGGGATCAGAGGCAAACTTCTGCAAGGAAGTAATGTTTAAATGGTAACCTAAAGCAGACAAAAGGGATTTAAAAAAAAAAAAAAAAACTTCATGCTCTTTAATGATTTAAAACAACTCAAATGTCATTTCTTTAAGAAGTGTTCCCCAAACTGCCCAAATAGAATTCGTTCTTTCATATTCCCACAACATAACACAGAAAGGAAATTCTAGCACAGAGAACTCAAGTGACTTGTCCAAGGCAGCAAAGGCAGGTCTAAACCTGCCTCCAGCCTGCACGCTTCCCTCCCCCACACCCCCACCCTCCTCCCGCACTGCTGTGCAGGTGGCTGGCTGCCCAGCTTTTCCTTGGTGGGTCTCTTTCATTCCACTTCCAGCATCTTGAGAACAGGCAGATCTTTCATCCTTGTATCCCAATGTGTCACCCGGCGTCTAGCACCCCTCCATTTCACCTCCCCACCCCTGCCAAAGCTTGCTAAACAAATGAATTCATACAACAGAAATATCTAGTAGCTGTGTTTCTTTTAGAGAGGATGGCCGGTGAACTTAATCCAACAAAATGAAATGTGAAGGTCACTAATTTTGCAACGAGAGGGATAAAGCACAGAAACTATTAAAGACCATTCATTCACCTAGTACTGACAGACTACTATACTTCTTTTGTGTTGGGCACTGTGCCAACATTTCAGGACAAATGAATAAATCGAGATTCTTGTCCTCATGGATTCATATTTTACTACTACAAAATTATAGCTTTATATTCATGATACTTTGGTAAAGACATCACTAGTAATGATGCATGAGCTAATTACAGAGATTATTTACATACAGAGCAAGTTTAGATATCTGTATCTTTTGCAATAACTGGTAACCAAGAGAGTATTCAGAAAAATTTTGAGAGATATCAGCCAAATATGCCACCAAAAGTAAGATTTTAATTTAGATTTTAAATAAATTACACGAGTAGGTTTCCAAAATATGAGAAAATAAGTCCATACCTAACAGGATACAGAGCGAGGTGATAAGAAGAAGTGGTAAGAGACTTTAAAGTCTCATGAACAAATCCCTTCAGATCCTACCTCATAATTTAGTCAGTCTAAAACAACAGATTATGAGGGTTCCGATCGGCTGTCTGCACTATTAAGAGTCTGAGGTCCTCCTCTGCGCTGAGAGAAGTTTCATCATCCTAAACACCCGCCAAGCTACTTGGATTGCAGAAAAACCAGCAATTACGTTGGAAACTGTACTTCCTAGCAGAGGCAACTGCCAAAGAGACAACCGAGCGTACTTGGGTATATTCTTTTCCAAGGAATACTTATAATCACTTCAAAGTCCAATCTCTTGTCTAATGGCCTTACACTCAGTATCAAAGATACACTGAGGGGCGCCTGGGTGGCTCAGTCATTAACCGTCAGCCTTCGGCTCCTGTCAGGATCCCAGCGTCCTGGGATTGAGTCCCATATCAGGCTCCCTGCTTGGTGGGAAGCCTGCTTCTCCCTCTCCCATTCCCCCTGCTTGTACTCTGTCTCTCGCTGTGTCTCTCTGTCAAATAAATAAATAAAAACTTAAAAAAAAAAAGATACACTGATTGTATATCTTGCATGTCTCTTGATTTGTATTTAGTCTATTAATAAGACAATGGATTAACTTGATCCACAGATGAAGGTGTTAGGAACCAGGGTTCCCAGGACAAATGACTGATTTTTGGACTGGGCAGAATATTTACAAAATGAACCTGAAGTATCTGGTATAATGGCAAGGAAGTTAACATTCTTCTCAATAGACCCAAGAGTCAACTTCTAAGAGTTTTAACTGTCCAAAGATGAGAAAATTTGAATAATGATAAGAACAATAACTAAGGGACTGGAATTAATTAGCTCACCACTGGAGGATGTTAGTTAGCCAACTCCTTATTCGGGAAATTATTAAATAAAAAGAGAAGCCATTACCTTTCTCCCTCTGTACAATCGATACCACTGGGTAATAATAGATGAGGGGGGCTTCAGCTTTACAAAAATAAACCAGTTTATAAAAGTGGAAAGATGAATGAGAATAGCACCATCTTGCGAGGCACCCGGGTGGCTCAGTCCATTGACTGTCTGACTCTCTTGATTTTGGCCCAGGTCATGATCTCAGAGTCGTGAGACTGAGCCCTGCATCAGGTCCCATGATCAGCAGGGAGTGTGCTCTAGATTCTCTCTCTCCCTTTGTCCCTCTCCCTGCTCGCACATGCACACACTCTCTCTAAATAAATTAATAAAGTCTTAAAAAAAAAAAAAAGAATATCAGCATCTTGCAACCCGTAGTGAACCCTTAATATAGGGCTAAAACATCTAGGCCTTAAACGCCTTAGCGGCTAACCTCATAAAAGAGTCAATTCTTAATCACAGGAAACCAACTGAGGATTGCTGGAGGGGAGATGGGTGGAGGGACGGGTTAACTGGGGGAATGGGCATTAAGGAGGGCACATGATGGAATGAGCACTGGATGTTATATAAGAATGATGAATCACTGAACTCCACATCTGAAACTAATAATACATTATATGTTAATTAATTGAATTTAAGTTAAAAAATTAAAAATATGTAAAAATAAATAAAATCTAACTTCCACTATTTAAAAAAAAAAAAAAGTCAACCGGACATCAGATGTTACCAGATGGAAGAACATGACGCCATCTATAAACCTGAATACAATTAAGCTTCTATATCCAACTACAAATTTACAGGAAATAAAGAGGACTCTAACACGTTAATTATACCATGGTATAGAATTACCAAAACACAGACTTGAAAACTACAATCAAACCCTCGTTTCTTTAACAATTACAATTATAGAAGGGAAGAAAAGAGAGAAAAAGGTAAACTAGAACATTAAAACGATGTAAAGGACATAGCCAACTGCAATGTGAAGACATGTGGATAATGATTCAAAAAATAAAGTGTTAAAAATATCAGAATAATGGCGTAAGTCAACTGAAACTTATACAATGACTGGATATTTAAAAGTATGATAAAATTAATTTTTTAAAGTATAAGAATGTTACTGTGGTTATGACTTTATTTTTTTTTTAATTTATTTTTTTTATTTATTTGACAGACAGATCACAAGCAGGCAGAGAGGCAGACAGAGAGAGAGAGGAGGAAGAGGCAGGCTCCCTGCTGAGCAGAGAGCCCGATTTGGGACTCGATCCCAGAACCCCGGGATCATACCTGAGCCGAAGGCAGAGGCTTTAACCACTGAGCCACCCAGGCGCCCTGGTTATGACTTTAAAGTCCTCAACTTTTAGAGATCTATACTAAGCTGTTCATGAATAAAGTGATGATATGTGGGATCTGTTTTATGAGAGTGGAAATGGGTAAGGATATAGACGACACAAGACTGACATGAGCTGATCACTGTAGAAGCTGAGTAATAGATGGGGTTCATTACACTAGTCTGATGCCTTCACAGTTTTCCATAATAAAGTGTTTTTTTTTTTTAATTTAATTTATTTATTTGGCAGAGATCACAAGTAGGCAGAGAGGCAGGCGGGGGGGGGGGGCAGACTTCCCGCTGAGCAGAGATCCCGACTCGTGGCTCGATTCCAGGACCCTGGGATCATGACCTGAGCAGAAGGCAGAAGCTTAACCCACTGAGCCACCCAGGCGCCCCATAATAAAGTGTCTTTTAAAAAGGAGAAGTTAAGGCAGTTCAGTACTATCCATGAAAATGCTAAATGCCCATATTGTGTGATTTAGAACATTCACTTCTAGAAATCTATCCCACAACAAATGTGCTCATGCATATGTTCAAAGACACATACACAAAAATATTCGCTGGAATAGTGTCTATAACAGCAGAACATCTGATAAAACCTAATGTTACTCCATCACCACCACCACCCCTTAGCTCTTAAAGTTTTCACTTATTATAGACAATATATATTTCTATATACTGAGATTATTTGAGAGAGAAAACATGTACGTGTGCAGGGTGGGGGGAGGTGGTGCAGAGGGAAGGAGAGAGAAGTTCAAGCTAGACTCTCCGCTGAGCCTGACAACAAGGCAGGGCTCAACCTCATAACCCTGAGATCATGATCTGAGGTGAAATCAAGAGTCAGACCCACCGACTGAGCCACCCAGGACCCCCAACAAAATATATCTTTTTCTTTGTTTGCCTAATCTCTCTTTCCTGGATAATTTTACCAGGTCAAAGCCAAGGTGATAAGAAAGTACAAATTCCTTCCCATGTGGAACTGTATTAACAGCTGGATTTGGGACACATAGGAGTTGACTTTCACATTAGCATGAGGTCATGTTTAGAATCTCTACTGAGAAAAATGCATATATTACCATCCCTAAGACACATTTACAAACATAATTTCACACTATCATTTCAGGGGTTTATCAGATTCCTGGGAACTTGAGGCCCACCCAAGGTGAGGCAGCACTCATTTTAAGATTAAGAAAGTCCTTTCAGTGACCTGAAAGATATGTCTCTATGATAGATAGCACATATATCAAAAAAGGATATATATAATTCAGAATATATTTTCCTATTTCATGTTATACGAAAAGAAAAAACATATGCTCTTTTCTTTTTTTATAACAATCTCACTTTAATCAAATTTTTTTTTTTTTTACTTATTTGACAGAAAGAGACAGCGAGAAAGGGAACACAAGCAGGGGGAGTGGAGGAGGGAGAAGCAGGCTTCCTGCTGAGTGGGGAGCCCAATGTGGGGCTCTGTCCCAGGACCCTGGCCTTATGACCTGAGCCAAAGGCAGACACTTAACGATTAAGTCACCTAGGTGCCCACCAGTGCTCTGTTTTGTTGTTTTACCCAACATTAAATCTTTCCTAGAGATCTAGTAAAATGCACTATGGATAAGGATTTTAGCTGCAGTCAATTTAACAAATGCAAAATAAACCAAGGCAGTACTTAATACAGGGCTAATGTAGAAGCTTCTCAGCCCATCTGATTAAAGTGTTAATAAGAGTCAGTAACCTGCTAATTCTCTTAAATTCATTCACATTAGGTATATGTTTAAACTTAACACAAAACCTGCAGTTTTTATTAGGAAAAATATGAAGTCTAGTCTTTGGATTCTTTAGATCACTGTAAAAAATAAAGTGAGTAAATTTTAAAATTTAAGTTAAAAAACCCAAAGTCTGTTTTTCATATTAGAGTTTCAAAAGAAAGAACCAGTACTCTCAAGATATATACGTATCTTTTTTTGTGGGAAAGAGTTCATGCACTAGAAAAGTGCTTTTCTGACTTATGCTAGGTGTTACACAACACAGGAGTCCTAGCTAGGCAAAACTACAGGAACTCTTCTTCCTTTCTTCCCCACAGAAACCACTAGGGATTTCCCTCTGCCCCTGTGCCTGTCACTCCTCTGTGCTTCATCACCACAAGCCTCCCAGCAACTTGGAAGATAGATGGGCTGTGTGGGGCATCGCAGCTGCAGTGGTGGAGAAAACTTGGGAGGCTATAAGGCCTCCGTTACTTGCCTTAGGGAGTGGCTGGCCGGGGTTGGGGGGAGGTGATAGTAAAGGAAGGAAGGAAAATATCCCTGCCACTTCTCTTTTCTTACTCCCAAATGGCTTAACCTGTCACACATATCATCCCTAAAATATTCTTCTATCATAAGCAAGAAATGAGAAAACTGGAGGGAAAAAAAAACAAACCGGAAACTATGACCTCTCCACCACTTAAAAGTTTCCACCTCTTCTTTATTTTACCTACAGCCCCATTCGTTTTCTATCCTCCCCCTCCCCACGAGATGACATCTGCAACACATGCCAGTTCTCAATTATCATTGGTTTGTTGGCTCTAAGAGAGCCATCTCAGAATTCATCCCAGAGAAGCAGGGCGCCCAGTCTCAAAAGCCTTGGACCGAGGGAGACAGCATAAATGAGTAAGCACTATTCCAAGCACAACACAAAATGGAAGGCACATGCCAGCCTAAGAGGACCTCTCAGTTAACCCTTTTCCGAGAGAAGCTAGAAATCCAGATTTTTATGTGTAATCTCTTTTTAGTCAACCACTTCAAAAATTTTTCCAAGACTTCTATAGACCAAGTAAAAGATGCCCCAGTTGGGGGCGTCTGGGTGGCTCAGTCATTAGGCATCTGCCTTCAGGTCAGGTCATGGTCCCAGGGTCCTGGGATCAGGCCCGCGTCAGGCTCCCTGCTTTGCAGGAGGCCTGCTTCTCTCTCTCCCACTCCCCCTGCTTGTGTTCTCTCTTTCTCTGTCAAATAAACAAATAAAATCTTAAAAAAAAAAAAAAAAAAAAAAAGGTCCCTCAGTTGGATGTGCTGAGGGAGGTTCCAAATAAGGGTCATTTGTGAACTCTAATCTAGAATCCTCTAGAGAACGAAGAGAGGTCACTGCTTCCCTTACTTAAACTGGTTCTACGCCTCCTCTTCTCAGCCCTCCACACCAGACTAGCTACCACTGCAAGGCACCCTGGCTCCTTCTGGGATGCAGGCAGAGAGGAAGTTCCTGTTTTACTGCCAACTTTGAGTTGGGCTGAAGTTGTGCTTCTAACATCCCAAAAGATGGAGCTCTAAGTGCCCCTTCTATCAAAACCATTGTTACACACAGTGCCTAAGTCTGACTTTTATTCTTCATGTATGGTGTAAGTTAAAAGGGATTTTTAACTTTGTAGGCTGGTTTGGGAGTTACCTATCAAATGTAACAATGTGTCTATGGGAAAACCACACTTAAAATTCCAAAATAAATACATGTACAGATAATCTTCAGGAACGCTACCATTTGTAAAATGAAGGTTTTCTAAATTCTCATAATATCACTATTGAACTTCAAGACTTGCTCACTGGCCACAGGGTACCAAATAGCCTAAACACATTTAAAGAAAATTACAAAAGCACATTAAAAATATATTCACAATTAAGGTTTACAGATCAGTCCAAATAAGATACTGGTATACGTGTTGCCTCATGTCATAAAAGGGTCCTAGCAACCAAAGTTAACATTCCTATTTCCCAGCATTAGCCCTACGTATCCTCTTCCTAATCTTCCCACATGATGTCATGAGAACTACAAGACCTAGTAAAGTGAGATTCCACAAAAAAGTAAAGATGGGTTTTTTAAAGCGATATGACACTATGATACAAAGGCACAGCAGTTGGCAAAAAAAGGTGTTAGTGTGCCACATCACAAAGAAAAACCAAACATACTCAGATTCTTCTCTGGAATAGGAATTCATGCAACAGGCAGAAGCATCACTCTCAAACTATATCAAGAGGTCTGAAACACCCTGAGCTCTAATGTTATTAAAAATGTGGGAAATTTTTCATGTTTAGTAAAATTTTAATAAGTATAATGGTAATAAAGCAAAATTAACCAAAAATTAACCAAAATCAAAAATAAAACCAAGAGAATACAAAATTGCCAAGGCCAAAAAATGTCAAAATTCACTTATCAAAGGAAGGGATAAGGTCTCCAGCTGATTTCCTTCTGAAATAAACTCTGTATGAATCTATTTGAGTAAACGCATAGAGCAGCACACAGAGAGATATAAGAAAGCAACCGTCTGGGATCTCAATACCAGAATATTCTGAGATGTTGCTTTGGTTTGAATTAATCACAGTTGATACTTCAGCTCCTCAAATCAATAAACAGTTATTCTTTTGTTTGTATTATAAAAACATGTTTATGTAAGTAAAATCCATCTGTTAGAATCTTAAAATCTGACTAATGACTTTTGGAAAAACTATTCTTTAAAAATAATTTTGCTTACGTATCCTGGTTTTCACTCCCTGTTCCTCCAAAAATTGAGCACTGAATGCTTACTCATTATCTAGATTACAATCTCTCTTTTTTTTTTTTTTTTTGGTAAGCAACTAAGAACATAGTAGCGGAAGACAATGTAAAATAGAACAGGTAAGAAACACATCTGAACTGAATTATTTTTCATAAACTTAAACCCAATTAGTATTTAGTAACAGAAAAGACAGGACATCCTAGTTTTATAGTATGGCATCTAGTCTTCAGGACTGACTATGGAAGAACAATTGTAAAATATTCAGGGGGAGAGGAAAGGAGAAATAAGTGGATGACTTTCGCATTTTTCAAAAGTATGTGAAAGGTGCAGATCTGATGGTGTCTACTGACGCTGGCATTTTTAATGTTATAATATTCTAAGAAAAATCACTGCAAAAAAAGAGCAATAATGGGTATTTTTAAATGGTATAATGAGGGATGATTTTTTTTTTTCTCCTTTCAACTCTTTTCTCACTTCCAAGTTTTATATAATAGGAATGCACTATTTTCAAATAGTAAAAAGTCTAGTCTAAAATATTCTTAGGGGCGCCTGGGTGGCTCAGTTGGTTTAATGTCCAACTCAGCTTAGGTCTTGATCTCAGGGTCGTGAGTTCAAGCCCCACGCTGGGCTCCAAGCTGGGTCCAGAGCCTACTTAAAACTAAATAAATAAAATATTCTTTATGTTAGATAAAAGAAAGTCAATGTGTTGCAAGAAAAGCAAGTCCCTAGATCTGTATTTTTCATGTATTTTTTTAAGTTGATAAACTCTGTAAAGTTTGTAGCTTTGTTCTTGAGCAAAATAATAATACTAATAATAATTTCACCTGTTCCCTTCCGTGCAAGTTCCATACTCCACTGGGGTTTTGTGGTGGGTGTGCCATCGCAGCCTGATGAGTGTTGGGGTATTAAAGCAGATCGGGAGCTGGCTGGCCGGTATTTAGAGAGCCCTAGAACGCCAAGGAAGAGGGAAAAGAGGTATTTATTTCTTGGTTTACTAAAAGAAGAAAAAAGCTTGACCTGTTTTTATCAGTTAACCCTAAAAGCAGAAGCAGTTCAATAGTAGAATTCTAATAATAAAAGAACACTCCTAACTACTAAAGATCCCATTTGATTTTAATCCTTTGTCATGGTTCCTATATGCTTAAGTCTAAGAATAACACATACTCAAGAAAGACAGTGAAGTGTGACTGGCCTGCTAAATACATAAAGTGGATTCTATATTCGAGGTGGAAACCGTATTTTATATCACGTGTGTGGAATTTTGCATATAGTCAAGTTTCTTTGCTCCCCTGAAAATTTGCTGATAAATTCTATTGTAATATTTACTCAACAAAAAGGTAAAAATAATCTAGGGGTTACAGAAGACATTTCAAACAGGAAATGTTTTAATGGCATGATGTGGACAGCACTGGAGGAGCTATCAGGAGACCTTGGCTCTGATTCCAAATTATCAACAAATTAGATAATCCAGGTGAGACATTATGTCATCGTGTCTCAAATCCTTCATTTGTCACTTGGAAAAGTTCTAAGGTCAGTCTAGACCTGAGCTGGCTATGAGTCTAGACCTCAGCTGACACCTGAGTGCGTCATTTAGGGCAAGTGACCTAATACTTCTCTCTTAAGTTTACTTATCTATAAAATGGATTGAACAGATAAATAGTTGTTAATATCTCTTAAATCAGAAAAGTCTAAGAATTCATGACCTTTCAGTTTTCAAATGTATCTCAGGCTCATATTCTACCTGAAGTCAGTTCTCAAATTCTATTAGCTTATCTCAGATCACTAAATAGTGAAAAATAATTTATGTCTCAAAACTAAAATTTAATAAAAAGCAGACCAAGGTAGGTAAGGAGGCCTTTGCACAAATATAGCAAGTTTCAAAGAAAGGAAGAAAAACAAGAAGAAAAAAGAAAAAATATCATTCAAACATAAAGGTCATAAAAAGATAACCAGTATGGAGTATAAATAAATACTCCCTTTTTTTCCAATAAAAAGAAAACAGGAACAGTACCCAGAAAAAAAAGAAAAGAAAAGAAAAATACTAATATTTCCAATAAAAAAATGCATTATAAAGTAAACTTGAGGGTGCCTGGCTGGCTCAGTCAATAAAGCATGTGACTCTTGATCTTGGCATCACTGAGTTCAAGCCCACGTTGGGCCTAGAGATTATTTAAAAAAAAAAAGTAAACTAAACTTGATTTATCATTTGTAATTAATTAACAAGTATCTTTTAAGTTATTACAGTGGTAACAAAACAGTACTATGCATACAAAAATTATAAAGGATAAATAAATGAAAATTAATAAATTCCATCTTACATATCAACATGGATGACTTTAGAAGCATAATGTTGACTGAAAAATGTTAAGCCACATTGGTATCATACCATTTTCATAAAATTAAAAAAACAAGCGCAAGGAAATCCTGTATTTATGTGGCATACTATAAAGAAAAGCAATAGAATGATTAAGAAAAAGTAAAAAAGGAAACTGAAGATAGTCTTTACTTCTAGTGCAAAAGCAGGTGAACAGAACCAGAAAGAGGCACAGAGGGAATGACCCTGGCATGGAACCCAAGACGCAGGTTAGAGTGGAGAGTAGGTTCACCGGTATTTGTTTTATTACTGTATTTCATAGCTTACATGCAAGTTACATCAATGCTTTATCCCTGAAAGTTATAAAATGATGATAACATAAACTAGGTATTTACTCTTCAAAAAGCATTATGGCCCAATATATCAAGAACTGTGAAAATCTTCTGAAGGTAAGTATCTCACAATACAGTTAAAACTAATCTTTTCACCAATAATATATTTTGGGAAATTTACCTAAAGAATATAAAGAAACAAAAGCTTTTGTATGAAGATATTCAGTGCAGAATTACCTATAATAAAAAAAATACTTGAAACTAGGCCTAAACACCTACCAACACAGAAAAATAAGGTACATTATAGTCTATCAACTCAATATTGTCTCAGGTACTATTTTCAAAAGGAAAGATTATGATTTTTGAGAAATGCATGCAAAAATCTCTAGGCAGGCAAAAAGAGAAAGCTGTGTTATGGGAGGCATTGCTTCAGTCAAAGTTTAAAATTATGATTACGTTATTAAAAAGAAAACAGATCTGGTATTTGATTTTGAAGTTAAGTCAACTACAAAAAAAAAAAAAAAAAAGGTTGGGAGGGAACCCTTAAAGCTACTGGTAGAATTGTTGAATGAATTTTTTAAAAAAATACAAATCCAGGAGGAGTCAAGATGGCGGAGAAGTAGCAGGCTGAGACTACATCAGGTAGCAGTAGATCCGCTAGATAGCTTCTCAATTCATTGCGAACACCTACAAATCCAACAGGAGACCGAAGAGAAGAACAGCAACAATTCTAGAAACACAAGATCGACCACTTTCTGAAAGGTAGGACCCACAGAGAAGTGATTCCAAAGCGATGGGAAGATAGACCGCAGGGGGTGGGGCTGGCTCCCAGCGAGCGGCGGAGCAACGGAGCACAAAATCAGGACTTTTAAAAGTCTGCTCTGTTGAGGGACATCGCTCCGGAGGCTAAACTGGGGTGAAGCCCACGCTGGGTCACAGAAGGATCGGGGCTGTCTGAGTGTGGCAGAGCTCGCAGGAATTAGAGCAGGGAAGCCCGCTACAAAGACAGAGCCGAGGAGTGAGCTCTCAGCTCGGGTTACCTTGAAGCAGGCGCAGGCTGGGTGAGCTCGGAGCACGGCCAGAGGCCAGGGACACGGGAGTGATTGAGCGTTTGTCTCTGAGGGTGCAATGAGGAGTGGGGCCCCCGAGCTCTCAGCTCCTCCGGGCCGGAGATTAGGAGGCTGCCATTTTCATTCCCGTCCTCCGGAACTCTACGGAAAGCGTTCAGGGAACAAAAGCTAACCAGAGCGGATTACTCAGCCCAGCCCCTGGTTAGGGTGGGGCAATTCCACCTCGGGGAAAGACACTTGAGAATCACTACAACAGGCTCCTGCCCCAGAAGATCATCAAGAAATCCAGCCAAGACCAAGTTCTTGTACCAAGGAGAACAGCAGAATTCCAGAGGAGGAGAAAGCAAAGCATGGAATTCATGGCTTTCTCCCCATGATTCCTTAGTCTTGCAGTTAATTTAATTTTTTTAAATTTTTTTCTTCTTCTAAATTTTTTTTAACTTTTACCCTTTCCTCTTTTAACATTTTTTAACTAGTTTATCTTAACAATACCTTTCATTAAAAAAAATAATAATAATCTTTTGAACCTTCATTATTATAGTCATATTTTATCCTTCATTGTATCTAACTTTATTTTTTGTATACACATAGGGTTTTTTCTTCTAAAAAATTTGGGGTACAACTTCTTCTAATAGATCAAAATATGCCCTAAATCTAGCTCCAGGCTTGTTCTAGTCTCCAGCCCAAGCAAAATCTCTCCACTTTCATTTTCTTTATTCTCCCAACCATCTTACTTTATCAACTCCTTTTTCAGAAATTAAAAAAAAAATTTTTTTTTTCATCTTTATAGGCATATTCCATCCCTTCATTGTGTTTACCCTTATATATGTTTCTCATTCTTTAAAATTTTGGGAGGTAGTTTCTTCTAAGAGACCGAAATACTCCCCAAATTAAGTGGGTGACCCTGTTCTAGTCACCAGTCTAATATATATTTTTTTTCTTTTTAATATATTTTTAAAATTTGTTTTCTTTTCTTTTCTTTTTTTTTTTTTTTAATTTTTTCTTTTCCTTAACTTCTTTTTATCCCCTTTCTCCCCCCCATGATTTGGGGTCTCTTCTGATTTGGCTAAAGCGCATTTTCCTGAGGTCTTTGCCACCCTTTTAGCATTTTATTTGCTCCTTCATATATTCTTATCTGGACAAAATGACAAGGTGGAAAAAACTCACCACAAAAAAAAGAACAAGAGGCAATACCAAAGGCTAGGGACCTAATCAATACAGACATTGGTAATATGTCAGATCTAGAGTTCAGAATGACGATCCTCAAGGTTCTAGCTGGGCTCGAAAAAGGCAAGGAAGATATTAGAGAAACCCTCTCTGGAGAGATAAAAGCCCTTTCTGGAGAAATAAAAGAACTAAAATCTAACCAAGTTGAAATCAAAAAAGCTATTAATGAGGTGCAATCAAAAATGGAGGCTCTCACTGCTAGGATAAATGAGGCAGAAGAAAGAATTAGTGATATAGAAGACCAAATGACAGAGAATAAAGAAGCTGAGCAAAAGAGAGACAAACATATACTGGACCACAAGGGGAGAATTCGAGAGATAAGTGACACCATAAGACGAAAGAACATTAGAATAATTGGGATTCCAGAAGAAGAAGAAAGAGAGAGGGGAGCAGAAGGTATATTGGAGAGAATTATTGTAGAGAATTTCCCTAATATGGCAAAAGGAACAAGCATCAAAATCCAGGAAGTTCAGAGAACCCCCCCTCAAAATCAATAAGAACAGGTCCACACCGCATCACCTAATAGTAAAATTTACAAGTCTTAGCGACAAAGAGAAAATCCTGAAAGCAGCCCGGGAAAAGAAGTCTGTAACATACAATGGTAAAAATATTAGATTGGCAGCAGACTTATCTACAGAGACCTGGCAGGCCAGAAAGAACTGGCATGATATATTCAGAATACTATATCCAGCTAGGCTATCATTGAAAACAGAAGGAGAGATAAAAAGCTTCCAGGACAAACAAAAACTGAAAGAATTTGCAAACACCAAACCAGCTCTACAGGAAATATTGAAAGGGGTCCTCTAAGCAAAGAGAGAGCCTAAAAGAAGTAGATCAGAAAGGAACAGACAATATACAGTAACAGTCACCTTACAGGCAATACAATGGCACTAAACTCATATCTCTCAATAGTTACCCTGAATGTTAATGGGCTAAATGCCCCAATCAAAAGACACAGGGTGTCAGAATGGATAAAAAACCAAAACCCATCAATATGCTGCCTACAAGAAACTCATTTTAGACCCAAAGACACCTCCAGATTTAAAGTGAGGGGCTGGAAAACAATTTACCTGCTAATGGACATCAGAAGAAGGCTGCGGTGGCAATCCTTATATCAGATCAATTAGACTTTAAGCCAAAGACTATAACAAGAGATGAGGAAGGACACTATATCATACTCAAAGGGTCTGTACAACAAGAAGATCTAACAATTTTAAATATCTATGCCCTGAACGTGGGAGCAACGAACTATATAAACCGATTAATAACAAAATCAAAGAAACACATCGACAATAATACAATAATAGTAGGGGACTTTAACACTCCCCTCACTGAAATGGACAGATCGTCCAAGCAAAAGATCAACAAGGAAATAAAGGCCTTAAATGACACACTGGACCAGATGGACATCACAGATATATTCAGAACATTTCATCCCAAAGCAACAGAATACACATTCTTCTCTAGTGCACATGGGACATTCTCCAGAATAGATCACATCCTGGGTCACAAATCAGGTCTCAACCGGTAAC
>NW_019154098.1:20139689-20397255 GCF_002288905.1 Enhydra lutris kenyoni | reverse complement strand
TCTTCTCTAGTGCACATGGGACATTCTCCAGAATAGATCACATCCTGGGTCACAAATCAGGTCTCAACCGGTATCAAAAGATTGGGATCATTCCCTGCATATTTTCAGACCACAATGCTCTGAAGCTAGAACTCAATCACTAGAGGAAATTTGGAAAGAACCCAAATACATGGAGACTAAACAGCATCCTTCAACCAAGAAATTAAGGAAGAATTAAAAAAATTTATGGAAACAAATGATAATGAAAACACAACTGTTCAATATCTGTGGGACACAGCAAAGGCAGTCCTGAGAGGAAAATACATAGCAGTACAAGACTTTCTCAAGAAACAAGAAAGGTCCCAAGTACACAACCTAACCCTACACCTAAAGGAGCTAGAGAAAGAACAACAAAGAAAGCCTAAACCCAGCAGGAGAAGAGAAATCATAAAGATGAGAGCAGAAATCGATGAAATTGAAACCAAAAAGACAATAGAACAAATCAACAAAACTAGGAGCTGGTTCTTTGAAAGAATTAATAAGATTGATAAACCCCTGGCTAGACTTATCAAAAAGAAAAGAGAAAGAACCCAAATAAATAAAATCATGGATGAAAGAGGAGAGATCACAAACAACACCAAAAAAATACAAACAATTATAATAACATATTATGAATTCTATGGCAACAAATTTGACAATCTGGAAGAAATAGATGCATTCCTGGAGACATATAAACTACCACAACTGAACCAGGAAGAAATAGAAAGCCTGAACAGACCTATAACCAGTAAGATTGAAACAGACATCAAAAATCTCCAAACAAACAAAAGCCCAGGGCCAGACGGCTTCCCAGGGGAATTCTACCAAACATTTAAAGAAGAATTAATACCTATTCTCCTGAAACTGTTCCAAAAAATAGAAATGGAAGGAAAACTTCTAAACTCATTTTATGAGGCCAGCATCACCGTGATCCCCAAACCAGACAAGGATCCCATCAAAAAAGAGAATTATAGACCAATATCCTTGATGAACACAGATGCAAAAATTCTCACCAAAATACTAGCCAATAGGATCCAACAGTGCATTAAAAAGATTATTCACCACGACCAAGTGGGATTTATTCCAGGGCTGCAAGGTTGGTTCAACATCTGCAAATCAATCAATGTGATACAACACATTAATAAAAGAAAGAACAAGAACCATATGATACTCTCAATAGATGCTGAAAAAGCATTTGAAAAAGTACAGCATCCCTTCCTGATCAAAACTCTTCAAAGTGTAGGGACAGAGGGCACATACCTCAATATCATCAAAGCCATCTATGAAAATCCCACCGCAAATATCATTCTCAATGGAGAAAAACTGAAAGCTTTTTCGCTAAGGTCAGGAACACGGCAGGGATGTCCATTATCACCACTGCTATTCAACACAGTACTAGAAGTCCTAGCCTCAGCAATCAGACAACAAAAGGAAATTAAAGGCATCCAAATCGGCAAAGAAGAAGTCAAACTATCACTTTTTGCAGATATGATACTATATGTGGAAAACCCAAAAGGCTCCACTCCAAAACTGCTAGAACTTGTACAGGAATTCAGCAAAGTGTCAGGATATAAAATCAATGCACAGAAATCAGTTGCATTTCTCTACACCAACAAGACAGAAAAAAGAGAAATTGAGGAGTCTAAATTCCATTTACAATTGCACCCAAAACCATAAGATACCTAGGAATAAATCTAAGCAAAGAGGCAAAGAATCTATACTCAGAAAACTATAAAGTACTCATGAAAGAAACTGAGGAAGACACAAGGAAATGGAAAAATGTTCCATGCTCCTGGATTCGAAGAACAAACATTGTGAAATTGTCTATGCTACCTAAAGCAATCTACATGTTTAATGCAATCCCTATCAAAATCCCATCCATTTTTTTCAAAGAAATGGAACAAATCCTAAAATTTATATGGAACCAGAAAAGACCTCGAATAGCCAAAGGAATATTGAAAAAGAAAGCTAAAGTTGGCGGCATCACAATTCCGGACTTCAAGCTCTATTACAAAGCTGTCATCATCAAGACAGTATGGTACTGGCACAAAAACAGACACATAGATCAATGGAACAGAATAGAGAGCCCAGAAATAGACCCTCAACTCTATGGCCAACTAATCTTTGACAAAGCAGGAAAGAATGTCCAATGGAAAAAAGATAGCCTCTTCAACAAATGGTGTTGGGAAAATTGCACAGCCACATGCAGAAAAATGAAATTGGACCATTTCCTTACACCACACACGAAAATAGACTCAAAATGGATGAAGGACCTCAATGTGAGAAAGGAATCCATCAAAATCCTTGAGGAGAACACAGGCAGCAACCTCTTTAACCTCAGCCGCAGCAACTTCTTCCTGGAAACATCGCCAAAAGCAAGGGAAGCAAGGGCAAAAATGAACTACTGGGATTTCATCAAAATCAAAAGCTTTTGCACAGCAAAGGAAACAGTTAACAAAACCAAAAGACAACTGACAGAATGGGAGAAGATATTTGCAAACGACATATCAGATAAAGGGCTAGTATCCAAAATCTATAAAGAGCTTATCAAACTCAACACCCAAAGAACAAATAATCCAATCAAGAAATGGGCAGAGGACATGAACAGACATTTTTCTTTTTTTTTTTTAAAGATTTTATTTATTTATTTGACAGACAGAGATCACAAGTAGGCAGAGAGGCAGGCAGAGAGAGAGAAGAAAGCAGGCTCCCTGCTGAGCAGAGAGCCCAATGTGGGGCTTGATCCCAGGACCCTGGGATCATGACCTGAGCTGAAGGCAGAGGCTTTAACCCACTGAGCCACCCAGGTGCCCCTGAACAGACATTTCTGCAAAGAAGACATCCAGATGGCCAACAGACGCATGAAAAAGTGCTCCACATCACTCGGCATCAGGGAAATACAAATCAAAACCACAATAAGATACCACCTCACACCAGTCAGAATGGCTAAAATTAACAAGTCAGGAAATGGCGGGTGTTGGCGAGGATGCAGAGAAAGGGGAACCCTCCTACACTGTTGGTGGGAATGCAAGCTGGTGCAACCACTCTGGAAAACAGCATGGAGGTTCCTCAAAATGTTGAAAATAGAGCTACCCTATGACCCAGCAATTGCACTACTGGGTATTTACCCTAAAGATACAAATGTAGTGATCCGAAGGGGCACGTGCACCCAAATGTTTATAGCAACAATGTCCACAATAGCCAAACTATGGAAAGAACCTAGATGTCCATCAACAGATGAATGGATAAAGAAGATGTGGTATATATACACAATGAAATACTATGCAGCCATCAAAAGAAATGAAATCTTGCCATTTGCGATGACATGGATGGAACTAGAGGGTATTATGCTTAGCGAAATAAGTCAATCAGAGAAAGACAACTATCATATGATCTCCCTGATATGAGGAAGTGGAGATGCAATGTGGGGTGTTTGGGGGTAGGAAAAGAATAAATGAAACAAGATGGGATCGGGAGGGAGACAAACCATAACTGACTCTTAATCTCAGAAAACAAACTTGAGGATTGCTGGGGGGAGGGGGGCCGGGAGAGGGGGGGGGGGTTATGGACATTGGGGAGGGTATGTGCTATGGTGAGTGCTGTGAACTGTGTAAACCTGGCGATTCACAGTCATGTACCCCTGGGGACAAAAATACATTATATGTTTATAAAAAAAATTAAAAAAATTAAAAAAAAAATACAAATGCAGAAGTATGCCAAATACTTAAAAAGGACCAAAATGAAACATAATTTTAAAAAATCCTTTAAAAAAACTTATTCCTTTGCTAATAGGCATTATAATCTGATACAACCTAGTACTTGATACTACCTACTTTTCAACTTTATAGCTGTTCACTTGTAAATAAAGCAAGCGGTCTTAGAACATCAGTACCACGAGAACTCTCTTCATCACCTCCTGATTACTGTACACCAGTCTTACCTGGAGTCGATGGCCTTTCAAGCATGTTTAAATGATGGGAAATGAACGCCTGGCTATCATGAACTGTGTCCATGTCAATTTCCTCCTCATCTTGAGAATTTGAAAACTAAAACACACACACAAAACAAAGGAGGAAAAGAACTATTACATCGCTTTACGTTTGGATCTTAGCTCTTAGGAAAGGTAGTAGAGAAGCCACAGAATATACCCCCACATCTTAAAAGGAAAAGTAGTCTTTTTCTCAAAAAGTACTATGAGTAAGAAAAAATTAAGTGGGCCAGCCTCTAAAAGAAGCTGAATGGATATTACTGGAAATGAAACAGCAACTAAAATCTACTCCTATGTTGTAGGGAGAGGGAGTGAGCCATGGTAGACAACACACACATAGTTCCTCCCCCAAAACAGAGAAGAAGTATGTGATAATAGAAGTTAAATAATCAGATGGAAGATCTGAAATGGACATTTGGGTTCTTTTATGATTCAGTCTGCCCCATCTGTTCCTGCTAAGGAAAAACCATTGGAAGTATTCAAAAAGATTTACAAGAAGGTGAATATCCTACACTATTAATACAGGTTGAACCTGTATTTCTTACTCTGATTTTGAGTTTGACTTTACTGCTATCCTCATTCTTCTCCAGTATTTGACCAGGTTCTAGTGGGGACCCCAGTGGTGTATCAGCCTTCCTCTTCACTCCCTGCTGATGAGCTGACATATTACATGTTGCTTCCTTGGCAAGGTGATCATCTTCCTGCGGCAATATTCAAGATCAAAATTAGATTTCTGAAGACAAGTAGCTCATATTATAGCTGAACACTAATAGCTACAGCAACCATGCAGATTAGAACATGCCCAGTGCCTAAAAATTATCAGCAATGGGCTTAAAATAAACTTCACCTTTTCCTGTCTGCTGGTCTTTTTGTGGGGAGGTGGAAGGTATAAAAGCGAACTTCTAGAGCTTTCCCAAAAGAATGTATCTTTTGGTATCATTTCCTCCTCTTCTGAAGACTCCAAGAATGAATGTGAATAAGTTAACATAAATGGGCAAGAATTAGAAACATATTTATTTCTACAACTTTGTAAATATTCAGATTTGAAAGAGCACATTAATGAGACTCTTTTTTTTCCTATGGAAAGATCATCTTACTTCTTTATAACCCAAACTCTAGGATACATTTCAAATTTACAACAAATACGTACAACTCTATTCCATAAAAATCTAGGTGAATAAACAAATTTAAAGTAATTATCACTAACTAGCATGAAGAGAATCTCAGTTTTCAAGTGTCAAAACACCAGTAGGGAATTGCCAGGGAAGTAATCTGGTCTAAATATTGGCGAAAAATGAAGCATGAGTTATTAAGGACATTTTGTTATTAATATGAAAATCATTTCTGGAAAACTTTTTTGAATTACAGTAAAATGATTCCTCAAGGTCTTTCTGCAAAAAGTCTGGTAATTTTCTAATGCATAGCTAGAAACAAAATTTTTTTTAAAAGGCAAACACAGACACACATATATAAATAAAAATGTAACGTATCAACTCCTCCCAAATCAGCAGCTTACTCATTTACCTAACCATTTACGGTTATATAATTCGAAAAGCATTTGCCAGGCACTTATCATATGCTTAGAATTGTGCTAGGTATGACAGAGAGTAGCAAAAAAACCAAACCAAAACAAAACAAAAACACAAAGTCAGGGCCCTTGTGTTCAAATAGTTTGCCAACAGCATAGACAGATAAGATTAACTATTCATTTTAATTTTCTACTACTCGAGGAAGAAATTCAACAGTCAAGTACAAAAACACCAGGTCGTGACAAAAGGGGAAAAGGGACTGACAGGACCTCATTTGCCACGTGCAGTCGTGCAGCTTGTTGGGAGCACGTTCTAAACTGGAAAGTGCTCTCAGCTACTGTCAGTTGGCCGTTATTTTCAAGTGGCACATCAAACTCTTCGTGGCTTTAAAATTCACCAGTCAAAAAAAGCCATTCTCCTCTCTAGAGAGCCCTCTATGATAAAACTACATCTTCCAAAATGCATGGGATTCTTACAGGGTTCGGAAATCCAACTAGCTGTGCGTGACTACTTGGATTAATCGCAGCTTCTTGGTTGCCTGCTATGGCCTCTGGAATTATGGTCGGATTCAAGACAGCTTTTTTCTCTTTTAGATTAAGAACCAACCCAAGCTCTGGTAAGGGCAAGCAGGAAGGTCTACTGAGGCCAAAGAGTGTGAAGTACAAGTCCACAGCACCACACCGTAACCTCCAGTCATGTGACGTTCCTAAGAAGAAAATAATAAAGAAATAAGTCAGTACGTACATTTATCCACAAATTTTTAACTGTTCTACAACCTACAAAGGGGAAAGGATTATGATGTCAAGGGGCCATCTAATGACCTGGGCTCCACTGGCAAACCCTCTACTCTCAAGATGCATCGTAACACAGATTTTCAGAAATTGTTATGGAAGCAGTAAATGCTTTTTTTCTTAAAAAAAAAAAAAAAAAGTTATTTGAGAGAGACCTCGCATGCACAAACATGTGTACAGGGGTGCAGGGGAGAGGAAGAGAGCATCTCAAGCTGACTAGGGAGCCCACGTGGGGCTCGATCTTATGAGCCTGAGATCATGACCTGAGCTGAAATCAAGAGTCCGGAGGCTTAACCAACTGAGCCACCCAGGTGCCCCTGGAAGCAGTAAATGTCAGTGAATGAAACTAATGAGTTTTATAACTGGAAAAAATGTTATCATTATACCATTTTTTTTTTTTTAAGATTTATTTTAGAGAAAGAGTATAAGTGAGTAGTGGGAGGGACAGAGGGAGAGAAGCAGACTCACTGCTGAGTGTGGAGCCTGACCAGGGGCTCCATCTCAGGACCCTGAGATCATGACCTAAGCTGAAAGCAAGAGTAAGATGCTTAACCAACTGAGCCACCCAGGTACCCCCATTACACCATTCTTCTTAGCAAATGCATATTAGACATTCACTAAAAATTTAATATTCCCCCAAACAGTATTTTTTTCTGGCTTTAAATCTTCCTTTTAATTCCTCCTCCTCGGTAACTACTCCACGTTCATTCATTTTCTGTTCATCTTGTCGGATTTTCTTCTTGAACAGCCCATTAGGAAGACAGCACACCATGAGCCTTTATGAACCCTACCACTTGAAAACAAATTCTCCTGTCAAAGTTATTACTTTTAGGTTTAAAATATGGTAAGAAATCCTACAACTTCTTAAAATAACATGATTCAAAACTTTATTGAGGAGGAGGAAAATGTTTTGCTAAATGTCTTTATATTTGTGTTGCTCTACTAGGTATTTGTTTAAAAAATAAAAATTAAAGGAAAAAGCAAATCCCATGGATAGCAACAGCTGGTAAAACACATACTGACCAGAAGACTGACTGTGTAGAAATTCGGTTTAAAGTCATTGAGAGACTAGAGACAAGTTCTTTCAATTTCTCTGATGAATCTCGGTCTTTTTTATCTCCAAAATAAGGGTTTTGATCTTAGATTACACCTTATCCCATAAAATAGCAGATCAGAGAGAGCAAATCAATACCAGAGTTCTTTCTCACTTTCCCTTTTTTCCCCAAAAGAGCCCTCCAGGAAGATACTGCCATCAAATGGAACTCATTGAAAGGACAAAATCTGTCACCTATGGTTGAAGAATTGCTATGGCTTCTAGGAAGAATTTAAAATGAAGTACAGAATTTAAAATAAATGAAAAGTGACATGTAAATTCTTCTGGATAAGAAAAACCCTACAAATACTTCATTTTGATCAAGAACTATGATTTCAAAGGAGGACCATAATGTAGGAAAAGAAGTTGCTACAGCAAATTTTAGACAGCATAAATACTAGGTTTTGTGGTTTTCAACAAATACAGAATGAGTAAATAAACTGCCATCAGTCATGTAGTGGTTCTGATAAGACTTACTCAAATAGGTAATAAACATCACATAAATTTTATGCTAAGGAAATTCATATGGGAGGAATTATTATTTTGGAGAGTTCATACTATATACGACACTGGGCTAGGCACCTTACATGCCTAAGTCTAATGTACATGCCTACATGATGTACATGATGTACATGAAACAGCTAACATCAATCCTGTTTGAGACATCTTAACTTTGCTACTATGTGAGAAGGTAACAGATAAATAGCATTGTTAAAAGCAAAAGAAAGGCAAGAGCTCCTAAGGAGGATGAGGTTTTTGCCACAAAAACTACAGAGAAACTAGACATGGCAAGAACAGTATGGATTGAAGAGTAAGGATTTTATGCTGGAAATCCATTTCTTTCTGTGGAATACGGAGAGCTGGACATTTTAATGGCCTACCATTGCTTAAGTTTTTGTAGGCATCCACTATTCTCCTCCTCGAAGCATTTTCCACACGTAGGTTCCACAAAGGGCAGGTATCGGATTCCTGAGGCTTTTATTACGAAGCCTGGATGGGCTCAAACCTCTGAGGGAAAGGAAGGAATCCTGCCAGAGCAGCGAGCACTATCTACTCATGGGCGTCACAAGTAAAGGAGTGAACCTCAGGCATTTTATCAGCAAAGAAAACTGGAACAGTTTAGGGTACATTTACACTGGAAGAAAACTTAGCCTTGAAGATTGGTATCACCTAATTACATCTGCTGCAAATAACCATCCTGAACTACGTTGTAGATGACATCAAAACCAGTCAGGCCATTGAGTATGAACTCCTAAGTTTAAATAAAAATTATTAGCAAATGGAAAATGTACATTTTGATGAACTAGGGTGTTTTGTTTTTTTTTCAAAGTCAGCTTGAAGATGATTAGGCAGCACAGTGAAGGCTGCTAAATGCACTGAGCCCCTAGAGTAAGAACTTTGATGCTTTTTATTTCTATGTGGGCTTTCTGGTTTTGTTTTAAGATTTTATGTATTTCAGAGAGTGGGAGGGAGGGAGAGCATGTGCACGGGCACAAGACTGAGAGGAGGGGCGGAGGGAAAGGGAGATCACCTGCCGAACAGGGCGCCCAATGCCCGGCTCGATCCCAGGACCCTGAGATCATGACCTGAGCCGAAGGCAGACACTTAACCGACTGAACCACCCAGGTGCCCTGCACTTTGTTTCGTTTTTTGAGGATTCTGGTAGATCCTCATTTGAATGGAGGAATGAATACTGTCTTGTTCCTGAGGGAAATTACTGATAGTGCTTCCTCCCTCAAAGAACTGATGTGTATGTATTAAAATGTAGGGCTGGTAAGAGGGAGCTAAAAAATGAAGAGCAGTACTTCCTATAAAATTACAAAAGAGAAAAAAAACAAAGCTCTATTCCACTTCAAAATCATAGAACAGAATCTGAAAATGGCTGTCCTTATGTACAGTGCAACTAAGTTGAAAGGCATACCAGGGAAAACATTTCTGCTAAATGACCTGCTGGCTCTGGGATCTTGGGCAAGTCAGGAAGGAGAACACAGATCTGAGATAATGCGTAAGGTCCCCTCAGGTTAAAATTCTATGATTTCAAATCAATCAATTCCATTAATGAGAAGCCCTGAAACAGTTCCTGACTTCTACCCTCAGTTACAGCATTTTGAAGATGCTCTTCTAGCTTACATGGCTCCAATCACGGAAGCGGCAAGGAATGCTCATAATATATGAACAATACAGTTATTCGCTCCTCTCGGGTCAAATGCTGTCCCATCCTGTCCTCACTAGCGGTTACACTCTGGGACCCACCCTGCTTGCCTGAAACAGAAGAATAACACTCATGAAGAAAGGAGGATACCCAGTACTGATGTTCTCTACTCCAATCACGAAGTTTCTAAAGACAAACTCCCAAAAGAGCAAATCTGACACTATAAGAGCATCTCTTCGTTTTTTGAAGTAATTGCTACTAAAGCTGATCAAGCCAAAACACTGCTAAGAAGAGAAGGAAAGCAAGCTACTGTTTCCAGGACATTTTTCAAGAAACCCAGCATTTCTTATTGATGAAAGAACCTTGGAAATCTGAGCAGAGCTGAGTCAAGCAAATAACAACTGCCCGAGGGCAGGTCTATCCTGATCTCCCCACGCCTATTATACGAAGTACAAAAATTTCACTCACAGCCATGTGTGTGTACATGGATGAAATTTCCTACAAAATATGTATTAGTGAGTTTTCATTTTCTTGGCCATTGTTCTTCCTAAAAAAGAGTGTTTACAGGGAGAACACCAGAAGGCCAGAACTTTGAAATCTTCTGATGTTAATATCAAAACTGTCTATTTTCTTACTCTGAAATGTGGCAAACTCCACCAAACAATTTGAATTAGAAGCTTTCATTCTACCCCCAAGAGTATAGTTGTACACTTCCAAACACTAAAAAGTATGATGTAAACAGCCATCAATGTCCCGAGCAATTTTATAAATGCTCTCACGTCATTGTCACAGTATTGTGCCAAACACTGAAAAGCAACTTGGGGAGTAATGGCTAAGATTTCTTTCATAATGACATACAATCTAATGCAGGCCTCTATCTTGAGAAATGAAAAAACACTGTTAATCAGGAAAGACTTGAGAAAGTACTTACATTTTAAATAAAATGCAAAGCACCAATGAAAAACTCCAAGTCCTAAGTACTTAATTTTTACATGTATTTTTAGGGGGCCTGGGTGGCTCAGCGGGTTAAAGCCTCTGATTTTGGCTCAGGTCATGATCCCAAGGTCCTGGGATCGAGACCCACATTGGGATCTCTGCTGAGCAGAGTCCGCTTCCCTCTCTCTCTCTGCCTGCCTCTCTGCCTACTTGTGATCTCTATCAAATAAATAAATAAAATCTTAAAAAAAGAAAGGAATTTTAAAAATTGTCATGGGGTGCCTGGGTGGTGCAGTGGGTTTAAAGCCTCTGCCTTCAGCTCAGGTCATGGTTTCGGGTTCCTGGGATCGAGCCCCACATCGGGCTCTCTGCTCAGCAGGGAGTCTGCTTCCCCCCCATCTCTCTCTGCCTGCCTCTCTGCCTACTTGTGATCTCTGTGTGTCAAATAAATAAATAAAATCTTAAAAAAAAATGTCATAAAAGAAAATCATTGTCATGTTGGTCTAAAATCCAGTATCTTACATAAAGCTGTAAGAGGTAGGATTCTCATATGTTCTGAATTTTACATTTTTCTTTGGGAAAGGAAAATCATTTCTTTCACTGTGGTAGAAATATATATATACAGCTAATAGAAGAAAGCCAGGTCACAACTCCACCTGTTCCTCACTATATATGGGATAAAATGCAAACTCCTGAGGGCTCTTTACTTTTGCATCCTAATCCATTTTTCCAGATAACCCTGTTTGCCAAACACCCTTTCAGAACTTCAGGCTTTTTTTTTTTTTTTTTTAAATAGAATTCTCTTACCTAAAACATCTTCCTCCTGTGGCAAACTCCTCCATTCCTTAAGAGCTAGCTCAAAAGTCACCACCCCACAAACATTCTGCCATTCCAGGCAGGGTTCGTGGGTCTATTTTCAGGTTTCTGAAGTTCTTTGCTCTTTTCCTTATTTCGGCAACTATCTCTTTGTATTAAATTCTTGTACATACAAAACATAGTACAGTGGCTACTGGAAGTGCTCAGGAAATAAATGGTGGATAAATGAATACTTGAAGCTTTAAAAAGGACTGCCTATGAACAATGTGATACTTTTAATTGAAAATAAACCTATTTATTTAAGATTCTTAAGCAACTAGAGACAAAAACGATACAATGTGAAAGAGGTTTCTCTTTAAAAATGTCTATTCTTGGGGTGCCTGGGTGGCTCAGCGTGTTAAAGCCTGCCTGCAGCTCAGGTCATGATCCCAGAGTCCCAGGATCAAGCCCCACATCAGGCAGCGGGAAGCCTACTTCCTCCTCTCTCTCTCTGCCTGCCTCTCCACCTACTTGTGATCTCTGTCTGTCAAATAAATAAATAAAATCTTTAAAAAAAATGTTTATTCTTTCTGAGAAGCGTTATTCTTTAAAAAGTATATGAGAACAAGAACGACATTTTGGCAGAAAACTGAGGAAATGTGGATACGAGATCTACACTGGAGTAGGGCATGTTACTGATAGAGGATAGGTTAGAGGATTTCCTTATTTTTAGGAATATATACTAAAGTATTTTGGGAAGAGTATCATGATGCAACTTGCCTTCAAACAATTCAGGGAAAAAAAGAGGTACGTATACACAAAGAAAGAGAGGGAAAAGAAAGTACGTATGGTAAAAAGTTAGTAGCTCCTGAACTGAGATGAAAATACATGGTCATTCACTGTATTATTCTTAAAATTTTTCTAAGCTTTGAAAATGTTAAAAACAAAATGTGGGGGAGGAAAAAAGTATGTGGGAAAATTAGAGGAATGGGGTAAGATATCTAATATCTGTATGTATGTGTACATACTTGTCCAGGTGTATATATGTGTAAGTGTTTTTAAAACAAAAACAGAGTAGCAACCCAGAACTTCAGACTGAGTGGAGCTACCACACGCCAGACAGATAGCAGAGACCAGGCAGCCCTGGGATCTCAAGGCAGAAGTCTGGGAACCTTCCTTGTGGTATATGGCCATTAGAATGACTCAGTTTCCAAGAGCCCCTACTTTCTTAATCTCTCAGCTCTAAATACTTGTAGTTTATTTCTAAAGAGTATTATTAATATTAATGACATATGAAATAAAAAAAAGCATGAATATAATTTCATATAATTAGTTCATTTGTCTTACTCTCAAAGTAATTTCAATTTCTGAAACCCTAATGCTATGTATCCTACCACAATTACTCTCTTATTGAGAAGTTTCTGAAACCAGCTAAGCAAACTTTGATTCTTCAGAAACACCTGATGACCACCTTCTAAGATGAGATTTTCTTAACTGCTATGATACTGTCTCTCTATACAATTTCAAATGGGTTCAACAATTTTTTTAACTATGCAAAGTCAACATATCTCAAATCCACTTCGGAACAGGACAGAAATAAATGAATATAATTAAATCCCCATTGTCCACAGTTTTTTGTTCTCCGTATATTTATCGCAAATGACCAGATGACCAAGAAGCCCCAATAGGGAGTGAGGGGCAGACAGATTTCGGTAGGATTTAGGGCCTGAGATGATGTTCTGGATCCTTTTGTTACAAGCATATTCTCATTACCATTTCTTAAAAACAATCACAAGTAAGAAGATATATAGTAATGTGAGAAATTATCATGATAAAATGCTGTTTTAATACCTTTATTTCAACTACAACTATGTATATACAATTTTCTTCCCTAAAGGCTGAATATATTTAAGTGTTAATAGTGGGGATGTAATAAAATTACATAATATTTTCTGTTTTGGTTCAGATAAAACTCTGTAATGTGATTATATTAATGTTACCATTTTTTAAAAAAGACACTTTAAAAATTATGGGGAGTCTGGCTGGCTCAGTCGGGGGATTGTACGACTCTTGATCTTGGGGTTGTAAGTTCGAGCCTTACACTGGGTGTAGAGATTGCTTAAAAATAAAACCTAAAAAAAAAAACCAAAAAAAACAAAAAAAAGGGATTTCTTAAATCAGATTCATTCATATATCCCAAAGGTTCAGGAGTGGAAGGGAAATAAGCAATCCTCTATCCAATCTTCCCTAATATCCAATGTCCCTCTGAAAACATTAAAAAACAAAAAAACAAAAAAACTATTCCCAACTATTCATGCCACTCCCACTGTTCATACTACTCCCATTTATTTATAACTCTGAAACTGAGCAATAAATTATTTATAACTACAGATCTGTTCTGAGAACTGCCATTGAGAATTCCAAGTCCAACCAACAACTGTACTTTATACTGAACACTACCAAAATTAAATACTAAAACATCAATCTGAGCTTGAATGTATATAACCACAGTTTTCCAATGGGTTTCAAATAAATGTCTTAGAGAAATCGTCCCATTCATCTTAAACACATATTTATTTTGTTCAAGAAATCTTCTCTAGAAGGTGATAAGAGATTCTTTATTTCATTACTATGCTTTCCTCAAAGTTGTAACCCATCCCAGTCATGGAATCATGCATCTTGTTAAGAATATATTCAACACAGTACAGTTTGTGCCACATATTAACTGTTAAACGACCCTTTCCAAGTTCCTAAACTTGTGTATTCATCCCCTGGATCTAAATGACAGTAATCATAACACCCTTCAAGGTACCACAAATAGCAAAATATAAAAATTATGTAAACAGCAGCAATCATTCTTCTAGGGATTAGGGAAACCATCAGAAAAATAATTGAGGTTTATCAGTAGGAAATGGTTTATGTGTTATTTTCTGAATACTTTGAGGACAAGAGTCATACTACTGTGTTTCAATTTAATACCTGCTATGGTGCTTTTACCTGGGGTGCTGCACTATGATTACAAAACTAAGGGACAGAGTTATACAATTACTTAACATCACAATGCTAGTAAATAAAATAATTGTTTAAAAAGAACCAGAACTCGGTATTTAGTTATGATTTAGAGAAGTGGCCGCCAATATAATAAGCAGGATAAGTTATTTTCTAATACTCTAGAGAGCAGATAAAGTAACATACATATTGGAACGAATAGCAACTGCTCTCTCACCGTCTACCTGGAACAGTTTATCTTTAAGTAAAATAAATTTACCTTTTAATTGAATTTTAAAACCAAAACTAGTACTACAATTTCAACACATCAGAGCCATACGGCAAATTTTCTTGAAGTATATACAACATTTATAAGTCAACTGGAAAAGATAAAAAAATTATTTAATAGAAATGGCAAAGAGTATGAACGACCTACGAAAAAGGAACTACAAACAGCTCAAGTATATGAGACGCATAATGATATCATTACTCTGTTAGCTTAACACCACTGTTGGCACTTAATATGAAATAGATACTGTGCTTTACAGATAGTAACTCACTGAGTTTTCAGTTTGCAGAGGCGGAAATCAGCGCCACCCCATTTCATAAATGGAGATACAAAGGCTTAGACAAGTCACACCTCATAAATCATTCAGCTGGGACCTGACCCTCATCCCGCTGGTTCCGGAGCCAGTATGTAGGAGCAATACCTCTCCCAAATAAAGTGACTTCAAAGTGTGATGGTATCCACTGTGCAGAACGGTAACAACATACACTGCTCATGAAAGGACACACAGGAAACTGGTTCCCCCTGAGAAAGGGAACTAGGTGGCAAGGGAAACCAGATGAGAAGACCTATTTCTCAACGTTTTGTAACCTTCTGAAATAAAAATAACAATAGTAACCCTTTGCAGGTCCATATTTATAGCTCTTCAGACATGTGGGATACTTCCATATAAATTAATATTTTTGTTTCCTCAACCACTTTGTGAGGCAAAGGGAGTGAACAGATCCTTAGCAAATGTCACCACGCTCACCACTGTGAAGGCACATTTCATAAGTATCCGTCTTAAAAAAAAAATGATAAAAAATTAACCATAGTTCTTTAAGTACTGAAAAGTTGTTATAAAATGAAAATACTCGGATAATAAATTTTTAAAAAAATTCTTACCAGAATTCATAAGTTTCCAAAGTTGATCTACCAAGGCTTCATTGCATAATGGAGACTCCATGTTCTTAGTAAATGGTGGGTTCTTTGTCAACATGTTTAGAATCTTATGTCTGAAAGATAAAGAAAAATCAAACTTTTGCTGACCATGAACTAAAAGCGTTTGAAAATTATCTGTAGTATCTCCTTCCTATTTTATCATCTCTTCTTAGATTTATCTTTGTGTTTAAGTTTAATTTAACTTCAAAAGACATTATTTCACACATAATATTTACTATTGTTTTTTCACTGGAAAGATTCTGGTGGGTTTGTTCTTTCAAAAATTACCTTAGTGTACAAGGAGGTCCTTTAAAACGTGACTTTATGTATTCCTAACCAACCTTTCCCATTTCATTTCTAAAATGAACCTTTTATTCTCCTTAGAAAAATTTTTAAAGAAAAGACTGGTCAGTAAATACAAAAATCTTAAAATGGGTCAAAAAAAAAATTACGTATGGACCAAGAAACCAAGAAGCCTACACTGAGGTAATAAAATGAATACACACTTCATTATTATAGTACCTTTTAAAGCATGGAAATGTGCAGAAGCACTCAAAATATGGAGACCAAAAAAAAAGGTTTCCTCAAAATGAGCTGAAGTTTAGAGGAGTTAATTAGTAAAAGCATCCTCATGCTGGTAACAGTTAAACTCCGCTACTGGGAGTTATCTCCTGTGAGAGGCCATCTGAACACTTCTGGAGTCTTCTAAAAATAGGGTTGGTGACCAAAACAAAATCTGAAAAAGAAAATGTCCAAAGCTATGTGTAGGAGACACTAAAGAAAGAGGATAGAGAAAGAAAACGAAAAGCAAGGAAGCTATGGCAGTAGTCTAACTAAATTTAGTGCAGGGATAAGAGCCAGGGCCAGGCCTAAGAGATTAAAGACCACAGAGTAATGGAATACTTGGATATAACTGGAGAAGAAACTTAGGTTGTAATTACAAATGAGATTAGCAAAACCTTAAAGGTGAACTCAGGCAGTTTTTATATTTAATTGTTGGTGGTAAGGCATTGAACTGGATTTGTACTTAAAAAAGAGATGGGAGGAAAGTGGAACAAATGGGCTGCAGATTAAGATACTTAACCCCTTTTGGCTTCAATTTTATGTCTGTAAAACTGGAAGATGTGGACTCCCACTTTAACATCCTCTTGTGCTTTGGTATTTTAAGACTGTATAAAATAAAAAGACTAACGAAAAGCTTTGAGAACAAAAAGCGAAATGGAGTTATAGATGCAATTTACAGATAGGGAATATCAAAGGGGATACACACCTTCATGGATATTTCATATTCATATTTTCAAACCTTTATAAATAAACACAATTTCTATCCTTAAGGACCTCAGAATCTCTATGTAAGAATAGATCAATAATACAAGTAAACAATCTTTAAAAATACAGATGAGTTTGTTTACAGCATGTTCATGTTGTTATACTTTAAGTCTGCATTAAGAAGAAAACTTAAGTTTCTATTCCGCTGCTTTCTCAGTTATCCTCAAAGACCAAAGTGGTAGCACCCAACTAATAAAACTTTATGGCATTTACTCAGATCATCACAAACTCCTTAGAGATGTGCCAATGAACTGAAAAGATGAAACAGAGGGTATCTTTGAAACGGTCACTAAAAGAACAATAATGATCAGCACATGTATTACTATTATCAAATTAAACATTTCCTCAAAACCTTTGTGTTTCTCTAAAGTTTAGATGATAGAAGAAAGGATTTTACAAAGAAATACTTATAAATGACTAAATACCCAAAGCAATACTCAGGAGATGAAGTTTAAGGAAAGACAATGAGAATCTCATGCTTAATTTTACAGAGATTAAATATAAAAATTCAGAATATGCTTATATGCTTCAGACAACTGGAACAGACCTAAAGCAAATCCTGAGAAAGTCACAGGTTTATAGTATTATTTCCCTAAACAGTTGAGAATCTTCTTGGTGGGCCAGTCCAATCTACTGCAAATCACTATCAATAAGAAACTCAAATCAAAACTAAAAACATGCTCAAAATCTCTCATGAGAAAAAGCACAAGATGTATGTGTGTCTCTTGAGGGACTGATATACTGTAATCAAACATATGCTTCATTCCAAAACCAGAACATAATTCCATGTCATCTTTAAAACACTCTTATCCATTTTAAAGAATATAATTAATAGTTCTTCCTATCCATATAAAAAGTATATTCATGGATAGAAATGACTGGAAAGGAATAATCCAAAATGTTAAGTGTTTCTGGTTAAAATAATTATAGGCTATTTAAAGTTTTCTTCTTAATGTGATTTTGCAGTTTTCCAAATTTATAGGAATAAAAAAGTCATGCCCAGTAATGAATCACTAAGTTCTGCCCCTGAAACCAATACTACACTATATGTTAACTTACTTGAATTTAAATAAAATCTTGAAAAAAAGAAAAAGAAAAAAGTTATGCCTACTGAAAGGAAACTATAATTTTCAAAAATGTAAATTTCATTTTAGTTCAAAAATACAACACCTAGATTTAATTATTTATTTACTGCATCTAGATTTTTTTTTTTCTTTTCCCTTTTTGGATTATTTCTCTGTCTAATCAGACATGTGAAATGCACAGCAAACTTTATGGAAAAAAAGCATTAGTAAATGGTCAGGTGATTATACAGGTTACCAAAAGTGCATTTATTTAGTTTCAATTCTCAAGATACCTTAATGAAGAACTAAGCTACAATCTGAAAATCTTCTATTGCAAGAAAATGATAAAAATAAAGTGGACAACCCTATTATTATATTTAAAACATCAAGCCAACATGAAAGGCTAAGAACTTGCCCAACATTTCAAAATAAACACCTTAAAACTTTTTTCTGTATACAGTTGTCAACATAGAGATAAAATCACTTCTCTTTAACATATGAAGGAAGTTAAACATACATATGATTAGGGAAAAAGCCATACAGATGTTTAGAGGAAAAAGGAAAAAATTGCATCCAATCACTCATTTCACATGTACTGAACCGACTATTTGTAAGGACAATGTTATGTTCCATACATACAGTGACAAAAGGAAACGCGGTCCCTGTCTCTTTGGAACTTTTATTCCTATGGGGGAGACAAAAATAATCAAATAGTTCTAGCTATAAAATTAATATTTATATATACAGGAGGTATTTCTTTAGTATAGGAAGAATGGCAGGATTTTTATGGGTGATTATGACTTCAGGGACATGTTCTAGTACAAAGAATCAAGGAAGCATCCTTGCAGAAAGAAATTTCAAGTTTAGCTCTAAAGCATCAAGGAGTAATTATAGGTAGTTGGGGTTTTTTTCCTCCAGACTTTAAGGTTTCACCCTAAAATTCTTCAGAGCTTTATCTAACTCTACCAAAATCAGTAATTCTGACATATATAATAATAAACACAGAAAGAGAAAATCAACATATATTTTTTAAATTTAAGTCTTATTGGGATGCCTGGGTGGCTCAGTCGGTTAGGCATCCAACTCTTGGTTTCAGCTCAGGTCATGATCTCATGGGTTGTGAGACTGAGTCCTGTGTCAGTCTCTGCACTCAGAGGGGAGTCTGCTTGGTGGTTATCTCCCTTTGTCCCTCCCCCACTCTCTCTCTCCCTCTCTCTGTCTCTCAAATAAATAAATAAATCTTTAAAAAAATTTTAGTTTTTATTGAAGACCATTTCATCATTAGCTTAAAAATCAACCAGGGCCATAAAAATAAAATGCTGTGTTTGGGGTAGGAGAGAATAATGCCAGTGACTATAAGACAGACACTAATATTTACCCATCTTTAAGACTAAGAATTCTATCCAATCAATAAAGCAGAATATGGTGGATCTGTACTGTAGTTACTTAACGAGTTTAAGAAAAAGTAATAGATTGGTGGTTGCAGGGGAAAGGGGGACAAAATGGGTGAATCGGGGCAAAATGGGTGAATCAGGTCAAAAAGTACAAAACTACAATTATAAGTCACAGGGATATGATATACAACATGGTGTCAATAGTTATTAATACTATGTTGTATATTTGAAAGTTATTAAGAGAGTAGATGTTAATAGTTCTCATCACAAGAAAAAAAGTCTGTGATTCCTTATGGTGATGGATGTTCACTGAACTTATTGTGGTGACAATTTCCCAATATATACTAATATTGAATCACTGTGTTATACACCTAAAACTAACATAATGTTATATGTCAATTATACCTAAAAGAAAGAAAAGAAAAAGGGAGAAAGAGTAATGATGGGAACAAAGAGAAAAGGACAGAGTTCCTATTCAAACTATTAAAAACAAAGAAGAAACAAAAAAATATGGACAGATGTGCCAAGATACTAAATACACACATGCATTAACTGTTACATGGTAATACTTCTATCCTCTGACAATTAACATTAAAGATTTTTAAAGACACGCTGAATTTTTTAACTATGAATAGAACTATGGGCTAGACGGTATTAAGTACAGAATAAGAGCTTCCCTACTACTGATGATATAAATGAATCAGATTAACTAAGAAGAAAAGCGTCAAATATAATCATGAAGTGTATCTTTAAATAAGGTTTTCAGTTCAGACTGTAAATAACAGTACTCTTGAAATTTGAATGCTATTAATAGTTCCACAACAGAACTTCAAAAACAATCATTCAGGTTGTATAGTATATAATTTAGAAATACAGAGACTTCAAATATTATATAGTACTACAATCTGCTAAAATGATCTTCAAAACACAGTTCCATGATCTCAGAAATACATGCTTTAATGTCAGTTTCGATGTTGTGAACTGAAAACATAAATATACACGATATACTTTGTTTATACTCTATTTTTAATTTCTGTTCCTACTTGCTGTCAGTAGGATCTTACAAACTTCCAAGTGCATGAACTGTCAGGGAAGAGATGAAGCTGGTTTCCTGCTTCTCCTCTTTTATCTGAATATATACCTGAGAACGGATGATCATTTTATCCACGTCAACCATACCTTTAGTACACATCAACCAGAAAGAAAAATTATTTAAAATACAATTTAGATCACAAATCATGAACTATGAAATATTAACAGCAAAACTTTGCATGAAGATACACATATAACAGGCAACATTTAAAACACTGAAATGGGGGCGCCTGAGTGGCTCAGTTGGTTAAGCATCTACTTTCGGTTCAGGTCATGAACTCAGGGTCCTGCAATGGAGCCCCACATCGGGCTTCCTGCTCAGTGGGGTGTCTACTTGTCCCTTTCCCTCTGCCCCTCACACTGCTCATGCTCACTCTCTCTTGCTCTGTTCTTTCTCAAATACATAAAATCTTTAAAAAAAAAAATAAAGTTAAAAAAAAAAACACTGAAATAGTTAGAGTTGAAAAAAAGACAGACAGAAATAAAACACTGAGATAATAAGGTCCCTTAACCAAGAGCTCACTGCTACAACCCATCTCAAAAACTAACACTGGTCAAAGACAATGTCTTTATTAGGGAACTATAATCTCTTACATGGACTCCTCATGCCCTGACGCATTTCAGTAAGGGTAGAGAGCAGTTTGCCTGTACGCCTTTTTGGAAGAAAACAACTATCTGCCAACTTACATGTAAAGCTGAGTAAGACAACATATCTAGGTTTATGTTCTTGTTTCTAGTGGGCATGACTATAAGTTACTTACCACAAGTCAAATTTTATTTTATGAAGTCATAATCTTAAAAGAAATGACAAAAATTTAAGTGTCTCATATATACAAAGAAAGGAAGACAGAAAAGGTAAAAAACTGAATCCTATTCAAATAACTATGAATTATATGTTAATAAAAAATACACTATGAAGATCCTACTTTGCAAAAAGAAAGCAAGAGAAGTAAAGGAAATGAAGACTAGAAGAAATACAAAAATGAAGCCTTACTAAGTCAGGACTGGGATTTTCTTCTACTTTCCTATTATACTTTTTAAATCCCAGGTCTGTGTATTAAAAATGGAGATTTTATAGGAGATGGAAACAAATGGGATACACCAAGACACTTCTCTCAATGACTTGTAAAATAGACTGAATCAATCAATACAGATATTATAAATTCGGATATATAAGAGATGTACCATGTACACTACAAACTGTTATATAACCTTTTCTTTGAATTACAATGGAAGTTGTATATAAAGTTGCAGGAAATAAACTTTGCTTATTAACAATGTATTTTTAGGGACCCCTGGGTGGCTCAGTGGGTTAAGCCACTGCCTTGGACTCAGGTCATGGTCTCAGGGTCCTGGGATCCAGCCTCACATTGAGCCCCACATCGAGCCCCGCATCGGGCTCTCTGCTCAGCAGGGAGCCTGCTTCCTCTCTCTCTGCCTGGCTCTCTCCCTACTTGTGATCTCTCTCTAATAAATAAATAAAATCTTTAAAAAAATGTATTTTTTAAAAGGTTTTATTTATTTATTAGAGAGAAAGAGAGAGAGAGAGCATGCATGAGCTGAGGGGAGTGGCAGAGGGACAGGGAGAAGCAGCCTCCTTGCTGAGCAGGGCATGATCCCAGGACCCTGAGATCATGACCTCAGCCCAAGGCAGACGCTTAAACAACTGAGCCACTCAGGTGCCCCAGCACACTCAATTTTTTAAAAAGCACCTTAAAAAGGACATTAATACATGTATAACATATTCCTCTTTTTTTAAAAAATAAAAACTTGTTCCATGTATAATCTTGAAAATTACTCAGTTTACTTTAGGACTTGCAAAATCAAAATACAGCACAAAAACTAACCTTACATAGGGTACAGGGTCACTCTGAATCATATTAAGTAGCCACTGCAGTTCTTCATAACTCCTGTCCACTGAAAATAAAAATAAAGAAATGTATGTTTTTAACTATAACAAATGAAATAATGAGTGACAAGGAGAGATTTACACTTAGTATTTAGGGCAATGCCTTGGCTGTATTTCAAATCAGAGTTGAAGGCTGTAGGCGAATTCTTACATTTTTTATGAACAGGCCACTTTGTAAACTTCACTGGTATTGTGCTACATATAGCCAAAACATAAAACAGGACCAAGTGCCTATTTTTCGCTACTGCTCAAATCAATGACAAATATAACATAAAGCAAATTATAATTTAAGATCCCTAAATTAGATGAGTAACTCTAAATGGACAAAATATACTTAAATAAAATTAATAGGAAAATTTGATACCCAGTGGTATCTCGACTATAATTACAGTATACCATATGAAATACTGTTTTTACCCAAGTGGTTTCTTTCACTTAAGACTAAAGAACAGTCTTAACTTCATAAGATAACATAACATAGTGCTATAAATATAAATGAGCTGGATAAAAACACTCATTAGCAATTTCTGTTCACCTTTTCAACAAGTTATGTACGCTTTTATGATTTGAAAACCTTTACTATCAGAATTTTATTTCTGATCTCTTCTATTTTTTCACTTTCTAATGATCCAGATATACGGATAATACTAAAGCACCTCTCAGTTATACTTATAAACTTAGCATTCTTTTGGAAATCATAATATAAGCATTCTATTTGATTTCAGGTAATACTAATTCATGAAATCTTCATATTCATGTGGCAGTAAACATCATTCATGTATTTTGGGAAAGAACGTTGGGAATACTGGCGTATCTGGTAGATCTCAGGATGTCAAGATTTCACAAACTGGTAAAATGTCCAAACAAAATAGGAGACTGATAGATTATTTTTACTTGACAAAATATCCATTAAAACAAAATCACTATTTTCATTGCCATTTCTTAAGAGAAAGATTTATTGTTACCCTCAATAAAAAGAACAAATGAGGGGCGCCTGGGTGGCTCAGTGGGTTAAAGCCTCTGCCTTCGGCTCGGGTCATGATCCCAGAGTCCTGGGATCGAGCCCCGCATCGGGCTCTCTGCTCAGCAGGGAGACTGCTTCCCTTCCTTTCTCTCTGTCTGCCTCTCTGCCTACTTGTGATGTCTGTCAAATAAATAAATAAAATCTTTAAAAAAAAAAAAAAAAAAAGAACAAATGACCATCCTTTCTGAACTTAGCCCAACATATATAATATACACTATTTTGTTCTACACCTTTATAATTTCTGACTATACACACACATACTTCTATTGAAATTTATAAAAAAATGATAAAGATTTGAGATTTCCTCTAATATGTAAAAATTAACCAGTATCTATTAAAGAACTTCGTTCACTCCTTCCTCTCTCCAAAGTCAGAAGAGAAGTATAACATACTCTAACTTCTTTACTCTTTCCAAATTTTAGCATAAATCTGGAATTCTATATGTAAATTAAATTATAAAGTTCTTATATTTGCATATTATTTTTTAATTTTTTAAAAGATTTTATTTATTTGAGAGAGAGACAGAGCATGAGCAAGAGAGGGACAAAGGGGGGAGGAGAGTGGAAGCCGACTCCCGGCTGAGCGAGGAGCCCAAACTGGGCCTCAATCCCAGGACCCAGAGATCATGACCTGAGCCGAAGTCAGACCCTCAACCGACTGAGCCACCCAGGCGCCCCTACATATTATAAAGAATTATTTTGGAGGGGTGCCCGGGTGGCACAGTCAGTTATGCCTCTGACTCTTGGTTTTGGCTAAGGTCATGGTCTCAGTGTCATGCAAACAAGCCTTCATGCGGCTCCTGCGCAGTGTGGAGTCTGCTTAAGACACTCTCCTCCTCTGCTCCCCCCACCCCACCAAAATAAATACATCTTTTATAAAAGACAAATTATGTTTGCATTAAATTTTCTAACCATGCCATTAACAAATATTTAAGCTTAGTTCTAGTTTTTTTTTACAGGCATAGCCATTCATCACTGGGTCTTTCATTTCACACTTTCTTCAATCTTGAGTTATTATTTGATTCACTTCCAGCTCAGCTGAAAATTCTTTGGGAATTTTGTTTTAAAGAGTGTTATAAAGGAGATGTACTTCTAAATCTTTAAGACTATATGAGTGACAACCTGGCAAAAAGAGAAGGTAGGAATGCACTTTTCCCTAAACATTACATTAGCCCTTTGTTCACTATCTTTTGAACTCTTCATATTCTGAAGAAGTCACAGGCCACAGGTAAATCATTATTTTTTTATCCTGTACAATAACTAGGTTCTGATATTCCTAGGAACTTATACACTTTTTCTTTAACCTTAAAATTTTAAATTTTATCAGATTTTAGCTTAAGAAGTTTCATTTTACTCTTTCAAAATATTCTATTTTGGATTACTGTTTTTCTTCTACCTCTTCTATTCTTCTTGACTGAATTCTTAATATTTTCATCTTTT
This sequence comes from Enhydra lutris kenyoni, assembly GCF_002288905.1. Taxonomy (NCBI): domain Eukaryota; kingdom Metazoa; phylum Chordata; class Mammalia; order Carnivora; family Mustelidae; genus Enhydra; species Enhydra lutris. The sequence goes on along the minus strand of NW_019154098.1, from coordinate 20,372,507 downwards.
TATTTTTCTGCCCTGTATATCTTTAAATGTTTTGAATACACAATATTCTCTTGGTCACTTTCTGCTCTTACATTTTTTCAATTTCATGAAGCCTGTTCTAAGGTACAAGATGTTTTCTTGAGTCTTCAGTTAGAAACTTCCCAAAAATCTTCTTCTAGTTTTAATAACATGTAATTAAAGCTATGGAATAATACTACTGATTCCTTAGAAAGACCAAAGATACCTATCTCTAATTTTATTCTTTTCCCTCACTTATTCTTATGCAAGTTCTACATTTATCAAAAATTCTTTCTAAAGAATTTAAAATTTAAAAACCTATTATGGGGGCGCCTGGGTGGCTCAGTGGGTTAAGCCTCTGCCTTCGGCTCAGGTCATGATCCCAGGGTCCTGGGATCAAGCCCCGCATCGGGCTCTCTGCTCAGCGGGGAGCCTGCTTCCTCCTCTCTCTCTGCCTGCCTCTGTGCCTGCTTGTGATCTCTGTCTGTCAAATAAAAAAAAAAAACAAAAAAAAAACCTATTATGTAATAGGAAACCTCAATAACTAAGATGGCTTTAAATATTTAATAAACATTTCCTTCTAAAATGATATGCACATATGCTTCTAAAGCATTACCTTTAGTATAATCAACGACTGCTTCCAAAGCTGCTATCCTGATGTCCACAAAGTGGCCATACTCTGCATAAGATTTAAAAAGAGCTGGATCACTTGGAACATGTCCATTCTTCTGAAGCACTCGTATGGCTCTCAAACAACTAGGAAAAAGAGTACTTGCAGTTACATATTTCCATAAAAATATACTGAATCAAACTTGTTTCCCAGACATTAGGAATCAATCTGTAACAGCAAACTGAAATGCTGATGTGATCTGAATCTTTTAATTTTGTAACATTAATTTTATGCAATAATTTAGTCAATAACATCATAAAAGTGAGAACTGATGATATCTGAACTACTGGATCAACTGTTTTTTTAGCAAACTCCTAAAGAAACAAGCTTTTAATAGCCATATACAAACAAGCTGACAGAACTAAAGTCATCTAAATAAGAAGCTTAATAATACAGAGATGTTTATACTATATCCAATGGGATAAAAACATTTTCCAGACATCAAAAAATAATGCTTATGAAGAACTTCTGATGACATGAGAAAGTGTTGTGATAAAAGAATATAAAAATTTATATATATAATATGTATCACATAATTAAAAATGTATTTAGTGGGGCGCCTGGGTGGCTCAGTGGGTTAAAGCCTCTGCCTTCAACTCAGGTCATGATCCCAGGGTCCTGGGATCGAGCCCCACATTGGGCTCTCTGGGCAGCGGGAAGCCTGCTTCCCCTTCTCTCTCTCTCTGCCTGCCTCTCTGCCTACTTGTGATCTCTGTCTGTCAAATAAATAAATAAAATCTTTAAAAAAAAAAATGTATTTAGTTACAAGATGAAAAAATTTAGAAAGCCATTCTCCAAAATACTAAAAATACATCTGTGATGGTATAATGAAAAAGGATTTTAATTTTCTCCTTTTACTTTACTATATTTCCTGTAATTAGAGTAATTTCTATTATAAAAGCAAGTAACTTTTATTATACCTGACAGTGATGGTGTGTCTATAACTTGGAAGAAGTTTTTCCATATTCAAAAACCTGGTGATTTCTTCAAGAATGAGTCGCACATCTGGATTTAAGTTGTCCAAAGTTCGAACTTCATTATTCACACTGACTGCTGGCGTAACAGAGTTGGCAAGGGCATCGATCATTTCAGCACGATAATAGTTATCTGAAAACTAAGCCAAAAATAATTGCAAGAAACAAAATTCACACTTCTGTTCAAAAATTAATAAAATATTTATAACTTCAAAACATAATTTATCAGAAAACATATGCAAGTTCTTGGGTAATTATTTAACTATGTCTTTTGTGTAGTTATCCATTAGGAAAAAGAGTAACTCACTAATTAGTAATACATTAGTTTACTCAACTAGTATTTACTGCATATAAGAGGAACCTAGTTGGATTCCTCTCAAAGGAAGACCACAAGCAACAAAGCCTACTGGTAACACACAGCTTGAAATCAGCTGTTTAGCTCTATTCTCACATATAAATTTATAATCAAGAATCACCAGATATTTAAGGAAAGCATCAACATAAAAAAGGAAGACCAAAACAAACAAAAGGAAGAAAAGCAACCTGTTGGCAAGAGTTTGCAAGGAAAAGAACACTGCTAAGGGGGAAGAAAATCCAAAATCTATCATGAACATTGTCTGAGAAATAACCAAAGGTATGCCTTCCAACTGCATAACACATTTTAAAAAGAAAAAATATGCAGAGATTAGAAAAAAAATGCAGAAATTCAGAATCAAAATTAAATTGGAATATAAAATTGAAAAAATTCCTTAAATTCTAAGCAAAAAGGAAGATACAAAGTAAAAAGAAAAGGAAACGAGGCCTGGTGTAGAAGACATAATAAGGTACAAACAGGAGATCTAGCAAGAGAGGCAGAGATAGCAGAGGAGACAACCATCCAAAACAATTTCTAAATCCATATCCCAGTCAATTCCCAGAGAAACAATTTATTGAAAGCAATCTAGGGTGGCTTGATTAGCCTGGGAATTTGAATATGGAGCAATTAATTTTATCATCAGTGGGAATATGATACAGTTTTATATCATTGGGAATATGGTACAGTAACACCAACTGCCAGGGGACAGAGGGGAAGCACCTGTCCCCTGTGACTTCCATGGTGGAGGCAGAAGTTCACAATGACAGTTTTAACGACAGAATCCCAACACGTGCCTATGTTCAGATACTGGGCAGAAAAAAATAAGGCACACACAAAAAAACAAAAATCAAAGAAAAAATACTCCATACATGTTCACTATGGACCAAGTTTTGTTTTCAAATCATTTTCATGATTGCAAAATTAATCACTAAAATTTTAATCTCTAAAAGTCCTATCTTTCCCTCTGGAGCCAGGGAAAAGAATCATGGATTTTTGTCAGCCTAATTTTGTTTTAACATTGTGGTATTTATCAACCTTTTCTTTTCCAGGTTCTAAGTCTTGTTTCCAATTTAGAAAGACCCTTTCCATTCAGAGATTATTCAAATTACCAGTTTTCTTCAAATATTCTGATTGCTTCATTATTACCTTCTGATAACTACTTTGCCAACAAAGCAAGAGTTCATTTACTTAACCACTATTTCTGACATAAGTATTCAAATCACAGAATGAACTTGGAAATTAAAAATGAGATGGGGGAGTGGGTGAACTAGGAAAACCAAAAAGATTTAACATTTATCCCTCTGACCACATCCAATTTTCACAGCTACTATAATCCTAACTGAACAAGCTAGATTATCTGATCACCTTAAGGTTATAAGAGACAAAGAAGAAAAAATAATTTGCAGAACACATGGAAGGTAGGAGGTATTCGGTATAGCGATAATTCCTACAAAAAACGAAACAAAACAAAACCTGAAGGCATCAGTATCAGTGTACTATAGCAAAGACTGACTGATGTTTTTAACAAAATCAGGAATAGTTCAACCCATGTTCCGTGTACTGTAATTAACAAAACAGAAATTCCATAGGCATATATTATTTATTAGAAATTCATATACATGTATAAGAGATTAGCACAGAAAATGGCTAATAACTAGGCTTTAAGGGGGTTTAATTTCAGACTTCTTGAAAACTTACCCAGAGTACTGAATTTCATGCTCTACCCAGTTAATGAGATGTTAAAAAATTTTTAAATATTTTCCACTGATTCTCAACTTCTTTTTGGCATTTCTACACATCTGGCTTATTACCCTAAGGTAAATCTTTATTAGCTTCTAATCTCCTCAAAGGGAAATTGAGATAATAGTCTCTATCTCAGATATCTGATGAGAATCATATTAGATTATACATATTTTGGTCCTGGCCATCCAACACACAAAAAACAGCTTATTTTATTATTACTATTGTTATCATTATTGTATTTATTCTATCCTTAATATCTTCCAAGATTAGTATGCTAATCTTACAGCCACTAACTATAACACCTGATTAGCCTTCTTCTCAAAGTTACAAGAAATTGAGTCTTACACGTTGTTCTGCAAAAAAACAATGGAAGTGTAAAATTTCATAATGTCAGTACGCACCTTACAAAATCCTAAATGATGACATGGATGATATAGCATCATGTAAAGTAGCATGGTGCACTAAAAAGATCACCACATAGATGGGTGGTGACAGCTCACAGCACAATTCCCAGATTACACTTACTGTTAATTTTCAACTCTCAACCTCTGTGTTCTTCTTTCATTTGTCAACTCCAAAATAAGTAAGGTTTAAAGAAATTAAGGTAGATGAAATCACTTTACAAAGTAAAAGTACTATACTGGGGCTACCATGATTTTAATTACATAAGCAACCCGCTGAAACAAGAACTGACATAAACAATCTTATAAAGTATTTCTCCCTTCCATCTGAATGTAATTTTGATTCGACATCATCTGAAATTCTAACCTTGTATCTTCAAATAAAAGAAATTCATGTGTAGAGGAAGAAAGGAATACTATAAATCAAAGTCAAAACAAACCAGAAGACTAGGAAAGAATCTTATAAAAAATTTTTTTAAAGATTTTATTTATTTATTTGACAAAGAGAGAGAGATCACAAGTAGGCAGAGAGGCAGGTGGGGGGGGGGGGAGGCAGGCTCCCTGCTGAGCAGAGAGCCCGATTTGGGGCTCGATCCCAGGACCCTCGGATCATGACCTGAGCCGAAACCCACTGAGCCTCCCAGGCGCCCCTAAAAATTTTTTAACAGTATTCAAAAATGGAAAGAAAAAGTCTATCAACTATAATGTACTTTTATTTTTATTTTTATTTATTTTTTTTTTAAGATTTTATTTATTTATTTGTCAGAGAGAGAGAGGGAGAGAGAGCAAGCACAGGCAGACAGAATGGCAGGCAGAGGCAGAGGGAGAAGCAGGCTCCCTGATGAGCAAGGAGCCCGATGTGGGACTCGATCCCAGGATGCTGGGATCATGACCTGAGCCAAAGGCAGCTGCTTAACCAACTGAGCCACCCAGGCGTCCCTATAATGTACTTTTAAAGTACTAATTTTTTAAGGACTATTTTTAGCTTAAATCATTTGAATATTATTCTATGGACTTGAGGAAAAATTGGTCTTCCTGATTTTCATTACCAATCACCATTTTTTAATAAACATACTTGTCACTTTTTCTTTACTGTTGTGATGTTTCATTAACTGTTCATGATTTCGACTTATCTGCCGTATCAGATACATGTGTCTTTACATGTCCTGTTCCTTCTTCCTAGAATAACACTGCAAAAATCCTATTCATCTTTAGGACTCAGTCTGAAAGTCACCACTTGTATACAAAACTTCCCTGAGTTTTTCTCTCTATACCCTTTGGAAGGCACTACTTTCTTTGAATTGCCCTAGAAAAGTCTAAACATATTTCCACTATGGATGACTATTAACTGCTTACTTGTCTGATTTCCCCATTAGGTTGAATCTGTGAGGGTCCAGAGTCAAACTGAAATACAGCAGTTGTTCAAGACATGTTTAATGAGTAAACAAAATTCTAGATGCCATCTACCAACTCTTCTTTCTGTTTAACACAGTATATTGCCTAGCACAGCATGTATTTTCAAAAACATTTGCTGACTGTTAGTTACAATTACAAGATGAAATGACTTTTGAAGCATAGCACTCAACAGCTATTAGCTAAATAAATTAATAAACATACATTATAGTAAAAAGTTAAATTTATTAATGAACAAATTATCCCTGGAGGGAACTGTTTTCTGTGTATCACATGGCAATAGAAAAAGGAATAAAAAATAACTGGGCTGTCAGACTTCCCCAAATCAAGTTTTAGTTGGCTTCCTGAAATCTGATACACTACTATTTCCACATTGCAACAGGTATGAGGAACATGCAAAAAAAAAAAACTAATTAAAACAAACAACTAATCTTGGGTTGTCTTCCACTGGTTATTATAATAAATCATATTTGTGTATTATATAACAAATATATACATATATAGTCTCAAGAAATTTCAAGTACCATGGACTCAACAATGATTTCACAGTCTAAACATTTCTTTAAGAACAAAATGTCACTAGGTAGTTTTATAATATTTGTTAAAGTATCTTACCTTATTTTTTCTGTTGTCATTGTACTTGATTAAGTCTAAAATGAATGTTAAGACTTCTTTGGGACAAAGGTTGTGAACATCTCTCAATAAAGCCATTGCAACTGGCATAGTCTACAAAAAAAAAAAAAAGAAAAGAAACTTTTTAAGCATATAACCTCTTCTGTTACTACAATTCATTTTAGTATATGCAGAAAAGGGTTACTCCAGGGCTGACCTAGGTATCTGGATGGCGCTTAACCCTCTAATTCTCACCCCTTCTCACTGGGAACATGTGACACGTTGCAACAGAGAGCAGAGTAACAAACCAAGGGCGGAGTAGTCTGTAGCCTGTGTGCCTATGTCTTCATTTGGTGAAGTAAAGTATATGACATATTAATTATATAAATGCAGTTCTGTGTCTTACAGTGGAAAAGGAATGGGTTTTAACACTAGAGAGACTATTCTTCAAGTCCTACTCTACTACCAAGACGATTATTTTAGCCAGCTGCCTAGTTAAGAGCCTTGCTTCCTCACAAACATGTTTAGGATCAGATGATACAGTGTCTGGAAGCATGCGACAGACAGGAAAGACATCATGAGTCTGAGAGACACTGATTCTGCAGTACCACCCCACTCTCAACCTAAAGAAAAATGGTATATTACCTAAAATCCAGCCTAACTTTTCCCTTTCCAGATTTTCACAGGGAATTTTCCTAAAGAAGTGGAAACCTGACTCACACAGTGGTAACCTTTACCAGTAAAACCAAGCTATTTAAACTCAAGAAAGAACCACAGATGAAGTCATCACAGTCCTCAGTACCCAGGGAGATCTGGACTATGCTCTCATCTGATTCAAACTAACAGCATCTTCCAAACTGCAGGACAAAAAGGAGGGTAAGCTCCTTTGCTTGCATGAAGGAGTAGAAGCGATAAGACCGTCAGTGTTACCACGATATATAACAAAAGACAGTGTTCGTGCCCTAAGAATGGAAGGAAAGGCTCTTTTCCACAGAAATACCTGTCCTATGCCTGTTCTGCCCTTAAGGAACTCAGGTTTGACTTAGAGTAATCTTTTCTCAGTCTTTTCTGGCACCAAAGTATTATGTGAAAGAAACTGGTCTACAAGCATTACTTTTCCAACTTTTTTGACTGCAACCCACAGTAAGAAATACATTTACATCCCAATCTACACACACACCAATGTCATGTATACTAATTAAAACCACAAACACTCTATACCTACCCTTATAAGATATGTTGCCTTCTGAAACTGCCTACTATTTTATTTAAAAACAAACAAACCAAAAATTACAAATCGATCTCATCCCTCTCACTAATGGGACACACCTCCCAATATAAAACACAATGTAAGGTATACGGACACAATGGCACAATGAAGGGAACATTCTGGGTAGACAGAGAAATCAACTTGTCTCCATACCATGGATTAGTGAAATGGCAAGAGAGAGCTGAGCAACAAGTTAAGTACTAGAGAATGTTCAGTCCTTTAAAATGACATGCCACCTAGAATTCTTTGATCACACAAATATTGGCTTTCCCAAAACCTGGTTCATCCTGAATCTGTTCTGCTGATGAAATTCGCTCTAATTATATCATGACTTCTATTTTCAGTAGGTATCTCCATGTGGCTGGGTAATCTTTTCCTTCTCCCACTGTCACATATAAATCTCACCTTACCTAACAACCCCCTCAACATCTATCATTTCACCCACTTCCAATTTGCTTTCCACCTGCCTCAGAAAAAGGAATGTTCTTATCTTTTCTAAAATAAACCTCCCAACTGCGTCCCACCCACTCCTGTATCTTTAGAATTGACTTCGCCTTCTCTTTTTTATATTTACTTGCTCCCACTTGAATATTTCATCTCACCCTTTCCACAGATTCCTTTCTCTGTGCCAAACATGCCTCAAGTTTCTTCTTCCTTTATACAAAACTAACCCACTGCTTTATCCATGACATGTCTTTCTCCCACTCCTCAACACCAAAATCATTAAATAGGCTTTGTTAGTTTTTTCTACTTCAACTTCATTCCTCTCTCTAGTTTGATCTACTTAATCTGAACTCTGCCTTTATTACATATTTTGTTTTTTTTTTTAGGAGAGCATATATACATATATATATATAGAAAGAGAGAGAGAGACAGACAGAGAGACAGAGAGGGGAGGAGGAGGAGGAAGAACAGAGGGAGAGGGAGAAAGAGAATCTTTTTTATTTTTATTTTTATTTATTTGTTTGACAGAAATAGATCACAAGTAGGCAGAGAGGCAGGCAGAGAGAGAGAGAGAGGGAAGCAGGCTCCCTGCTGAGCAGAGAGCCCGACGCGGGACTTGATCCCAGGACCTGAGATCATGACCGGAGCCGAAGGCAGCGGCTTAACCCACTGAGCCACCCAGGTGCCCCGAGAAAGAGAATCTTAAACAGGCTCCACACCTAGCACAGAGTCTGATGCAGGGCTCAATTTCACGACCCTGAGATCACAAACTGAGCCAACCAAAATCAAGAGGTGGCTGCTTAACTGAGCAAGCCACCTAGGCACCCCTGCCTTCATCTTCATCATCATTATCATCATCATTAATATATATATATATATAAGTTTTCTATCTGATATAGTGTAAAAACACTTTATATATTTGGTCTATTTGATTTTTAAAAAGGCAAATTTTACAATTGAGTAAACTGAAGCTTACAGGGTTAAGAAACTTATCCACGTGCAAACTGCTAGTGAGAGCAGAGCTAAGACTGAAACCAGAGATGGGTACTCTACTTGTCTGTTTCAGAAGGGTTGTCCGCATTCTGGAAGGACTACCATCAGAAGGACTCACCCATACCTCCATCCCCTATATGAGCAACCAAAAGGTCAAATTATCCATTTCTGTTTACTTTAGTATGAATGTTGATAGCTACTTACACACAGCTCATAATCTCAATGAATAATCAATTAAAATTTGGGGAACATTTTTTTTTTTAAGATTTTGATTTTGAGAGAGAAAGAGAGAGAGAGCATGAGCAGGTGAGGGGCAGAGTGAGAAGCAGACTCCCCACTGAGCAGGGAGCCTGAATCGGGGCTCGATCCCAGGACCCTGGGATCATGACCTGAGCCGAAGGCAAACACCTGACCAAATGAGCCACCAGGTGCCCCTGGGTAACATTTTGAAGAACCAAAAATAGAACAAAGGCAAACGTTTTATAAAAAAGTAAACACACCTGTTATTTAAATAGTCCCCAAGTTAAACTGAAATACATAGATAACAGCAAAAAACAATTATAACAAAGTAGAAAGTAAACTGTACCTTTTGTAGAAAATAGCTTTGAAAGCTCATAAAGTTGTTTGTTTTTACAATGTTTGGACAAGTTTTGCAACAAAACATTCGAGTAAAGAGTGACTTCATGGCTGGTGGTCCTGTCCATGTGCTCACCATTGAATTTGCAATCTGCAAATAATTAGAATGAAGTAATTTCCATTACCACTGAAAACACATTTTTAAATAAATAAAATAGCTTCTTAAAATCTATTAATTGGATTTGTTTTCAACAATTTCAATTCTCAGAAATTTAATAACTTTAGCCTTTTATTACCATTTCCAAAAAAAATTAACTCACCTCCCCCCCAATTCTTATGTACACTTATATTTTCTGTAATTTCTAAGTTGGAGCATTCTGTTATGTTTAAAAAAAAAAACATATTTGCAAAAGGCTTCTATTCTGAGTAAGTTTGTCCTTTTCATTTAGGAAAATATAATTCTAACACTTCAAATTACCAAATAGAATCATCACCATGAATTTTAAATAAGGTTTTAAAATCTACCCTAACTGAAAAATAAGCCAAGTACAGTGCTAATGTTTAAGTCTGCAAGAATGCTCTACAGAAAAACCATATATTGCTACTGAAACTTTTAGAGTATATAGAAATTATGTCTGAAAAGAATAATTTATAATTTTAAATAACAGTCTATAATTTCATGGACCTGCTAAGAATTTAGCATGCAAGAATCACAAAGATCTTTATAAAAGCAATGAAATTATATCCTTAGCAGATGATCTATCAAAAAATACCATGTTGTCCCTCACATATCTGAGCAGGATGTAGCAATGTAACTCAATAGTGACCATTAAAGACAAAACGAATCTAACCATTATAATCTTCGGAAATGCCGGGCAAATGGATTTTAGCAGTGAGGAAGGCAGGGCGGTCACTAAATGCAAATGAACCTGTATCAAGATTTTTTTTAAATACCTGGAACCCAGTATTTCTGGCCAAATTTTTGTCTGCATTTTTCTGGTTTTTATTTGTTCTACCTTCAGTTTTTTAAAGAAAAATATTTAGTTTTCTTAATAAATAAACTTTTCTAGCATGTGAAATTATAGAACCTATCATTTTAAGTTATGTATCACTAATATTGGTTACTAAACCCAAACCAACATGAAATAACCACCACACAAACTAGTTAAGATGAACTGATTTCCTATAATATTTAACGTAAAGCACTACTCAAACTAAGGAATTTCTTGCCAAATGCATTCTGTGCTTTAACAGGATGGGTTTGGCAATTCAATAAAATGGTGAACAATCCTCTTTGAATTTAAAATCTGACTTTCATTTTGACAATAAAAAAATTTTTTTTTTTTTTAAACCTTGGTCTGACCTGGTAAAGTTCATTCTGTAGGCACAGAGGCAGGCAGAGGGGGAGGCTGAGCAGAGAACAGGATGGATGTGGGGTTCAATCCCAGGACCCTGAGATCATGACCTGAGCCAAAGGCAGAGGTTTAACTCATTGAACCACGCAGGCGCCCCGACAATTATAAACTTTTAACGCATTATCTATTTTCAGATCAAAATATTTTCCTTCTGAATCAGTCTTATTAAACATATTTGGAAAAAAGCTTTTGAGGGACCAGCTACCAAGTAAAATTAAAGACTTCAGTAAATGTTAATTCATTATCAGAGTTTTTTGGGTTTTTGTTTTTGTTTTTTTAATGCAGTAATCGCGTTTTCTTTCTACTATGCATCATCTCACCTTTGCGAGGCAGAAGCAAGCAGACATTCTTACTCGGTAGAAACACTGCTCTTGTTCTAATATGTCAGTGAGTGCAAGGCGAGATGCTGGCGTAGGGAACTTCTCCAAGGCCAGAATGGACTCCTGCTGTGCAACAACGTCCCTCTCATAGCGGAGCTGATACTGCCACATGAAATCAGCTTGCTCAAATTCTACTTTCCTCAGCACTGACATATCTGGGTCTATCCTTATCCACAGCAAAGGGGAATCAGCACTGAAAGAAAATAAAATTTTCTTTTGTTTCAAATTCATGTATTTATAAAATAAAAACTAAGCATTTATTAAACAGATTCTCTTCTCTATGTAATACTCAAGACTGCCTGAACTTTTACTGTATTTTTTTAATCACACTGAACATTCTCATTATATTTAATGTATTTCAAACTTTCTCACAATAGCTAATATTTACTAATCTTACTTAAAAGATCCCTCAAGGATAAGAAGACAGTGGTCACAAAGAAATTCCATCTCAAAATATTAATCTGGGGATTTTGATTTGTGATTATATAATGTGAAAAAAAAAGAAAGAGATCAAGTTTCCTCATTCCATGGCCTACAGCCTAACTGACTATGGCTATAAACGCCATCATTTCTTGGAATCAATCTGTGACTAAGAAATGAATTTATTTTACTAAATTAACTGATTTTTTAATACTTTTTTAAAAAAAATGTTAGATTCATGATCATCTTTTTCAAATAGCAAGTTCTGAAATCATAGTTCAGAGGCATATCATGAATTTATCCTCCCATACTTGTCAAAGTAACTCCCAGTTTAAAAAAATCTAGTCTATGGCAACACCATCATCAAAAGGACACTACCTAAAATACTACTTTAATTCACCAAATACTAGTGGGTGCTTACTACAGGAAAGGCACTTGATATAGAAAAAGTATATAAATAGCATATAAACAGCAGTAATATTTGGCAACCAAGCCAGTAAATAATTACAGATATTTAATTAAAAAAAAAAAAACCACAGAGGCACCATATGGATGAGCAAAATGAAGTCTGAGTTATAGTATTTTTAAAAATTAAACACTGCCAATCAGTATATACTACCACATAAAATTTAGAACAGTGATATTTAAATTGTATTTTGAAAGCACGGGGAGCCTCAAAATGCCCTGAAGCCTTGACCAAAGACAAAAAGAACCTGGATCATCTGAGAGTTCCCTAGAAATACAGACTATCAGGACCCACTAGTGAAGCACTAGATCAGAAACTGTATATTAAGAAGATCTGCAAGTAACTGACATACACATTATAGTTTAAGAAACACTGCACTTCTATGGACTTTCAAAGTTTTAAAAGCAGCAATTTCAACACATTTACATACTTTTAGGTGTGTGGAGTAACGAGACAAACGACAATGCATATAATATTACATCCTGAAACTTAAGTAACTTACTCCATCGCAGAAAGATCCATGTCAACTTCTTCTCCATTCATGAGTGGAATTTTTTTCTTCTTATTCCTACATTCAGGGAAAAGTTAAGTTTACAAACTGTGACATTTTCAATTCAGAAAGGAGATAAGAACAGCTGAAGTTCAAAATAAAAACTTCAGGCAATGTTGTAAGACAGCTTGAGGAAGAAGGGATAGTGAATGTAATGGAATTTAAACACCAAAAAAATCTATTTTGAAGCTGAAGGGAATGAAGTCTATGATACTGAAAGCTCTTCCTGATGAAAGCTTAACAAAAAGCAAAAATATATAGCTAAATGCCAGGTTAAAACATAGATGTACTTCTAAAAACTGGTAATCTACAATTTTATACAGAAAAGATTGATCTATCAACAAAGAAATCCTTTATAAAAAATTTGAAAAAATAACCAGGCCTGACATGAGACAAGGAGCAAGGAGCTATCCCATATGAAATGAAGTATGTGGTTAACTATAAAACATCTTAACAATATTAATTAACATGTACAACTGATCAATATGAAAAAGATTTAGGATAAGTCCTCCAAAAAGCAACTGCTTCCATGCAAATTACTCTTGAATGATAAAATCTACTGGATATACACTAAAAACCTGGGAGACTACAAATTAAAATAGGAACAGAGAACAGTCTTCCTGTGTTCCTCACACCAAAGAATACCCAAAGGACATACTGTTACTATAGAGAAAAAACCCTGAGGAAATGCTATGAAAGGGGTAGCAACAGGATGTTCCCAATTTCCAAGGCAGAAACAGAACAAAAGGAAGGGAAATTCAGCCTAAACTAAGAAAGAATTTTTGCAGAGAAAAAATGGTTTCAGGGAAATTTCACAGTCAAGTTTCTGAAGGCCGTCACAATCAACTGACATCCTCATCTGTCTGACATGACCTTAATGTAGTCATAAAACTTCTGTTCCTCAAGTTCTGATATTACTACACAATCCTCCAGCAAAGCACAAAAATGTTCCCATCTTTTTATTCAGAATACACGCTAATGGCTAACAACAGTGGTAAGAAAAAATATACTACATTGAAGATGAACGGTTGAATACTTTATTATTTTTTATTAACATATAATGTCCTATTAGCCCCAGGGGTACGGGTACTTTTTAAGGAAAATGACAATGTGCCTTTTTAAAAAACAACAAGAAGGTTTTTTGTTTGTTTGTTTTTTAAGATTTTATTTATTTATTTGACAGAGAGAGAGAGAGATCACAAGTAGGCAAAGAGGCAGGCAGAGAGAGAGGAGGAAGCAGGCTCCCCGCTGAGCAGAGAGCCTAATGCGGGGCTCGATCCCAGGACCCTGAGACCATGACCTGAGCGGAAGGCAGAGGCTTTAACCCACTGAGCCACCCAGGCACCCCAACAAGAAGGTTTTTTTAAGGGGCACCTGGTTGGCTCAGCAACTCCTGATCTTGGGGTCATGAGTTCAAGTTCCATGTTGGGTATAGGACTGCTTAAAATAAATAAATGAAGGGGCTCCTGGCTGGCTCAGGTGGAGGAGCATGTGACTCTTGATCTCAGGGTTGCAAGTTCGAGCTCCACACTGGGTATAGAGATTACTTAAAATAAATTAAAAAAAAAAAAAAAAAAGAATGTTCTGTAAAGGCATGGTGATATAGAGAAAAGGAGAAAGACAAAATAAAGAAGATGCAGGGGCTTCTTATGACATAGGTATTCAGCACCTTCCTTTATATTTAATGATCATTTCCCCAATATTTACTATAGATATTAATCCAGCGGGACTAATAATCCAAACAATTTGCCTTGAATTTTTCCTGGTTCCAAAAAAAAATCAAACTTCTATCCCACCTCCCAATGACCCTACAAAATAAAGATTCTTAAATCTAAGTTTTTAAATTAATTAATTCAAAGAATAAAAATGTCAAGAACAGAAAGCAAATAAAGAATATTTGGTAATACCAACTTGAAATAGAAGGAAGAAAAAAAGATACCAGATAATATGTTCTTTACTTGAAACTTAGGTATATATTAGGATTTTTATTTTGGCATTTTAATCCGTGAGATTTTAAGTTTAATTATCAACTGCAGTTTAAAGTTATGATTCAATGCCTACCTTCTGCTTTTGGAATGACAGGGAATATCATGTTTAAGGCTGTTTTCTTCGATTTGCAACGTATGATTGAAAGATCCATCTAACTCCTGCACTGTCACTTTAAGTGGTCCCTTTAAAAAGAAACAGTGTTCAAAGATAATGCTAGAAAAATATCATATATGTATTCTTACATGTACAGGTATATATTTCAAGATATAAAACAGTACTATGGAAGATCTGTATCAGGAAACACAGAAAGGTAGTTGGCACCAAAGGAGGGGAGAACTGGGGTAACCTGTGTCCCCTGAAATCTCCATCATAACCTCCATCATTGATAGTTTGTGTTTTCTCAATTTCCACCTTTGCAAACAAAATCTCATTATATCTTCTAATCAGTTCTCCACCCATAAGCTCTTCCTATATTGAAACGGGGAAGAAAGCAGTAAAAAAGGCCATTTGGAAAAAAATCTTACCACATATTTCTGAGTTCCAGGGGATGTATAATCTTGCTTTATTTCTAATTCCAAAACATTTCGTTTTCTATTAAATGCAAAACTTCCATAAAATTTTACCACTCCACTCTGGTCTCTGCAGAATTGTAAAGGAACTTTTGAATTCTGAGATGAATATGTACTAAACAAAATAAATGACTCATTACAGTAGGTGATAACTTTCAGACACATTCTCACCAGTTCAAGGCCTGAGAACACACTTCAGGGTAAACCAGGTGGCAAAGTATTCAAAATTTTTGTGATAACTGTTTCCCCAGATTTAAACAAAATTTCTGAAATATTAACAAATTTGTGTTTTGAAAGAAATAAAACCACTGTACTGGTTTATTAATATAATAGTGCTTTGATATGAAAAAAATGTAAAAATTGAAAAGTTCCCAGAGAGCACTTAAGTTGTGCCAACCCCTAACCACATCTAAAAGCCACCAGACTGCTACATCTAACGAGCCATCCTCCAGGCCTGTCTGGTGGATTATTCACCTCCCCCACCATCAAGCCTATTGCAATACTCACATACTAAAAAGCAATTCAAAATATGCCAAATTTTATAAGCATAAGCATATATGTGTGTATATCTCAATGATTAATAGGCACCTCAGCAGAAATGATTTACAGTTCCTAGTTATTTCTACTACTATTTAGCAACTTAAATAGTTCTTCTCCTTTGGTGTCCCAAATCTTTCTTTTGCCTCCTTCCCCTGACACATATAACCTTATTCCCTTCCCCTCCTTGGTGAGCTGCTACTGAAAAGGATACACCCACTGCTTTATTAAAGGCTGGATGTCTTTGCCAGAGACATTTGAGATGGATTTCAAAAATCCAGATGTGGAAACCAACATCTGACTCCACATATGTGACTGGAACTTCTGTGATGAAGCAGTACTAGCCAAACTTAGCAGTTTATTGAAGACCTGTACGGATGAAAAGGTCATTTAGTATGTTTGTGTAACACAATATACATTGTTTTTAATTCTGTACTATACCCACTTTGCATTATGACTTAACTATAGTCAATTACAAAGATAATACATTTCATATCTTACTATATAGGTAGATCTAGTTAAAGACTATTAGCAATAAAAGCATGCAAAGATTTAAACAGCCAGACTATAAAACTGTTTTTCCTCAAAATATAAGTCAATTTTAATGATGTCCTAGCCAAACAATGAACATTATTTTTAAGGATTATAATAACAATAATATATAACACCTATAATTTATTGTATCATGAACTTTCAAAGAAACTAAACATTTAGCAAGTTGAGAACACTCATTAAGACTTACACAGCTCTACAAGTTTCTTTATGGACCATCTCTCATTTAATATTGCTCCACTTTAAAGGTAAGGTGAAGGACAGAAAGATTAAAGAAACTTAATTTTAAGGCAAACATAAAATGCTTTAAAAAAATTACTAAAAAAATTTTTTTTCACTCACCTGTAAGAATGTTATCAGTGGAAAAAAAAAAATAGCTGACCATTTACAATACATCTTGCTTCTACTACCTCAACCACTATATCTCAACTATTTACACCAAAACTTGCTTAAAATATATGGCAGAATTTAATAGTAGCAAAAATAAACATCTTTTAGACAGGGTTGGGTTTTTTTATTGAAAACACTCGTAAGTGGCAGTTCACCCTTAATATTTTAAATAATGCTAAACACAAAATCATATATACAAATAGGTTTTACTTTCATTCCTACATTCTAATTTTATATCCATGACAATCCAGCATTAAATGGGTAAGTATTGATACTCATTCTACATCTGAGGAAACAAATGAAAAGCACTGATTACTTTGTGAGCAAACAGCTAATTAGTAACAGAATTCCTGCTACAACCCCAGAGGCCTGACTCCTATTCTACAGAATAGCATTCAGATTATACATATAGAACGTATCTTTCTTTGTAACTGTTAAGTCCTTAACTTCAATACTACTTACTTGTAGCATGAATTCCATACTGATCCTATTTTCAATCAATCTCATCACGAGGTGAGCTTTACACTGAAACATAGTGTAGTATTCCCAGGAAAGTGTATGTGGATGTTTTATTGAAAAGTGTAGATGAGATGCCGGACTAAAAATATAAACAACTGTACTTAATAAGACAAATTTGTGTTAAATAAACAAGTTTCATGGCCACATCATGATAATATAACTCAGTAATTTCTTAGCATGAGAGCAATACAAGTAGGAAACTTCTAAAAATAAATTTAACTGCAAGAAAATTACGAGGTTTCATGAAAAAACAAAGGAAAATTTTAATAAAAACACATCCAAGCTCCTAGATAAGAACAGTGTCCATATTTTCGTGCTCTCCAAATTCATCATTATAATTAATATAATTCTAACCAATATCCCAAGGTTAAACCACATACACACAAAAAATTCCAGGCGCACTACATAACAAAAACAATTACAAAAGTACTAGAAGAAGGAAAAAAATTTCTTGTCCTATTCTAGGGTGGGAAAAATCCTTAAAAAACAAACAAACAAACAAACAAAAACTAACTAAATAAATAAAATCCAGGGGACAAAGACCAGACTGACTAGGTAAAAATTCTAAATTCTGAAATGATGATGATTATCATCATGAAAAGAAAATCATTAAAGAAAAGTAAAGTCTAGTAAAAAAAAAAAATTATAACATATATGAACACTTAAGATGTTTAAAACTTTTCACTATTTTAAATAATGCTGTAGTGAATGTCTTTTTACACATGCGCAAGTATTTCTGTATGGCAAATGTCTAGAAATAAAATTTCTATTTCAACAGAGTTAGAAAAACAACTAATGAATCTAAAAATCATCTACTTTAAATGGCTATTTAATTGGTACCAACAAATTACCCTTCAAAATGACTGTACCAAATTACACTCTCACAATTAATGTGTAAGGGTAGTCATTACACTTGCTTCATAACATGGCATATCGAAATTTAAAGTATTCGTCAATTTGGCAGTTACACAGTAATATATGTATGACTGAACTACGTTTGGTAATGCTGTACATAAATAAAGGCACACACACACACAAATGGTTATGGCTATTTCTAAGAGGAACTGGTGGGAGGGAGGTATATTGCTTCCAGACTTTTTTTTGCCTTTAAAAATTAAACATATTAGAGCTAAATAAATGGGCAGAACCAAAGTAAAAGCTTTCAGTGTAAACAGTATTTACACACCATGGCAATGCCTTAATCATATGCTGGGAAACTGCCATATAGCAGGCAGTCAGGAGAAGAAAGTGAAAGGAACTAGTATTTATGAAACTTGATTTCAAGTAATCCTCACAACCAACTTGGTTAAGGACTATTACCGTCATTTTACACATTAAAACACATACACAAAAAGGTTATGCAATTTTCTATGATCACAAAAATATTGACAAAAATCCAAGTTTGCCTAACTCCAAATTTCTATGCTTTCCTATGAACTTACTCTTGTCTTGGTGACCATGCTACAACAAAGAAAAGGCTACTGGTTATACAACTTTAAATTTCTTAACCTCTGTGGTGATTTTTTTTAGACACTGGAGCAGCCTGGTTAATCTTATACGTCCACTTTTGAAAAAATGCTTTCATATGCACAAAATACAATATATAGAATTACACAGAAAACCAATTGTAATGAAATGCAGTTATAAAAATATTTAAAAATTATGATATGCCAATATATGTGCTAGTTTATTAATACATTAAATAATGAGATCTGGCAGTGGTCTATTATAGTAATATTGAGGTGGTGATAAGTGCAGAGTATTTCAAAATATCTGCTAACAATTATAACATGACAGGAAAAGATCTATGATTTCTACTGTTGACAAAGTCACAGATAGTACTGTCTGTTGCCTACTTTCATAGTTAAGGAAAATATAAAATGTCAGCTAACAATGAGGGAAAATACAGAAAAACTTTCCCACCCATTTCAATCCACATTCCTTTAGGGAATCCATGGACACTAGAACAAACAAGACTGCCTGCCAGTACCATTATTTTGCTGTAAGTGGCTGTCTTCTTTACAGGGATTTGCTACACAACACAAGGAGAGAAAGGGAAAGAAGGAAGGTAGAGAGGGAGGGAAGTAAAAGGAAAGAAGGGAAAAAGCAAAGAATAAGTAAGTGTCTAGGTAGGTGACCATTCAGACAAACAGGTATAGGTTGGATGTCCTGAACTTGAAATTACCTACTTAAGAAAATAATTGGTGGTCCATAAGCAAAATACTTGTTCCCATTATTTTTAAACCTTTCTAAGAACAGTATAATAAACTAGCATCTGGAAATCAACATGGAAAAGAGTAAAGCCTTATATTTTTTGAGAGTCTTTAATGTTTAAATCCATTTGTAGTCATCACATGCAGTAAAAACAGTAAAGTAAGGAAAGAAGTAATGAGAGTATTACCAGTATTTGTGGTTTCAATATTACATACTATTATTTTGGTCTGTGTGGGCCTCAACACACATCCCAAGTAATCCTCCAAGACTGAACCCATAATATAAGGTTTATAATACCACCTCTGAAAAGCAAACATACTTATCCTTCTCTTTTCCTCCACCAAATATGGGATGTAGTAAAACTCCACCAGTTTTTAGTTCATATGCCACTATTTTGTCTAGCTCCTAAAAAAAATAAAAATAGAAGTCAGTGCAAATTTCTTTATATATCAAATTTTAGAACTGAACTGTGATTTCTCATTTCCTGGAATCAAAATGTAAATTTCTTAAAATATGTTAAATGTGTTTACAAAGTAGTTTATGTTCTTATAAACAAAGCAGACTATACAGCCAGCTCAATAATAATGCCAAAAAGCCTTCTCTCCTTTGTGACTTCAGGGCTGGCCAGCAGCCTGCCAATTTTTCTTAATGGCTCTTCCCAACCTTCTCTGACCTGTGTTCCAAGTTCATTTATTCCTTCTTTGTATTTTGTTTCTGGTGGAGGATTTAGGCAAGTAAAAAGAAATGGAAATAAAATTATGTCAGGAATCTACCATTTTAAAACTTTTTCAGTCTTCTCTAATAGGATACAGATCAAAGCAAAAAAGAAAGTTTAAGTGGAAAAAAAAAGACAACAGAACTGTGTTACAAACTCATGACTAATTTAAATAATATGTAAGCTATATACAGAAGTGGTAAAAAATCATAGTGAAGTAGTTAAAAACCTGGTTTGAATTCTGGCTCTACTACTCACTAGCTGTGTAACTTTGACCAAAAATTTAACCTCTCTTCATTTCAGTTTCCTCATCTGTCAAATGAGAGTACTAACAAGGTACTTAGGAAAATTAATAGTTAATACTTGTAAAATGTTTACAGTAGTTCCCAAAACACTGTAAGTGCTATACGCTATTTTTGCTCTTCATTAATAGTTTTTGAAATGAAGAATGGACTCTTCCAGTTTAGATGTATAAATTCTTTTTTGGTTTAGATGTTTGAAATCCTTTACAATTATCTTTCGGCTTACTTGAGTTTAGCCTGGGATGATGAAGATACATAAAATGAGAAAAGGGGAACATGGAGGGGTTTATTTCATAAAGATATTAAAGGTTGAAATTTTCCCACTTGAGAAGGAAGGAGTTAAGCACAAGATGAGTAAAATGTATATGCACGTGAACAGAAAGGGCTAGGCAAAATACATTTGATTTTTTTCTTTTTGGCCAAACCTTTAATTAATAGGAAAAAGACGTGACAATGACAGATAGCATAAATGCACTGAAGGGCTAGCTGGCACATAAGAAGCACTTATGATGTACAAGGCATCACGCACACTACATGTATGATGTCTCATAATCCCCATCTACTCTCCTTATAAAGATGACACTGAAAAAGATTACCCAAAGTCACAAAGCTTGTAAAGGCTATGAGGCCGACTGAAAAGTAATCTGACTCCAGAAGCTGGGCTCTAATCTAAACAAATCTAAGAAGCACAGAGTTATGTTACCAATGACTACAAGGAGCTTGGATATATCTGATGACTAATTTGACGTTGAAGGAGCCTAAATACTTCCTTGCTTATTAGCAAAAGAGTCTTTGGAAGTCAACACTGACATGGAATTAGCTAAAAGAGACCATTAGTCTTACTCTGTAAAGTGATTTTCATTTTGCTGGGGAAAATTAGGCACTTTCAAATGACAGTGCTTTACAATTATGGAAAGTAAAGGACAAGTGACTTGTTGACTTCTAAATGGGAATGGATCTGGCTTTTTTACCTCTTTAATCCAATGGCGGTATTCATTAACACCAAAAGTTTTTTTCATCCAAAGTCCATAAATATAGCCAGAAATTCCCTTCAGTACCCATTCATCAGACCTATACAAAAAGTCAAAATGTATTCTTTTAATCATAAAAACTCTTAATCATAAAAATTTTCAGATAAGGCCAAAGAGGATAACAGAACACAGAGTCTGTACTTTAATGCATTCTTTAAAAAAATGAAAAATAATTTAAAAAATGTATTAACAAAATATTTGGATTAACCACTTCCTAGCAGTAAGTTCTACTTACCCATTCATTACACCTTCCTCACATCTGCTTTCCAGTCTTATTTCAAGTAATGTCCCTACATTTGCACTGCTTCCCTCCTGGCCAACTCTGTCCATACCATCCGCCTCTAAGGAAATACTTGCCCAAAGCCAGGACTGTACTGCTCAATTTGTAAATTTCACATTTGCCAATCTCATGCATAATTATCAATGGGATTCTGAGATCGAAAGTTCAATTACTTATTTTTGGTTTTTCAAGAGGAAAGGGAATTAACACAATTCATTCATCTGTTCATTCGTACACTTATCCATTCATTCACTCATTTCTTCAAACATTTTGCCTACCATGTCCCAGGCACTATTTCTTCACTGAAACTATGTTATTCTGGAAAAAATTACAAATCAAGAGAACTTAACCTCTGCCAACAACAACAAAAAAAGAAACAAACCGATATTCGTTTACCACATATAGCACAGAATGGTCACAAAAATAAATTATAATCTTAAGGGAGTTTCATGTATTTCTTCAAATTCATCTCAAGTTAATAAAAAAAAAAAAAACTATGTTCTTATCTCTTACTTCTTTCAAGTATATTAGTACAAAGGTAAACACTAACAGGAAAATACCTACATCATTATCACTACTGTAGAAGACTGTTATTTTGCCTTATACATGATCTTGACCATTACCAGTTACATTGAACACTGACATTAGAATTCTAACCACAGTTTTCTACACATTCAAGGCCTTATGTCTACAGTATTCATTCAGTTCTCTAATAAATTGTTGCTATCAAAATTCTTTTAAAAATTATAGAACTACAGTGCATTGACAGTCAAAAATTTGGAGTGAAATTTATACTCATTATTTTTCTCTAAATATACAGAGAGAAAAGAAAATACAGGAAAAGAAAACAAAATCAAACTTTCCCAATTCTTCATCTCAGTAGTTGTAAACTATGAAATTACTCACCAAGACATTCTGGATATGAAACACCCAAAAAACTGCTGTGCTAAGGACTGGGCTAAACACCTTCTAGTCAGAGGCGTCTCATCTATAATCATGGCACTATGTAACAGATTTGTGCTAGAATTTAAAAGAGATAGCTAATTATAACCAAGAAATAAATAATTATTCAGTCAAAATAAAATAATCACACTTTTAAAATAAGAGAATTCAAGTTCAACGTAAAAGAGAAAAAACAGAACATTCTTCCAAAACTTTCACCATCTTTTCAAAATTTAGGTGAAATCCATAATCTTAATTCACTTTTGCCTAAAACAAGGACTGTAATGTTTCCCACTGATCTCTGTGAAAAATCTAAGTATCTTTTTCTGTGGGAAGGGGAAATTATCATTAGCCTGAATCAGGTATGTTCATCAGAAACTGATCCTCCTATGAAGCACTCTTCTAATTTCAAAAACCTTTTCCCAATAATAACTATTAATTTTTTTTAAGATTTTATTTATTTATTTGCGAGACAGAGTGAGCGAGAGAGAGCACAAGCAGGGGCAGAGAAAGAAGGAAAAGGAGACTCCCCTGATGAGCAGGGGGCCTGATTCGGGGCCCAATCCCAAGACCCTGGGATCACAACCTGAGCCAAAGGCAGACACTTCACCAATTGAGCCATCCAGGAGCCCCCCGCCTCCCCCACTTCTTTTAAAGTAAGTTCTACACCCAGTGCAGGGCTTGAACTCACAACCTCAAGATCAAGAGTCATATGCTCTACCAAGTGAGCCAGGCAGGCACTCCTATTAATTTTTTGTGCTTCATTGTTTACTTTTAAATACACTGACCATTAAGATCTTTCTAACATACTCCAGAAAATACAGGGGCAATAATACTATTCCGCTTCTACAGATGAGAAAATATAGGCCCAGATAAGATAAAATGATTGAACCTAAGGCATAAAATTTATAAATCTGGAACTTTCCAAGGAAAGAAAGTAAGTAAGGCAGGAGCAGAAAGGAAATAAATGAAGGGCGCCTTGGTGGCTCAGTCGTTAAGTGTCTGCCTTCGACTCAGGTCATGATCCCAGGATGCTGGGATTCAGGTCCCCACCCGGCTCCCTGCTTAGTAGGAGGTCTGCTTCTTCCTCTCCCACTCCCCCTGGTTGTGTTCTCTCTCTGTCAAATAAATAAATAAAATCTTTAAAAAAAAAAAAAAAGAAAGAAAACAGACGAAGTTTTCTCTCTTTTATAATTTGCAAAGAAATTTCTGACATCAGTAAATTTTTAAATGATGCTAGGAAAAAAAGCCCATTAGACATTTATATAAGCTATATAACTTACATGATTTTTTAAAATGCATAAGAGACTAAAAAAAAAAATCTGTAAAACATCACTATCAGTTACATCTGGATAAAAGTAACAGAAGTGTTTTGGGTCACTTGGAAATTTTCTTTTTTATGCTTTTCTACATTTTGAATTTTAAAAGCATTAGATTTTCTACAAAATGAATCCTATTTAAATGAAAGGAAAAATGTTTGAAACATATCTTAAAATTGATCACGAAATAACCTGTCTTCATAACATTACCCTCATTTGGGCATTGTAAATCTTAAATACCAACCTAAAAATGCTCATGGAAGCATAAGCAGCCACTTCAACATAAGCCTCGTCGATGAATACAGTCTTAAAACAGGAGTATGGGTATCGACATGTAAGAATTTCTTCATAAAATTCAAAAACTTCATGAAGATACGATGTAGTATGTTTAAGCAATGGAAGAAGTTGAGGTAAACAAAAATGAGTAACCTGAAAATAAAAAGCAGGAAAGTTCATTAAAAGACAATGTTACCTTTAGTATTTTAAATTCCCTAAATGTCTCAATTATAAGGAAAACTTCATTCATATAAATCCTTTTCACAAACTCATGGCAATGAGGGAAAATGCTAGTGTGAAATCAGTGATTACTTTTACTGATTATGTTTATAAAATATTCACTGTACTCAGAAATTAAATTCATGATGAATTAGAAGTCTGTGAAATGCTTAGATACACTGAAAATACAACTTTGGTTCAAAATTAAAATGCCCTCTGCATTATAAGCATACAAAAGAAGAAAGATTTAAATTTCCGAGGCTTATTACAAATCCAATTTCGATTCATAAATATCTCACCTAGTGAACAGGTCCACCTTGGACACAGCCACTCAAGTGTAACATATCCTCTCATCCCATATCATGATTCTGTGCCAAATAAATGGCATCAACAACAGATCACTCTGTTTAGAATGACCTACTAAGGTTTCATGCTAGAGATTAAATCTGAGCTAATCTTTTTGAACTGGACAAAAGTTTGATAGGAATGAAGAGGTCAAGAGGACATTCTCAAACAAAGTCAAAGATAGAAAAAAATATGGTATGGTTAGGAAAATCTAAGTACCTATATCAAATATAATAAACAAACAGGAAAGTAATGGAGAAAAAAGCTAGGAAGGAAAATCAGGGCCAAATTCTACAAGATCCTGAAAGCCATACTAAAGAATTCTGATTGCTGCAGGATTGTGGAGGCAAGGAAAGTTTTTAACGTGATTAAAAATTATTCTTCTAACAGTGTTAGAACAGATTAGACACTAACATACATGAGTGATGAGGATCCATGTACGATTAATGGTCAAGGGCCCAAGGTGCATTATAATTAGCACTCCTCTTGGTACACAAACAAAACCCAAAATACTATTCATCAAAAAAAGATTCTCTTTTAGAAAGACCCACGTGACAGCAAATCTGATAATGCAGTAAAAACTATTTATTTGAGACAGAGAAAGACTAAGTGGGCTCTAAGTATTCAAGAAAAATACTTAACGATCATTTACCTTTCTCCTATCCAATGGCCTGGGAGTGGGAAAAAATTCTTCCAAAACACAAAGTAGGTACTAATCAAATATTGATTTTACAGCTAACCATTTACCAAAGATAATAAAATTCTCTGCCAATCTTATCAGCGAATATACTTTTAAGAGTCACTGTCAAGCCAGTAAAAGCAAAACCATTCATAAAATATCCTGAATATTTTCCACAAGTGACTTTATAAATCTTGTGAATTTCAGGAAAGCAAATATAAGAACATACCGAGGAGCTTACTGACAGTCTAAACGTAACTGTCAGAGATGCCCTCCATCTTGCTAGCATAACAGAAAGAAATACTATTGAGACATATAGTCATTGTGTATCTTAGCTTTATACTAAGAAATAAAAATCTAAAATTGAAAATGTTAGGGACCAAGAGTAAATAAAAAGAGATTCATTCAAATGTTACTTTAAACAGGCACAGAAGTAGAGAGAGTCAATAACCAATACATCACTTCATGAACACCAGAAGTCTCATCCTTAGGGAGGCCTAAAAGGGCTAATTGGTCTGCCAATTAATATACCATTTATAGCAAGATATGGGATGGAAAAAAACTGCAAGAAGCCTTCATGAGTGTGCTGAACAGAATTCTAAACTCAGCTTCAGCCTTATCTTTCTTCCTCTATAGCTGCTTAAGTGAGAACAAATCTTGTTCTTTAATTCTGAAATTGCAATATTTCAGATTCCAGAGATGGGACCATAACATTCATAAACATACGCCAAACAAAAAGGTGACACTAATACAAACTAGTTACATAAATCAACTCCTATTCTAATCAAGGTACACTTGAAACTCATTTGGAACTCTAAGTTCTCTGTTGAAAGAAAATCTAAAACTTCAATATACCAACATTTTAAAAGGAATTCATTCAAGAATTCACATCAGTTAATATATCAGATAAGGAATCCTTTTTCTCTCTAGTAATATTCTGGATAATTAGAAAGAAGAGTTGGGAAAAAAACTCAGTATTTCATTATATCCTTCCCTTTATCAGGGTGAAAGGCTGGGAGGAGAGAGGAACAAGAAGCTATGACTTACCTCATGCATATATGGATCTACAAGTATTTCAAAAGGTCCAATGGCCAAAGAGATATTTGATGCAGCTGTTGGAATGGTAAGCATGTAATGGAAGGTCTTCTTCCTCATATCATGGGTATACACTGTCTCCACCAAATCTCCATTGGAAACAGCCACCATTGCGGCATCTACTGTAAATTCTAATTTCCATGTACATAATTCAGAGTATGAATCAACACATGGGAACCAAAATCTAGAAAAAATATCAATAGCATAAAAAAATAGTGAAAGTATAACCTTCATCATTTCCCCCCACATATAAGTTATTCTAACATTTACAGAATAGGTGCAAAACGGCCTTCAGCTATTTGCCTACTGAAGCTTTTTACTGTGTAACTTGAAAGAATCTGATTAAAGACAGAAACTTTTCGCCAAATATTATTTGGCAATATCAAGGAAATATATCATGTGATACTGCCAGTTCAAACGCTTAAAAAAGAGATAAGGAGTTCTTAGCTTTGAATCTTTAAATTAAAAATTATTTTCACTTGCATATTCACAATAGTTTTTATGTAGTATTCATTTCTGGAAACTAAAAAAGCTTATAATAAAGTCTAAAAAAACACAATATTCAGATCTGATCCATAAGTTAGAAAACTGTTTTTGCAGGACACGATGCACTGTATTAATTCAAATGGTGTTAGTAAAGCCAGACATTAAATTTCTATACCACTTTCTATCAAGGTCAGGTTTTACTGTCAGGGTCTGTACCTAATATTGCAACACAAAGAAGTATAAGACATCATCCTTGGCTTGAAGGAGTTAATAATCTGAGGATTACTAAAAATCTGAAGAGACTATGCATACTATAATATTTCAATAACATACAGTGAGCTCTTGAGCTCTGGGAATGAACTATAAGTACACGTAACAATGAAGGTAAATCTCACTACCATTGTGTTGAAAAAAACCCATATATAAAGAGCATAATGCATAACTTCCATCTATATAAAGTTCAAAAACAGGTAATTAAGCTGTGGTATTTTAGAAATAAAAACAATTGTTAACCTTGGGCAGGAGGACATTAGGTGAGCAAGTAATGAATGGAAATAGGTAGGAGGGACGATTCTACATCGCTGGTAATGTTCTTTTTCTTGATGTGAGATTACGTAGGTTTGTTCACTTGTGAAATTCACCGAACTTTTTTTTACTTACAATTTGTGTAATTTTCTGTATGCTATTTTACGTCAGTATAAAGTTAAAAAATAAAAAATTGAAGTGATTTTAGAAGCCTCATTTTGAGAGGTAAAGAGAAAATGTAAGACAGGACTAAAAATGAATGACTAGTGGAACAAGATTCAGAAGAGGTAAATTTGAGGATCAAGCTCACACTTCTCATTTTACACAAAACACATGTATTGCACATACACAGAAAAAAATGCAACTGGAAAATGAAATTAACTGAAATATATAAGAATATAATCTACCTTGTGGAATTTTGATACCCACAAGAGAAAACATGAGCACCTCTCTCTGCCATACTTCCCTCAACACTGGGTACCACAAAATGAAGACCTCCTTTTGGCTGATCCAAAGAAAAATTGATGTGTATCTTTAGGACCTTTAATTCTGCAACAAATAAATATATATATACATTGATATATAAATACATAATTAAGTAACAGTGGTCTATATAATAAGGGCAAAGACTTACACTAAACATAAAGTGGGAATCAAAGCTCAATTTTAAATGAAAAAACTACACTACTTACCCTCGTTTAGGCTCTCACCTTCTCTCCACCTATACTAACTCAACAGCCTGCCTCCATTGATGTCCTTCCTTCCACTCAATTCCACTCACTGCTAGCTGTGTTCTCCCAAAATATGGCTCAGGTCATGCCAT
The DNA here is from genome assembly GCF_002288905.1 of Enhydra lutris kenyoni. NCBI lineage: Eukaryota > Metazoa > Chordata > Mammalia > Carnivora > Mustelidae > Enhydra > Enhydra lutris. Next base: position 20,344,021 of record NW_019154098.1, on the reverse strand, counting down.
ACCCTCCTCCCAACATTTCTGACAATGTTATACTGCTTCAAGAAAACAGTTCAAAACTAGATTCAATGCAAAACTTGAAAAATAAGGACTTAAAAAGCCTCCCAGATTGTTAGTTGACTTCGGGGAATAGGAGTAAAGGATGAGTGGGAAAAGCTACCTGAGGATCAAAGGTAACATAATGCATTATTTATTATGTTACCTTTGATTTCTACATAACAAATACATGTTGCTTTCGTAAGATTAAAAGGCGTTTCTTATAATTTCCCTGAAAACCCTACAACCATATGGACTATTTCCAATCCCTGAACATGAAATTATAGCCTTCTATGACTGTCCCCTAAATTGGGCAACTCCCCTCAAGAAAAATGCCCCCCAAACACACCAACTATTTAAAAAAAAAAAAAAAAAGCAAAAGCAAAACAAAAAGTTTTTTTACTTCTTTATCTTGGTTATAGGCTAAATAAAGGTAGGTGAGTTATATATAGTAATTATAATGGCTGTGATTTTATACAAGAGAAAATGAAGGTTTAGAAATAATAAGACAGAGTGTGCTCAAAAGTGCAGAACAGAGAACCCTATGTTCTAGCACTGATTCGACTTCTAATTAGTGACCTTCAATAGGTCACTTACTGTCTGGACTTCAGATTACTCTTCTGTAAAAGGAAGGAACTGAACGAGGTGGTTTTTTAGGATTCTTCCTGCTATGACATGCTGTAACTCTAAACCACTTTGACACTGCACGGGTTCTCAACTCTTGGCAAATTGTCCCAACCATCCAATTATTTTTTAAAATAATTTTCACTTTAAAAACAACAGTGAATGGGTTGTTTTGTCACAGTCCTTAATTGCTACTTTCCTATTAACCAGTGATCCTTAAGAAAAAAAAAAAGAGCTTCCAACTTCTGTATGTTTCAACTTATTAACCTACAATTATGACATCATTAATTTTCATAGACGTTTCAGGTCACTGAGCCTAACATGATTCTACTGTCCAGTCAATATATTTTTGGTATTTTACCATCAACGTGTTTCCATAACTCTGATGGAACCTTAATGCAAAGTTCTCCATTTCCTGCATCGGGATCCACAGCACTAACCGCGGCTGCATAAGCATTGGAAAAATAATTCAGATTTCTCCTGGAAGAGACAAAAAAAGAGCCTGTTCTACTAATAAGCCAAACATCTCACCAACTATTTTCTTAAATATTTGATAGCATTTGTTAAGTATTGTATCATTTTATGTAACCTATGAGAATATTTTTTAGCCAAGTAACTATTACTCAACCCATCATGACAAAACCTATTAAATAATAAATATGTCATATTTAATCTACTTGCCAATGCTATGGTATTATTATGATTATCACATCCTTCATTAATTTTGGAATGCCAAAGCCACTATACCTTCCTGAGAGAAGTGAAAAGAATATATGCAGAATTATTATTAACAATTAATGAATAAATATTCTTGATCATGCTGGCAAAAATTTCAATGGATTCACAAGCTCTATGATCTGACAGAAATTAAGAAATTAAGATGTTTAAAATAGGTTAGGATGAGTATCAAGTCCTCAAAATATAACACTTCTTACCATCACTCACCAGTGCCTGACAATATAAGCTTAAGGAAGGAGGGAAACTTTTGGCTGCTTCACTGTTTTATCTCCTATATGCAAGGGGGCTACTCTATCAATATTTGTTCAATAGTTACTTGGCTTTATTTCCCATTAGATGAAAACAACATAGAGAAGTCTTATGGAAATATTAAAACACTCTTCCCATTCAATTTTCTAATTTTATTTCACTAAAAACAATATATGTATGTGTGTAATTCACTAAATACACACACACACACACATAAATACACACCCACAGAGATCTCCTTCCATTTACAACGGGTTTATGTCCTAATAAAACCATCATAAATTGAAAATATTCTAAGTTGAAATACATTTAATACACCTAACCTACCAAAATATCAAAGCTTAGCCTAGCTTACCACAAACGTGTTCAATACACTTTCATTAACCTACCACTGGGCCAAATCATCTAACACAAAGCCTATCTTTTAATGAAGTGTTGAACATCTCAGGTAATTTATTGGATAATATATTGAAAGTGAAAAACAGAGCGGCTGTATGGATAAAGAATGGTTCTAAGTATATAGATTGCTTAGCCTTGTGATCACATGGCTGGCTGGGAGCTATGGCTCACCGCACAGCAAAACACAGGTACCACATACTGCTAACCTAGGAAAGTAATCAAAATTCAAAGTATGGTTTCTACTAACTGCGTATCACCACCTCTGCACTATCATAAAGTTGAAAAATCTTTAAGTCAAACCGTCCTAAGCTGGGGACCATCTATACACCTATTACATTTTCTCACTGAAATCGGTTAAAGGAATATGGACAAAATGGATAAAAGAAAAAAGACAAGGAATGATGTAACAAGAAAATGAGATGAAAGACAACCCCATGAGCCATATTCTTGTTGTGCACCTTTAGGCTTATCATTTGGCCACTAGATGAATCCAGAAAGTAAAGTTAGTTACATTTCACTAGCTTAATAAAATTTTAACTAGTTAAAAGGCAAGATTTATAGACTATACAGAGTGATTACAGGAAAAATTAAATGGGAAAAGCCATTAAAAAAAATTAAAGTTATAAACTCTGAAACTGACAGAGGCCATTCCTCTCCCATTTTCATCCTCTATTATCTAGGAAGGATGTACTAACTAAAGCTTTTAACAACTACACAACATAACGTTTCGGAAGCACTTAATCAGACTTCTCAATAATTTTAACTATTCCGGGACACCTGGGTGGCTCAGTTGGTTAATCGTCTGCCTTTCGCTCAGGTCATGATCCCAGGATCCTGGGATTGAGTCCTACATCAGGATCCTTGCTCAGTGGGGAGCCTGCTTCTTCTTCTCCCTGCGGATCCCCCCACTTGTGCCCTTGCTCGATCTTCAAAAAAACAGTAATAATTTTAACTATTTCTTCCTGTCAGATAAATGTGTAATGTGTGAAATGTGTAAAATAAATGTAAAATATAAAATAAATGTAAAATGTGTAGAAACTATAGGATCACAATAAAATGAATAAATCTGTATTTTCACATACCATCTATTTTTTTAAAATATCATACAGCAAAAAGAACTCTTTTTCCTTTGGTATATAATTCTGTAAATTCTTACACATGTGTAAAACCACTACCACAATCAGGATATAGAATAGGTCCAGCATCCCAAAGAGTACCTTGCGCTATGCCTTGTGTCAGATAAATGGGAGTCATACAGAAAGCAACCTTGTGAGGCTGGTTTGTCTCAATCCGTATGTCTTTGAAATTCACCTCAAGCATTACATGTATCAGTAAGTTTGTTTCTTCCTATACCTAACAGCATTTCACAGTATAGACTGGACCACTGATTATTGTTCATTCATTCAGCCACTGAAGAACATGTGGGTTGTTTCTAACTTTTGGCTATCACAAATAGAACTGCTACGAACAACTGTATATTGTTTTTCATGTGATTTTAATTTTCATTTTTGTAGTACAAATACACAAGAGCAGAACTGCTGAGTCAGATGGTAAAATATGTTTAGCTTTGTAAGAATATGCCAAACTGTTTTCCAGAATGGCTATACCATTCCATATTCCCACCATCAATATATAAAAGTGCCAGCTGCTTCACATTCTTGCCAGCACTTAGTTAACATACCATCTAATTTTAAAGGCTACTTTGTATATCAGAGATTGCAATTTCTTTTCAATAGAATTTCAGAAACATGAAATATGAAAGACAGTGGAAGAAACCTGTAATTTCCCCCCCAGTTATCTGTGAAATTCAAAAATAAAAAACAATCATTACATAAAAAGCCAAATTTAAACATATTAGACCACTCAGTTTTTTTATGGGAAATTATTCTCACTTAATCTCCTCATTTCCTGAGAAAAGGTAAAGTGGTCCAAATAAAATGGTGAGTCATTTTAAGCAGAATCTATTGGAAAGTTAGTTATGAGGAACAATCTTCTCATGGTTTGGATTTCAGTGTTTCCTTTCATAATATGAATCAAATATGTTTCTTTTCATAATAACCTCACTAAAGCCAAAAATCACAAGGCAGGATTATAATAAGTGTTTTCAATTTTCAGAATAATAGTGACTGCAAAATATTAATATGTCCTTGCCCTGTAACCACGACCATCCCCAAACTCCAGCTCCCAACCCTCATCCCCTCAAGGAGACAAAGCTTAAAGAGACAAGTAATGTTGTAGGAGAACTGAAAAACTGGTAAACTAGGTTAATCAAAAGAATTTTCTCCAAGAACCTATTATAAACATTCATATTAAAATAATCTGGTAATTCTTTGTCAATAACATATACTTCTTTAAACTATAAGTGCAGATTTTACAAAACTTAAGATTCAGTTATTTGTAAACTTCTTCTCTATTTAAATAAAAAAAAACTCATGGAAGTGCAATACGTATCAGAAAAGCACACATAGTCTAAATATACAGCTAAATAAATTTTCACAGAACAAAAGCAGCCAGAATAGAGCAAGAACAGAACTTTACCAGCCTCTCAGAAGCCCTCCTGTAATCACTAACCAAGCCCCACTTCCTACTACCAAGGTTACCCATTATTCTGACATCTAAGGTGATAGATTAACAACTTAATAGACTTTCTCCTGTGTCGGACTTCTTTTACCCAACGTCAAGTCTGCGAGATCCAGACATACTACAGCATATAGCTGGTGGTCATTCATTCTCGTTACTGTTTAGAATTCCAGTGGTGTGGGAACATACCACAATCTACCTTCCACCCCTGGTCAGTCTTCAGGTAATTTCCAGTTTGACTATTATAAATGCTGCTGTGAACATTTTTGTACACATTTTTTGGTGAACATATGTTCTATGGTGGTGAGCACATGTTTCTATTGGGTATATACCTAAGAGTAAGACCTACTGATAAGGTATGCATCTATTCAAACTCAATTTACATTTCTATTAGCAGTGTTTGAAAGTTCTAGTTACTCTACATTCAAGTTTTGGTTTCCCTTCTGTCTTTGGTTTTGACAGTTTCCACACAGAGAAAATAAGTAAATAAGCCAGCCAGCAGGAAAACCCATTTTCTGAAACAGAGACCATATTGGTATTTGGGTATTCCAAATCAATAAAGATGACTTTTTAGAAATAATCAAAACAACATTTGATATGATACTGTGAAATAAGGTTGCTTGGAGAAAACTGTACCTGACAGGTTTTTATACAAAAAAATAAATAAATAAATAGATAGATAAATAAATCTAGGGGATTTCCCTCAAATTCAAACTTGAATGAACTACTCCAAATAGCCATTTGTCTAAAATTAACAACACAGAAAACAACAAATGTTGGTGAGGATGTGGAGAAAGGGGAACCCTCCTACATTGTTGGTGGGAATGCAAACTGGTGCAGCCACTCTGGAAAACAATACAGAGGTGCCTCAAGAAGTTAAAAATATAGCTACCCTATGACGCAGTAATTGCACTACGAGATTCAAAGGGTACACGCACCCCAATACTTCTAGCAGCATTATCAACAACAGCCAGCAGCATTATCAACAACAGCCAAATTATGGAAAGAGCCCAAGTGTCTAATGACTGATGATGAATGGATAAAGATGTGATATATATATACAAAGAAAAAGAATAAAATCTTGTCATTTGCAACAACATGGATAGAACTAGAGTGTATTATGCTAAGCAAAGTCAGTCAGTCAGAGAAAGAAAAATACCATATGATTTCACTCATATGTAGAACTTAGGAAACAAAACAAATGAATATACGGTAAGAGGAAAACAAAGAGAGAGAAAGAGGGAAGCAAACCGTAAGGGACACTTAACAATAGAAAACAAACTAAGGGTTGATGGAGGGAGGTGTGTGGGGGATGGGCTGGATGGGTGATGGGTAGTAAGGAAGGCACTTATGATAAGCACTGGGTGTTCCATGCAAGTGATAAATCACTAAATTCTACTCTTGAAACCAATATTACACTATATGTTAACTAACTAGAAATTAAATTAAAAATTTGGAAAGGGGTGTCTGGGTGGCTCAGGGTTAATAAGCCTCTGCCTTCGGCTCAGGTCATGATCTCAGAGTCCTCTGATGGGAGTGCCATATGGGCTCTCTGCTCAGCATGGAGCCTGCTTCCCCCTCTCTCTCTGCCTGCCTACTTGTGATCTCTCTGTGATATAAAAAAAATAAAATCTTTAAAAAAAAATTTTGGAAGAAAAAAATCAAAACAAAACAAAACCAAAGTAGCCATTTGTGAAAGGCTAATAATGTATTTCAAACTATAGAATAATGAATACACATAAGGTCAAAATTACTCTATAGCTATGCATCTATCATTTAATCCAAATAGGAAGGACTATATCTAGTTTCAGGGCTACCACATTTAAGAAAAAATAATGACAAATCAGAGTATATTCAAAGGGTGAGAATGGTAATAAATTTGGAAAGAGTTTTAGATGAGGAAGGGTTAAAAGTATTTAGATCATGTAGACTAGAAAGGGGAAAACAATATTTAATTAGGATAAAACAATATTTAAGTGGATAATTTTGTGAATATCATAGCAAAACAAACTGTAGTTCGATATAATAATGAATTTTCTAGCATTCAGAAATAATGAAAGGGGTGCTTTAAAATATAGTGAGCTCTCCAGAGCTAGAAGCGTTCAAGCAGAAGGTGAAACAGTATAGGAAAAATTCCTGTTGATGTTTTGACTAAGTCAACTTCAATGTTACTCCAACCACCATAACTTAATGCCAATTGATACTAGTAAAATAACTGGCAGTGAGGCATCCTGGCTGAGTTAAAATATAAAACTATCTTCATATAAAACTTACTTAACCATAATCAGTGAGGGAATCACCTACTTCTACTATGTATTAGTAAAATAACGTTTAAAACCTTTATAGTAGAAGTCTGTATTAAAATAAAGGATCCACAAAATCTTTTTTTAAAAAGTAGCAAAAAATAAAATTAAACATCAATTTAAAAAAATCAACTCCAATTACTCTAAAAATAATCATTCTAATCACTCAACAGCTACTTCATTTATATCTCAAGATTGGTCATTTCTACTATCATTCCTGAGTGAAAATGAACATAGGAGACAGGAATTAAACTGATGCTTGGAACTCTGGAAGACTGAAGCTTTTCAAGCAAAATAAAAAAGATCTTCTCAAAGTTGCAAAGCCTACCTAGGGAAGGAAAAGAAACAAAGTAAAAGGATGTCAGCCTCTGTAGGCTATCCACAGAAACAGCTTCTCTGGCAAAATCTACATTTATTTCATTCTAAGAAAAAAAAAATACAGCAAGAAAAAAAAAAGGAAAAAAAAAGAGAACCAAAAAGCCATAACTCCTACAGGACAAACTATAATTTATCAACAATATATAAGATTCAAATATAAAATATACTTAGAGAAACTGCTGCAATTATTTTACTGGCAGACAATAAGCCCCCCAAAAAAAGAGTGAGAGAGAGACTGAGCAAGCATGCGTCCCATCCATGTAACGTAGCAAACAGGGTTTTTAATTGCATCTGGTCATTTAACAACTCAGCTAACAGTTAGGTAAAACAGGCAAAAGTATAGACACAGCAATGTCTTTTAGTCTGTTATCTAATAATGTTTCCCTTCCTTACACTCTCCCTGCAGTAAAAAGATACTGAATCTCAAACAAGGTAAGCACACACTTTCCATTAAAAATAGAAGGGCCTGGCGCCTTAACTTTAAAACAAATAAGAAGAAATGTGACGAAGCAGTATTATTACTTTGACTGTTAGGATAATCTTGTTTTAAATACATTTAAACTCATTCTGGTAGTAAAGATCAAATGTTATCACAGAATCTAACTTTCAGTTTCAAAACTGCTACACTTAATTTCTGTTTCAGCTTCAGTGTAAATTTTACTGGTTTATGAAAGAAAGTTACTTTAGAAACAAAGGTGACGGAAGTATCCAGGAAGCACAGTAAGGACCTCAACTCTCGGCCTTTCCCAAAGTTCTCTAAAAGTAATATAAGCCAGAAGAGAGATTTTCCACATCTAACTTCTAAGGAAAGCAGAATTTCCTCCACTACCTGGCATACTTCTATTGTGGCTTATCAATCACAACAGTATTTCCCTCTTTGGTATGGCAGCCAGAAGCACCAAACCCAAGTCTAGTTCTTCCACAGTCACTATGCAGTAGCTTCTGTTAGCGTGTGCCCACTACCCAATTTGCTTTTCACTGCTCACACTACTTTCATTAGCTTCTTTTTAAAACTGTTGTCTAAGAAAATTCTACAACCAATTTCAAACCCTTTTTAGAATGAGTCAGAGAATAAAAACCAGGAAAAAATAACTAATGTCCTCTCTCTTAAAAAGTAAATGAGATTCTAGCGCTTGGCAGAAAAGCAGGGGTAGGGAGCAAGTATTTGCTAAGTGACCATGCCTAACTGAGCTCTGGTTCTAGCTGAAAAGATTAAAGTGTATTTTTGAAAAGATTTCCCTTTATAACCTCCTTTTCTTTCCTTATAATGCTCTAAGTGATAAAGCATCTTCCCTACCACTAGAGAAAAATTTTAGGGGATATGATCACCTCAAAACAAACATGGCAAAAGTAAAGCTTGCTTCCTCAACAGCTGTGGAGTCCACTGTTCCTGTCATTGGACTGGCACTGATTATATTCTCTGAGACCTGAGCAACAGGTAAAGCAGATGTGCAAGCACTGTTCTGTGACTGGCAGATAGAGAGGCTTCTAACCCTGTCATGAAATACAGAGTTCTAGTACCAACTGGGTAGCTATTCTGGGCTCTAGGAAGGCAATGGCTTCCCCACCTGCTTTTTTGCAGGTGTCTTTTCCTTTCATTAGTGGTGTATATTTACTATCCCAAAGGCAAGTCATTTCTACCCACCCCCGCCCCCGGGGGAAAGAGGATGCAAATGATTTTTTAGTAAGTGTTTTTATATGAGCTCTACAAGTGTGGCTGAAAAAGCAATGTAATTTCAACAACAACTCATCTCTGTGAAATGGGAAGTTACAGAAGCAATTCAGACATTTCCTGAATTTTTCCAACAAGCATTTCCTTTTCTCTTCCCTGAGTTGTAAAGATTCTGAACCAATGATAATTGGAACCAAAAATACACCTAAACACAAGCCTCTTTTCTCAACCCTTCTAATCACCTGGCACACTATTTAAAACACAAATTGTAAGACTATATCCCCAGTTTCTGATTCAGTAGATCTAAGCCAATGCATGGGAATCTGCATTTCTTTTTTTTTTTTTTTTCAAGATTTTATTTAAGTTCTATCAGTTAACATATAGCGTAGTATTAGTTTTAGGACTAAAATTTAGTGATTCATCACTTGCATATAACATCCAGTGCTCATTACAGTAAGTGCCCTCCTGAACACCTATCACCCATTTACTCCATCCCCTTACCACCTCCCCTCCAGGAACTCTGTCTGTTCCCTATTGTTAAGAGTCTTTGATGGTTTGCCTTCCTTTCTGTTATTATCATATTTTTTTTCTAACAAGTTTCCAGGTGATACTGATGCTGCTTGTCTGGAAATCATATTTAGAGAATTACTGCTTTAAGGCAATGTTGTACATCTAGAGGAATTAAAATACCATCCTGACTTAAAAAAGGTTATAATGAAGTTTTGGCACCTGACCCCAAAACAGAGACTCATGATAAAATGCAATGCTATCTAAACTTTGAAAAAACATGTGCCCTCAAATGTAGTTGACAGTACTTAACACAAATGTTACGGGGCACAATGAAGTAAAATACTAAGTGCCTTAAAAATAATAAATAATCAGGGGCACCTGGGTGGCTCAGTGGGTTAAAGCCTCTGCCTTCGGCTCAGGTTGTGATCCCAGGGTCCTGGGATGGAGCCCCGCATCGGACTCTCTGCTCAGCAGGGAGCCTGCTTCTCCTCTCTTTCTCTGCCTGCCTCTCTGCCTACTTGTGATCTCTGTCAAATAAAATAAATGAAATCTTAAAAAAAAATAATAATAATAAATAATCCTATTTGCCTAAGGAAATAATTCAAAGGAAAATAAACTGATCTGGGACAAAATATTCACTCAACATTACTTAGGATCTCAAAAGCTGGAAATTATACAAAAGCTGAAAGCTGGGAAACAACATGCGAACTATAGAATACTGAGTAAATGGAATATTAATCTAACCATAAAAATGACAGAAAGTGAAGTGTATCATATTTGGAAAAGTGGAGACAAAGCACTTAATTGTAAAAAGTAGGACACAAAACTCATCACAACGTGTTTACTGATAAAAAACAGAAGTAACCTCAGTAGCTGCAGTATTTATGTAAAGTGAAGCAAAGAGGCATTTAAAACAATATTTTATATGATAGTCTGAAACTGTCTAAAGTAAAGTGGTCTCTGGTCCAGGGATTATAGTAAACACCTAATCTACTAAGATCACACTTAATATTTATGAAGTAATTTTTAAAAAACATTAAAAGTAGGAAAATGGTTAAAATTTATTTAGAATTCTCAGATAATACTTCTTGAAAACCAGTCTGAAGAAAGGAAACTTAGTAACTTATTATGTTGGGCAGAGCTAGTAAAATTTCTTGAACCAAATGGGCAGAGCGGTAAAAGAAAAATTATAATTAGGAAAAATATTGCGATTTGAAGTCTAATAATCATCTAAGAAAAATCTATCAAAAAAATTACTCCAATAATATCGGGAAAATAAAGCTGTTAGAAATATCAACTCTTAGTGTATACAACTTACTGTTTTGATTCATTGTGACAGACTTCCAAGGTTGGGTCATTATAAATAAAAGCAGCTTCTAAATCATTTATCCTTACTCGGTATATTCTACACTGTTTGCTGTTCAATTTGATTCTGTTCAAGTTCGCAACTGTGGGAAATATAGTCAGTTCCACGAATCCCTGCAAAGATAAAGAATAATAACTTCATTAGAATTAAGAATGGTAGGTTTTAGAACATATTTTTTAATCTCTACTACTTACACTTACTTATACTTTTATTTCTACTATGTATACTACACTTCAGAGACAGAATCTCAAATAGCTACATACAAACAAAAGCTCTCCAAGTATCTTCATTTCAAACATTACTGTCCTAATGAATGAACAGTTGTGAATTATAAATACTTTTATCTTCTTCATGATTCACTATCAGTGAAAATTAGACATTCTGCTAATAGAAAAGTAAAACGACTCACTATCAAATTCAAGAATTTCCATACAGACTGGAACTCAAACAGGGAAGAAAGAAAAGAAAAAGAAAAAAAAAAGAGCAGAAAGAGAATCAAAACCAGGTTGGTGAGTGAAAGAACATGGCCCTCCAAAATGGGAATCAAATGGGAAAGATGGGCCATTGGAACATGGCATCTAGTCCACTGATTTTACTATCTCAAGTAAAAAAACTGATGTACTCAAATGCCAATTATGGGAGGGCATGAAACAGTAGCCTTTAAGGGGCTGCAGGGTGAATAGGGAAACTGGACAAGCTACAATGGGAAAAGCTAAGATGAAATGAGGCCGCAACATAGAGGACTAAAGCATAACAAGTATAATGGCTGCTATTTAGTGAGCGCTACTATATGCCAGACATTACACGAATATATTCTCTCCAATCCCTCTAACAACCTAACAACTGAAAAAAGTATACTTTTCACAGATAAGTTAACAAAGTTAAGAAAGTCATATAACTAGTAAGAGGAGTATTCACATTCAAACCAGATCTAAATGATTCCAACGGATTCCTACAATGCTAGGTTTCTCGTACAAGGTTTTAAATAATATACAAGAAATTTTTTTTATAACATTCAGCATAACTGCTCAAATATCTAGAGATTCTGCAGCCCCAATCCCTCTAATTCCCAAATATGAAGAGAGCCGTACATTCTTAAATTATACTATCTATGCAGATCTATGTGGTAGCAAATGAGAACAGAAAGAAGCCAAAATACTGCTGATGAAAGCTGTGTTTAAAGGTGTAAACTGGGGTGCCTGGGAGGCTCGATCATTAAGCCTGCCTTGGGCTCAGGTCCTGATCCCAGGGTCCTGGGATGGAGCCCCGCACTGGGCTCCCTGCTCAATGGGAAGCCTGCTTCTCTCTCTGTCGAATAAATAAGTAAAATCTTAAAAAAAATAATAATAATAAAATAAAGGTGTAAACTAGCTTAATTAGCCTATCAGCAATCCAATGACCAATCTATATGAACAAACTTGGATCAGCTCAAAGACAGCGAGCAGAATCAAGACAACAGCGAAAGTGAGCTGTAATAGAAAAGATTATGGAAAGTGCTTTAAGTCAGTAGTTAGCTACATGGCTGGAACTAAGAACAGGATTTGGCTTTCTAGACTAAGGTTAACAGTGACAGAACAGTGAATGGAGTGTATTTCATGAAGATAGGGAAAGCCCAGTCTCCTTGTAACATCAGGTCTCTGACACCACCTAGAGCCCTAACCTATATTTGCTTACAACATTCAGATCCATTAATTTCTACATGCCTCTGACCATTGCTATTACTGCAAGGCCCCCAGTCACCTAAGCTCTCACTTAGTCTCATCTCCTTCTTGCTCCTTGTTCCCTCCCAAACACTTTTTTTTTTAATTTAAAGATTTTATTTATTTACTTATTTGACAGAGAGAAAGAGATCACAAGTAGGCAGAGAGGTGGGGGGGGGTGTGGGGGGGGGAGCAGGCTTCCCGCTGAGCAGAGAGCCCCATGTGGGGCTTGATCCCAGGACCCTGAGATCATGACCCGAGCTGAAGGCAGAGGCTTAACCCACTGAGCCACCCAGGTGCCCCCCTCCCAAACATTTCACAGCTGATCATACTCCTATCCTGTTCTAAATCTCTCTTTTGCTATTCAACTTTTTCAAATACTTGTTCTATACCTTCTGGCTTTAGATAAAATGTCTCTTGAAATCCCTCTGACAAGAAGTTACTTATTCTTTCATTCACTATAAATTATGGGAGGGGAAAACAGGAGACGTCCTAGTTTCAAATGCTACTCTAGACCGCTCATAGGATTTTATATAGCATATGCTATAAGAGCAAGGGCAGGATAATGTCATCTTTAAATGTTATGTTTTCTGGAGGTAAACTGCCTGCATTCAAATCCAAGCTCTACCACTTAATGAGTGTATGATCTTGGGTTAGTCTAGCTCTGTCTTTTCCTCATCTGTAAAACAGGTGGTCTGACAACTCAGCAATTTAATACATGGAAAGCCCTTAAAATCATAGTGGACATCTAATAAATGCTTAAGACATGTCTTTATCATTCTTTTCTACTTCTTTTCCCATATGTTCATGCCACATAGGTCCACTACCCTCTATTCCTCTTTATTCGAATCTCCCAAATTCTTCAACATTTATCAAAGGCTCATACTCCCCCTTTTTAACCTCTGCCATCACTCTAAGTGATATGAATGTAGATATATTTGATCCGTGCAGTAACACAGCTTCAAAGTTCCCTGACCTTAATTCCTACAATCTTCACTTCAGCATCGAGACCACACTCCAAAAGATGTATCATTACTGCTGGTAATTACTCCCACGCTGACACTTCAAACTTGAGTGCCCACAATGCTTATCCTTCTGCCCCTCCCGTTATTTCCCTCCCCAGTCTTACTCGTCAACCACATGAAGTCCTCCAATTCCTTGACCTCCTCCAGTTTCTTACACAATCCTTCTTCTCCGTTTATTCAAGATCCTTCATTTCAACCACTCTTCTGCCATCTACCAATTCTCTTGCCCTCCTGCTGCATGTAGCCATCTTTACTGTTCAAGAGTGATCCTTCCACTGGTCACTGGAGGCCATACCCTACAGCAGCCTTTAAAATTCCACTCTATTAATCACCCTCTCCTATAATTACAATGCCTCCTCCCTACAGAATTTCTTCCTGTGCCTACAAACATGTACAAGTCTCACATATCATTCCTTAAAATCTTGAGATCTATCACACTCAAATGAACTAATTTTTGCTCTCTTCTTGGAGGTATTGTATCTTGATTCTGAAACAATTCCTGGAGTCCCAAAACCTTACCAGTCTACTAGTCATACTGGAAGTCTTTGGAAGTCAAGTACTAATGGGGGTAACAGCCCAAGGCTATTTCAGAGTAGGACTCATGCTTATTTCCCCAGTCTCAGAACACACAGTATATATTTTAGTAACTGACAAATCCCCGTATTTGTTCTCTCACCAGCACAGTGAGGACTACTATAGAAGGGCTAGACAGTAAGTCAAAGCAACTGAACATCCCTTGGGGAACTGCAGAGATTCACGCCATCAGATACTGAAAAGATGCCTACTACATCTTCACTTAACTCTACTATTCAGCCAATACAAAAGTTGAGTAAGTTTTGGAGAACGACAATGAATTATTACAAACCTGCCAATTACAACCACAGTTTCAGACATAGTATTTTTACTGCAGCAAATCATCATAGCTCTTGGTAACTAGTATCGAAACTAATTATCAAGCAAATGCTTCCCCCACCCCGCCAATTCTTACCAGGAAAAAAAAAAATCAGACACAGGTTTTCTTCAAAATAGCAGAACCCCTTCACTGTCATCTAATAACTAAAAGCTATGATCAATTCTCCTGCTCAATCAAAACGTAGTCCAAAAGTCCTTTGATTCCAAGATAGGCTATAAAGAATTACACTAGTATATTATAATGACAGAATTATGCTAACTAGACCTGGTGAGAAGAGAAAAGCAAGTTCTCCAAACGCTTTAAGAAAAAAAAACATATGGATGGCAGAGGATGCAGGTTAAAAAGCATCAAAGTTCAGGGGCCTATCACATTAATAAAGCTTCTAAGGTTCCAGTATTGAGGCATATGAAAGTATTCCTTTCAAAGAAAAGATAAGTTGCTTCATTTCATACTGCCCACCAAGGTGGGGAGGGGGAAGAGGAAAGGACACAAAACTTGGTAAGCTTCTTTGAATTCTGGAAGCAATATCTAGATCTGGGCGTACTGCTTACTAGGCAACCTATTAAGTTACCAGCTTTGAGAGGGGTCTAGACTAAGAAAAGGTTCTGCAGCAGGTCCAGGCGTGGTTCAAGCCATCTTGACACTTGGGCCTTACGAGTTAGCAGATCCAATGGCACTAGGAATGTCCATGACAGACAGAGGTGCTCTACAGACACTGGCTTTTCCCAATAGAATGACAGTGCAAATTCCTGAGCTTTGAGAGGAAGGCCACAAAGTCTTCTGCCGCTAACTACACTCAAATTTGCAAAGCAACTACTGGTTTGCTACTAGACCCTTCAGTAGAAACTCAACACTTGACTGCCAAAGATTGTTACCTGAAATGACCATAATGATAGGAGAGTAAAATAAAGTTCTGAAAAATAAAACTGGGCAAGTGCAGCAGTTTTCCACTTTTAAACAGAGACAACAGATCTGAGCCAGGGCCAAGCAGATTCATAAAGGAGAGGCAACACGTGAGTAGGTGCTCAGAATCCAGTAAGACGTCCTCCCACTGCTCGTCTATCTCTCCCTCAATCTACACCCATCATGTCACTGAGAGTTCCCTATGCTCAGCTAACAGCACAAAGCACAAGCCCAAACTAGGAGTAAGCATGCAGGATGCTACCACCAGCTGGAAGTGGAGGGAACTGCCATTAGAATGCCACTGAAGTGTGGCCCTAAAAGACAGTGGAAGAAGTTCTACAGCCAGCAGAACCTTGGGAAATATATCTGGCCATACCCTCCTTGTAGAAGCAGAGATGTCCTGAAGTATACAACTACACGGATCCATGGGCAATTGCTAACGGGCTGGTTAGGACTTTGGTAAGAACAAAATTAAGACTGAAAACAGGAAGAGAGCAGGAGAAGTGTATGGATGGATTTCTCAGAACAGGTACAATGTGAAAATATCCATGTTGTTATCACATAAATGACCATCAGAGGGCACCCACAGCAGAAAGGACCTCCCCAAAACCAACTGGCAAGATGAAGTAGATACAGCAGACTCTTTCCCTAGTCACCCTACCCAATGCACAAGGAGGTCATAGTGGCAGAAAAGACGCTCTACATGAGCCCTATGGCATGGTCTTCCCTCCATCACGGATGTGCTGACTACCACCACTGCTGAGGGCCCACTGCCACTAGCACAGGCTCATACTAAGCATCCAGTATGGTACTGGAAGGACCACCTGGTAGGAGAACGACTATAAGACAGCGGACATCAAGAACATATCTGTCCTTACAAGAGCAGACATATTCTAGATTTTCCCCCCAAACCACTACATACTTGTAGAAGACCATACATATCATTGTAATATCTCATACATGTCTCTAAGTATACAGGAAAGTGTGGTGATGGGCTCTTACACACAAAATTTACTCATTTCATCATGTGCCCTATAATCCAGAAATGCTGGCGTGATCAGCTACTGAAGGCTCAGGTACTACATCAATTGAGAGACCTCCAATAGGATGCTGTTTGAACTAGTGGACAATATGCAAGGTCAGCTTTCCATGGCCAAACTAGATCTGCAAACCAAGGGTAAAAGCTGGAGTGACTCTTCTCACTATTATATTAAAAAAAACAAACAAACAACAACAAAAAAAAAACACTGAAGGAATCTTTGCTGTCTTTGTAACCCTGAGTTAGGCATATTTGGCCAGGAGAAACATGCATCCACCAGGGCACATAATCCTGGTTCCATTACACGGGAAACTGAGACTGTCCCTTGACCACTTTGGGTTCCTCATGCCACTAAACCGTCAGGCAGAGAAAGAGGCCACTATACTGACTGGGATGACTAATCCCAATTATCAAACAAAGATTAGGTTCTGCAACACAGTAAGGACAACAATTCTGTCTGCAGTCCAGGAGGATTCATGCAACGCCTCTTATGGCTCACCTGGCCAACAGTCGTCATCAACGGAAAAGAAGCAACAACTCAATAAAGACAGGACAGGCAAGGATGCAGATCCTACAGGAATGAAGGTCTAGTCAGACCAACAGAAATATCAGCAGAAGAAAAAGGGAAAACGGAATGGGCAGGAGAATGAGGAAGCTGTGTTTATCAACTTTGGCCTTGACAACAGCCAAAGAAAGCAGGGGCTGTAGCAATTACGTTTCACGTTCTCTTTACTTTTCTTTCCACTGTTTTGGATGAAAGATACTGGTGGGAGCTAATACTTTAGTGGGAGTAGAGCTGAACGGCCATATCCTCACATGAATTCATGAGATCAGAGATTGGCAAACTCCCTCAAGGGTCGGGCAGTAAATGGGTTTTGTGGGCCACACAGCCTATGTCATAGGTACTCAGCTCTGCCAGCGCAGCTCCAAAGCACTGTGGACAATATATAAATCAGTGGACGTGACTGCACTGTGACAAGACTTGTTACAAAAATAGGTAGTTAGCCATTGCCAATCTCTGCAATAATGGGTGAGACTTCATTAAGTTCCCTGTGTTGGGAATGCTAGCTTTTCATCTCAAAAAGACAAAAACAAAAACAGAAACAAAACAAACAAAACAAAACAAAACAAAAAAACAAGAAAGAATGTTTTTGGGGGCAAATGGATAGACTATTCTACATATTCTCCTTTTGCCCCTCCGAATCCACTCTCCATTCTATACCCCAGGATTTACATTAACTGGCCACTAGCTCTTTAGCTTCTAGTTGGGGTGGTCCAATGGGAAGCATGAGGAGAAAACTGGAGAAGAAAAGTGAGCTCATTACATCTAAACTTCAGGTTCCCTGCTACCCAGTAGGCAGTAGCTTTTGCCACCAAAGGCCACACACCTATAAAGTGACTCTTTCCCACAGCTACTATAGTCTATTATACCCTAGTAACCTCTTCCTTTGTTTTTTCAGGTTTAGAAGTGTTAACTGTTCCTTGTTGCTAACCCAGCGTGCCCCACCATCTCTTGGTTTCTCTTAACCCTGTTTGTTCTAAATAGTCCTTTTACAACCTTCCCTCAATTAACCTGTATGAATACACTGCTTATTTCCTTCTAGGACCCTAATCCATTCACCATCCAACCAATTTTTCTAGTGGGAAACCCCCAACTCATTCATAGCTCCTTCCTAACATTCTTAGTATGAGTCATCTGCAATTCCTTCCCATCTATTATTTCAGCAGGGGCAGAGGAGATGGAAAAAGGGAACAGACAGTAAGGAGCTGCAGGTGACTCTTAGGTCATCCTGGATTTAAAAATGGCTCCATCACTTGTTAACCTAATGCCCTGAAGAAAGTTGCTTAGTCTCCAGTCTTTCATCCACTTTAATTTTAAAAATTAGGATTAAAATAGTGTCTACTTCATGGGGTTATTGTGATTGAGGTCACACACATAAAACCTTAGAAAAGTCTCATACATAGAATGTACTCAATGAACATTCACTGTAATTCAGTCAATCATGTCAACTCTATTTCTATACCACTTTCATTATTGTTATTTCATTCAGGGCTTCATCATTTCTCCCCAAGATTATTACAGTAACATCTTAATTAAACTTCCTAATTCTCATATCTTCCCTGCCCAATTAACACAACACAACACACCTAAGTATCCTTCCATGAAGTACAAGGTAAATATAGCTGACGCCTGAACAACACAGGTTTGAACTGCACAGGCACACGTATATGTGGATTTTTTTCCTAATACAGGGCAGTACTGTAAATATATTTTCTCTTCCTTATGATTTTCTTAAGAACACATTATTTCCCTACCTTACTTTATTACAATAACACAGTATATAATAAACACACAAAATACACATTAATCAACTGTTCATGTTACTGGTAATACTTCTGGTCAATAGTAGGCTATTAGCAGTAAGATTTTGGGAAGTCAAAGTTATACCCGTATTTTTGACCGTGCAGGAAATCGGGACCCCTAGCCCCTACATTATTCAAGGGTCAGCTGTAACCATATGCAGGGAATATTGACAGAGAAATTCCCTGCAGGAAGTCAGGACCCCTAGTCCCTACATTATTCAAGGGTCAGCTGTAATCCTATGCAAGGAATATTGACAGAGAAATTCCCTAAATAAGGAGATGGGACTTAGTGAACCTTTAAGGATTCTAAGATTCCTATAATAGGTTACTTTTTAATTTAACTATACAGCTCATCTTGAGTAAACACATGCATACAGCGGTAACAGTTCCAGAAGAAAGTTCATGCCATCACCTGCCCCCTGCAAAAACCAAAACAAAACAAATGAAAACAACAAAAAACAAAAAAACAAAACTCACTAAGATTTTGTCTCTTTAATATAGGTCCCCCCAAATTAAGCACTTGGGCATCCAAAGACTGTCCCAGACTGGATTATATACGCAATCTATAAATATCAAAGGAAAAGGCAAGGTCTGCGAGATTTCAAACACCCTAACACCATACCTAAACCTTCAGAAAGCAATGCTCCTAAACCAGGTCAGCCAAGTATCAAAAAACAAAACCGGCCTCTTAGCAGCCAAGTTAAGTCTGTGAGAGCGCTAACCTTAATTTTTCTCACAGAAGAAATTTCACTATGGGCTTATTCTTGTGTCATGCAAAATTCTAAAATGCTTGGTAATAGAGACTTTCATATTCCACAACAGATTAAACAGAATAAAATGTTAATACAGAAACAAAAAGAGAGAGAAAGAAGGGAGATTTGAGGCAGTCGGAACAGCAGCAAGGCTATGCACCTTGGAGTCACACAGATCTGAATTCTGAATATTACCTATTCTTGAAGCATAGTCATCTGGAAGGGAACATTTCTAAATATTGTAAAGGATGTTTGAATTTGTTACTGCTTATAATTGTTGAGAATATACTTACCACAACAGATTTTCTCTGGAAGTTTATATTGTTGATGCAGACAACCTGATGGGTTGTATATTAAAAAGAAAAAGAAAAAAATACTGCTATTATTAAATAAAAACATAATTCTACGGAAGAATAAACAGGAAGTTCTAAGCAGCTCACAATCCTACTGATTAAGGTAATTGCACGTTTTAAATTTAGCAACAGCCACGAAAACAGATTTCTTCGTATAAAAATAGGAAGCTAGGTATTTTAAGAAAAACAATTATTGACCTGCAAGGGACATTAAATCTGTTGAACAATACTGCCATTCAAAACCATACATACTGTCCACATAGGGTCCTACAAACGGCATTTCCACCACCGTGAGTGGGCTCTAGTTTCCCACTAGGTTTCCCAGGGTCACCAAGGCAGCTTCAAGCAATCACAAAATAAAACTAATAAGAACTAAAGCTAGAAAAGGAAAGGAATACGAAAAAATACTTATAATTTATATGGCCTTGGGCTTTCAAAGCCCTTGTCTCCTTTCTTCCTGTTCATCCTGGCGGGCTCTAAACCAGTCGGCGGCATGAAGCGCTCCCACCGAGCTTGGCTTCCCGGTTCCCGGGGGGCTGCGGGGTATTACCAGCCTCCGGCACCTCCTACTCCCCGCTCCCCCAAGCTCCCGACAGTCATGCCCCGCGGCCAGGGCTCCCTCGGCGGCCACACCCCGCCGCGTCCGATCCGCCGCCGCCGCCTCAAACTTGCTCCCGCGATTCAGCTCCTTTTCGCCGTCTCCGGCTAGCTTGTCACGAAGATGCTCCTTTCACCAACCGCTCCAAGCCACAGACGGCCGACATCTTGCCTGTCACCTCTGACCTCTGGCGTCAGCGGAACTGGGACGGCGCCGAGGGCGGGAGCCGGAAGTTCTGTGCCGGTGGGTGGGGCTTGCGAGATCACATTGGGGGTTTTGCCTTTGCTTTCCCTGGCACTTGGAAGCCCACTGTTAAAAATTAGGAAATGTATAATGATTGCGGAAGAGCTGGGCGGGGAATAGGTGTGTGTGTGGCGGGGTGGCGGGTGTCTTAGAACCAGGGACACATGAAACCAAAAGAAGAGGGTCCCGCGGGTTTGCTGTGTGAAGGGACAGCATGACCTCATTGGGCCCCAGTGACTGTAGCTGTGAGACATGTAATTAGACCCAGGTAGTCCTAACTCAGACTTAGAGGCCTCACTAGGTACTGCTGCCTCAGTATTTTTTTTTTTTTAAATAATCACACATAGATACAAAACATTTATTGAAAAGACAAATATTTTGAAACCATCGACATGTGCAGTTTATGTACAAGAGAATAAAACAGTTGCAAATTTCAGTAACAGTCAAATCTTGGTTAGGTAATTGTGGATTACCCATTAACTTTTTTTTTTTTTTTTTAACCTTGGATCAGATTTATCTTTCACCTAACCCCTCAAACTGTCCTGGTGACAAGCTTATTAGCTAAGTTAAAATTAATTTGAACTTTGGTCAAATGAATACAAATCAGGAAAATAAAGCTATAAAGGCATTTTATCAAGCATTCCAAAACCCATTAGACATTACTTGTAGATTTCCAGTATTAGCCGTGACCCTTTTCTCCATTACAGGATTGAAAATTGCTCTATTAGTATTCTTCATGTAAGATTGAGGATCAAACCCATTTCACATGGACATCAGCCAGGCAACACAGCAGCTATTACCAAGCCAACTTCATCAATGTAAATGACTAATTTAGATAATAGAGGATCTAGTGACTCTCTGTCTTGGTGGAATGTTGAAAATAGAGGGGAAATCACTTGAGAAATGACATTTTAGTGAACAAATAGTTTTTCTAGGAAAGTATTACTATTTAGTTCTCTGAAAAAAGCCTTTAACTTTGTTAATTATTAGGACGTCAAATCCTAACTAAAGAAATGCAATTTTCAATATAAAAAAGGCCAACACTTTTCTATAAATAAAACCATATAGACTCGAGATATACTAAATATAGAAAACAACACTTTTGTCCTTACTTCATTTAGTCTGTATGCATAATTAAAAAATAACTTGAAAGACAAAGAAATGTCCTATTTCATTTAAGGGGAAAAGAGCCGTAGTTTCAAAACACTTAGGATTAGGAGAAAAACATTTCAAAGTATGTTTTTAAAATCTGTATATGCAAATATATGCAAGAATCTTTTTCTTATAACCATCAACTTTATGAAGCAACTTCAGTCCCAAAGAATAGATTGTTGTTCTTTTAAGAAATGGGTCTTCTTGAATTGTAAACTTTAACACCATTTTGTATTGACGAGCGAGAATATTTAGTGAGCAATGCACCTATGGTTTGCTTCTCTCCACACAAATCTCTGTGGGGAAAAAAAAAATAAGTGAATAGCATGAATATTAATAGTGTTAGGTATTTATATATATGTATAATATTCATATACATATACACTATATATATACTATATTTATATATATATACTATACTCATTGTGCTAATTACTTGTATCTCTCTTACCTATATCCATCTTTCCAACAAGCATAAGGATATGTGTTTGTGGCAGAGACAGGGTACAGAGTGGTTACTAAGCCTTAATTGAACTAGGTACTATACAGGTATTACCTTGTTTAACCACAGAAAGAGTAACAGTAATGTATTACTTAACCCCACATTAGATATGGAACTCAGGTGGTCAAGGATGGAATCAAACTTCGCTGCCAGGTCTGCATGACTTCTAAGTCCAATTTTTTTCCCCATTGTATCACAGTCTCCAAATTAGAAATACAAGCCATGCAATATAGGAGGGTCTAGACAGAGACGCTGGGTCCCAGGCTACCTGTGGGTGCTTATCTATGTTACTCACCCTCCCTGAACTTTAGCTTCATCTTCTGTACCCCAAAGAGGAGAAGGACTATCACTGGAATGTATGAGGTAAAGAAAGAATGAAGGGACAGGAGTTGGAGAAGGGAGCAATAGCAAGGTCATACAGGCTTTAAAGAACATGGGAAGGAGCAGTTGTGATTTAATTCTAAGTATAAAGGGAAGTTACTAGGTGGGTTTTCATTAATGTAAAAGCAGAATGTGATCTAAGTTTTAAATAATGGAGGCAATGAGTTGATGATTATGGAAGCTAAGTGGTGAGTACCTGGTGCATTCATTATGTTATATTGTCACTTCTGAACATTTAATATTTTCCAAAATAAAAAGTCTGAAGCATGGGACAGGAGAAGAGGGAAAAATACAAGTAGGGACACCAATTCAGAGGCAGGTCCTAGAGGACCCATTAGGATTTGCTCATAGTTTGAACCAGAGAGTGAGAGAAGAAAAAAGACAAGTATGATTCCCAGATGTTTTGCTTGAGTAACTGGACTAATGGTGGTGATGTCTCTGAGAGGTGGAAGATAGGGTTAGGACAAGGCGGAAACCACGGTTCTGTTGTGAGCATGTCCGGTTTGAAACTCCTCTTAGATATCCGGGTGGACATGTTCAATAGACAGCCAGGTTTAAGAGAAACTGGACCTCAGGGAAAAGATCAAATATGAAGATAAAATTAGGAAGTCATTAAGTTTAAATCCAGGTCTAGATGAGGGCACTAAGGAAAAAAACACAAATGGAAAAGGAGATGGTCAAGAACAGTCCCAGAGCTCAGAAGCATTTAAAGGTTTGAAAGAACCGGGACATCTGAGCAAGAGACAGAGAAGGAGCTGCCTTGGGAGAGAGGGGACAAAAAAGGTGTGCTTCAAGTAGAAAATGGTGCACAGTGTCCAACAGTTCTAAGAGGCCAAGTAAATAAGGATGGACGGTTGACCACTGAAATGTAGAAAGACAGAGGCCAACAGGTTAAGGAAAGAATGGGAAACAAAGAAGCAGAAATGAGTGCCCAAACTTTTAAAAGGAATTTCTTGTGAAACAGAGCAGAAGGTATGGGGTCCAGTAGGTTGTTGTTTTTTAAAAGGAGCAATAGTACAGAATACCATATGTTGATGGGAACAATCCAGCAGGTAGGGAGACATCAATAACAAAAGGGGGGACAGAGATAACTAGAGGATGTATGTCTTTAATAAGGCCAGAGGGATGGGGCGTCTGCATGGCTCAGTGGGTTAAAGCCTCTGCCTTCCACTCGGGTCATGATCCCAGGGTCCTGGATCGAGCCCCACATTGGGCTCTCTGCTCAGCAGGGAGCCTGCTTCCTCCTCTTTCTCTCTCTCTCTTTCTCTGCCTGCCTCTCAGCCTACTTGTGATCTCCATCTGTCAAATAAATAAATAAAATCTTAAAAAAAAAAAAAAAAGTATTTAAAAAAATAAGGCCAGAGGGATGGATCTAGTGCAGAAGAAGGACTGGCCTTAGGAGTAAGGATGGTTCATGCATTATAGAGGAAGGACTGCAAAGGGCGTTTGTGCAGACATAATGCAAGGAGGCTGGCAGATTTAATGGTAGGAAAGACGTTGTCCTTGTCTTTTTTTTTTTTTTTTTTTTTAAGATTTATTTATTTGACACAGAGAGCGAGATCACAAGGAGGCAGAGAGGCAGGCAGAGAGAGAGAGAGAGAGAGAGAGAGGAGGAAGCAAGCTCCCCGCCGAGCAGAGAGCCCGATGCAGGGCTCGATCCCAGGACCCCGGGATCACGACCCGAGCCGAAGGCAGAGGCCTTAACCCACTGAGCTACCCAGGCGCCCCATCCTTGTCTTTTCTTATCTGTTTCTAAGTCCAGCCTGGGTAAAGAGAGGACAGGAGAGCTAAGACCTCCTCTGCCAGTGAAGAGGTGGCAGCATTAGTACATTTGAGATTTGAGTCCTATAAACAGTGACCAATCAGCTAGGTCGTTTTCCTGCAATCTGGCATCTATGGGAAATGTTAAAGCGAGGCAGCAGGAGAGGGGGGAGGGTGTCCGTCAGCGAGAGGGCCTGCTTTAGAGCCATAGTGGGGCATGTAGTCTGACTGGGCCTCAAAGTGCTGCACTTTGGCAGGGAGGAGGGCAGAGAAGTGGTTTTAGAGGCAGCATGAGAAAGAAAGACAACACATTCCCACCTCTGGGATCAGAGGTGAAGAATGACAGAAAAGACGGCCACCACTTGAAAAAGTTTCAAAGGAAGCCATGTCCTCAGGGAATGCTCAAAAAAAAAAAAAAAAAAAAAAAAAAAAATTTCCAAATAAAAAATCTTTTTATAAAAATCTCTTTATAAAATCTCTTTATAAAAAGAACCGTCACATGCACGTGGGTGGCTCAGTGGGTTGGGTTAAGCCTCTGCCTTTGGCTCAGGTCATGATCTCAGGGTCCTGGGATCGAGCCCCACACTGGGCTCTCTGCTCAGCAGGGAGCCTGCTTCCTCTCTCTCTGCCTGCCTCTCTGCCTACTTGTGATCTCGGTCTATCAAATAAATAAATAAAATCTTTAAAAAAGAAAAGAAAAAAAAGAAAACCCTCAAAATCCACTTTGGTAAATTACTTACTGAATATATGGAGCAATGTCTTCTTCTGTCCACTTTTCCCTTAGAGAGAAGAGACTGTTAAAACGTTCTTGATTATCCTCAGGCAAATCATCTACTTTTAGCAAAAATATGATTTCTGGTCTCGAGTGTCTATCCACCAAGGCTAAACCCTATTTTTAAAAAATGAAATGAAAAAGGGCAGTTAGAATAATGGTTTAGTGTCTAAATACAACTCATTCTTTTACCTTTAGGTTTGGCTGAGCCCAAGCCGCTCAAGACGTCAGCTACATGAAACTTCCACAAACTTCCACCTCCTCTAGGAGAGACCCTCAATAGTGTTTTTCATAAAAAGAGCTCCCTTAGACAGTGAATTCTCTTTTTCCCTTCTACAATCTGACTTCCGTTGCTCAATTTATCAGGATGGCTCTAGTTCAAAGTCACCAATGACCTGTCATTGCCAGATCTAGGGGCACCCTTCCTTGGATTTGCTAGCCCTGTTTTCTTTATTGATGTTGTCTCCTCCCTCTTTGAATCTCCATCGCTGACATCACCGTCTTATTATTTTCCTCCTAACTCAGCATTGCAGTTCCCTCTGCTCCTACCCTGATACCTCAACTTGGTTCAATGTCATTGTCCTGGGTGTCTCAACTCACCTCGACTTAACCTCAGACTGCAAACACTACTTGCTAATGACCGCAACACATGCACCTTCAACTCAAATTACTCTTCTGAGAGCAAGAACTCTATACCCTATCTAAACATATCTAAGAACTCATTTGATACCCAAAACTGCTCTAGTCCCATTATCCTAGGAAACCATGAACTCTGGGCATTATCCTAGATTGCATTATTCAAACCCCATACCTATGTGATCACTTAATCCTATAGATTTTAAGGCCTCAACATTTCCCTTAACCATTCCTCATCACCTAATTTCTTTGGCCAGTACTTTCTTCGTTACGAGTATATGACTGTAGAGAGCCTGGAGATTTCTCCTTTTTCATAATCTAGCCAACCTTCCATCCAAACATCCTCAAGGTCACAGTGTTCTTTCCAAAAGGTCAAATTCATCAGGTAGCTCTTCTCTTCTGATGTCACTAAAAGGTCCCCAAGAGCTTTCTATCCCTTTGCACAGACCGTAGTGTCCCTCACTGACTCACTAGCACCTTTTATTCTAGTCACGCATCTCTACCAATAGTGCCCCAATTTCTCTCTCTCCATGCCTTGGAACACACTCTCCGGGGTCCTCATCTCTGCCCTTCCATCTAGAGAGTTCATAGTTCATCCTTTCAAACTCGGCAGCTCAAACAGCCATGCCTTCAGGAATTCATCCCCGATCAACCAGTCAGTGAAATGCGTTAAGTCCCCTTCCTTTGCTCCCATAACACCTTGTACACACCCTTCCCATGACACAGATCATGCTACGTTGTAAGAAAGGATTTATGCATGTCAGAGGCACCCGCATTGCCAGAGCCCAGAATGAGGACCCTGATGGCATGTGACATCTTCTTCTCAGCATCCAGCATGATGCCTGGATGTAGTAGGAACTCTCAGTATTGAGCAAATCCTCTCACATTGTAACAAATACTTACTGAGCATATACGACACTATTAGCAAGCAACACTGAAGAAAATTCTATCACGGAGAGTGGGAAACTCACATAATTAAATATTTTCCCAGAGCTAAGCGGTGAGCGCCATGAAGGAAAAATACTGGGTGCTCCGGCAAAGTCAATAGGAGACATTTTTTTATAGAGAAAAGAAAAGCCTACTTGAAGGAATGACTCAAAGATGAATAGGAAGTGGCAAGGCAAAACTACAACAAAGGTCGTTCTAGAACAAAAAGCCTTGTGTGAAGGTCCTCAGGTGGGAGAGAGCTTGAGGATCTTGAAAACCTGAAAGACTGAGCAGGTGGAGGAAATGGAGCCACAGGGGGGGTGATGAAGCATTTTGCAGGCCAAGATACGGGTCCTGGATTTTGTTTTTCTTTTTTTAAGATTTTACTTATTTATTTGAGAGAGAGGGCAGGCACACACACACACACAAGCAGGTGGTAGGGGAGGAGGGAGAGGGAGAAGCAGACTCCCCGCTGAGCAGGGAGCCTGACATGGGACTCGATCCCAGGACCCTCAGACCATGACCTGAGCCGAAGGCAAACGCTTCACCAACTGAGACCCCCAGGTGCCCTCCTGCATTGTCTATCTTAAATGCTACAGGCAACCATTACATCATTAAGCATGACGTTCGTCTCATCCACTGACATTTTCCAAGTCATTCTAGCAGCACTGCAGAGAATGGATCAGAGGGACACCATTGCTCTTTACAGCCACATAAATATGGCACTTCAGGTTCCAAAAGTGCTGGTGGGAAGACAAATGCAGCAAGATGAAATACACCAGGGGCGGGAAGCAGGATTAACTGTACACCGGCCTGAAGGACCTCACCAAGGTGGCAGAAACATTCTCAAAGCAGTGACGGACTGAATGCAGTGTCGGCTCCTAATGGAAACGGTGGCTTGGAAAATAAAGTGGCTCCCAACTCAGTGGCAATAAAGATTTCATGTCACCCAGTAACGAATGAAACCCCATTGCATTATGGCAGCAACCCCACCGCTAACCTCACCTTAAGCTGATCGAGCTGCGTTGTCATTCCTTCTGGAACGCTTTGTTGCCACACTTCTTGAAACTCAGCCAGGTTAAATTTCACTGCATTCTGAAGGAGCATCTGTGCTGTTGCTCTGCAAATTTTATCAGCACTCAATGCAAAATAAACTTCACCTAAGGAAAAGGTCGTTTCTTATGGTCTTCTGACCATTCATTCAATGCACTACTCCGGTTTCTTTTTCCCCAGTGCAATTTCTCAGGAAAAATTACACCCAACTCACCTCCCGCAAACCCACATGCACATTTCAGAAAGGTGTACCAATTTGAACACAGACAAGTTAAAATACTTTCCAAATCTTACCTTCCTCTACATATTTCTTCCCGTAACATTTAAGACAGTGTTCAATCATTGCCCTGAAAAATTTAAAACACTCCTTTGAAAAGTTCTCAATATGTTTTTAGGCATTATATCTTAAACACCATTGCTAACTAAAAACTTAAGATACAAATTTGAGATTTTACGTACTAAGTGATTTTGGTTGCCAATTAAAATTTTTACAGCAGGAACTAAGTAAAATATACTGGAAAGCTACTACATGACAGGCCCATACTAAACATTTTTTTTCATGAATTATGTGAGCATACATTTATTATCATAAGATAGCTAAAGCATCATTATGAATTGTAGGAAGCACACTATTTTTTTTAAGATTTTATTTAATTTTTTGACAGAGATCACAAGCAGGCAGAGAGGCAGGCTGAAGGGAGGGGGGAACAGGAAGCAGACTCCCAGCTGAACAAAGATTCTGATGCTGGGCCCCATCCCAGGGCCCTGAGATCATGATCTGAGCCAAAGGCAGAGGCTTAACACTGAGCCACCCAGGTGCCTCTGTCTTGTATTTTTTAAGGTAGTAAAACAAACAAACAAACAAAACAGAGATGATGGACATTTATTCAGCCCAGTGACTAAAACTTCTAAGTCCTTCCTGGTTATATTATTTTTTAAATTTCTGTAAGACATCAAAATATTAATAGTCCATGCCCTATATTTAGTTCCATGCTGGGAAATAATTTTCTTTCCTTTAAGCAAGTTTGGAGGGACAGTGATTAAAATACTCACTCTGGCTCCAAGGGTCCAAGCTCCTGAAGACAAATATTCAAAGGAACTTTATCAAAAGACCAAGATTCAGAATCCACAAGCTGAGTTACATGATTCAGAAGTTTCATCTCATAATCAAATTCAAGAAGCCTCCAATAACCTACAAATTCCCAAAGTAATAGTTACAAAGGACATTGTAAGCAAATTAATTGGCTAATAGATTGATGAAGCAGCAGTGTGCTCTTGCCCAGTACAAAAGAGACTTCTAAAGTCTTCGTTTTCTTTAGAGGAAACACTTTTTATGCTTTTCTCCTCATCATTACGAATTGTGTCTGGAGGGAAACCCAAGTGGTTTTTAAAAAGTACCTTACCTAAGACTCACACTGATTTTTTCAAGTGCTTTAATAATTAGTTCAGAGCAATCTTGCCATTCTAAATGGAAATGCGGAAATCCTGTAGCTGGTTCAGTGATTTCATTAGAACACTGTACAAAAGAGGCAAAGGTTGTAGGTTGGATATCCCACATAGTGATTTCCACTCTGGGGCACTGGCATGGCTGTAACTCTCCTCTAGATGCCTTGCAGAGGTGTTCTTATGCTCATAAAGGGGGCTAGGTCACTCAAGAGTCAACAGACTCAGAGGTACAATATGAATCAATGGCAAGATAAAGGTTGGGTGTCAAGATACCTTTCCCTGTTCTTGAGAAAGATCACAAAATGCCAACTGAGCACTGAATGCAACACCATCCCCCCTGGAGAAACAAATCAAGTACAAATCCACCATTTCCAAGGGAGAATGTTACTATTGCTATTCTGAAAAAACAAAGGCGACCTTAGAAAAGAAGGTGTGTGATGTCGATCTGAGAAAACGCCAGGAATAAACTATGCGCCCCTCGACACATACCAAAATTTTATCCATCCCCATGCAAGAAGTGAAAAATGAAGAGGGTGGCATTAAAATCCATTGGTTTCTAACCTCAACATTCATGGTACTCCTATACCATAGCAATTAATGGCAGGCATCCATAATTTAAAACTTTATTTCCAAGGCTTAGGATCAACTGTGCCTCAAGAAAAAGCCCTGTTAGGAGTGGCTGGACTCACCAGTCAGGTGGACCTCGTCATGTAAACAAGACATGTAGCCTCTACCTCCCATCCAAAAAGATAAGTATATCTTTTTTAACCTTAACCCTAACCCTAACCTAAGCTTTAAGACCAAAAGATAATTAAATAGATAGTATGCAGTGGGATGAAAATGTCCATAAATTTCTTTCTTACATGATAATTCCATTGAATAATTATGGTAAGTAACGCTACCTTCAATCTCACAGGCATTTAGAACTTGTAATTGGGTCATTATTTCTTCCTCACTTGCCTGAATTTGATCAAGCAAATCTTCCGTTGTATACTGAAACCAGGAAAAAAAAAAAAAAAAAAAACAACAACATTTTAAGGCCTTTGAAAAATATTTTTTTAGACTCACTGAATTTGGGAGAATAGATACATAGAACAGATTAAAACAGTATTTATACATAGCTCAATTTCATCTGATAAGGTGTAATGATTATTACATGAAATCTAAGAAGAAAATATAGGGTAGATCTTTGTGAGGTCGACTATAGCCACAGTTTTGTAGATAGGATGCCAAAGAGAAAAGAAAAGTAACGTAGGGCTGAGTGGGAGAGGGAAGTAGGAAAAAGTAAGATTAGAAGGTAACAGTTAAAAGTAGGAGGTACGGGGTTTCCTTGGGGTGGTTAAAGTGTTCTGAATGTCATTGTGGTGACTGACCACACAACTCTGTGTATATCCTAAAGCCACTGAATTAAAGGCACTTAAAAATGAGTGAACTGGGGTACCTGGGGGCTCAGTGGGTTAAAGCCTCTGTCTTCGGCTCAGGCCATGATCTCAGGGTCCTGGGATCAAGCCCCGCATCAGGCTCTTTGCTCAGCGGGAACCTGCTTCCCCTGCCCCCCTTCTCTCTGCCTGCCTCTCTGCCTACTTGTGATCTCTGTCTGTCAAATAAATAAGTAAAATCTTTAAATAAATAAAATGAGTGAACTATCTGGTCTATAGGAAAAAAAGAAAAAGAAAAAAAAGAAAAAAAAATCAGTCAATGAAGAAAACGAGAACTAACATAAATACGGTCTTCAGAATGCCCATACAGTTCTATAATTTTGAATTATATTAAAAACTTGAGAATTTTTTTTACTTAGCTTGTAAATATTTTTCCATACTTCCAGGAATCGATCAGTTCTCACAGGAGAATAAGAATACTTTCCACTTCCATAATGTCTTTCCTGAAGAGCCCCTAATTATATTTTTAATTAAATAAAAAATAAACTTCCAAAAAACGTATTCCATAGTTAGGAACATGTGACGCTTTCAGCTATGTAAATGACACCATGATATCTAGCATTTGCTTTAAAGTATTCCAGAAAAAGGAGGAAAGAAAAAAAGGTGGGATGTAGCAGGGAGACAGAAGCTGCAAGATTGACAAAATATTGATAAATGTTCAACTGAGTGATGAATATATGGGGGGGCGTCTTTCTGCTTTGGGGTATGTTCGAAATTTTCATAATATAAACACTAAAAGTAAGAATGTCGCCATTAAGTGGCTCTAATTATATTTCTATTTTGTAAATTTCAAAGAAAAAAATGAAAATAAGTCTTACTTTTGAATGATTTGAATCCTTTTCTTTTTGACTATCGGGTCCTTCATAAGTATTTTCCATCAAAAGTTTCTTTAGCTTCTTTAATTTAGGTCTGCATCTTCTTAATTCCCAGTAATTATTAGAAAAACCAAAGATCTAGAAAATATAAATACATAACCTTTCAGGAGCCTTTCTAAAAGAAAACTTCATACAAAATTTCAACCAACTCCTCTGCTCCCAGTAAGAAGAAAAGAGAGCCAGGTAATGTGCTTTCTGTTGAGAAGGCCTCCTCCAGCCATCTCAAGCAAATGAATGGGTATATTCAGGAAACATCTTTTCAAACCCCAATTAAGAAGACACTGCCAGCATAGTGAGCCAGTCACTGAGGTCAATAGCTCAAATGTACTCTGGAAACTAGGGTGTATGCCCAGAAAAGAAATGACCGAGATGGGACAGTTCTATAAACCTGATGGACACAATAGAAAATGAGTATTTTTAGGCTGGAAAACAAAAAATAGAGACGTGATCACAGTCTTCAAATAATGAAGGGATGTTAAAAGAGAGAGGGAGTTTCCTTGCTCTGTGTGGCTTATGGTGTCAAAATCTAGCAGAAAGTTAAGGAAGAGAGACTTTAATGCAAGAATGCTGCTAATTCCTTGTTGTGAAACCGCAAGAGGCTCATCACTCCAACCAATCCAGTTGACAGTGGCTACTGGACGGATGAGTATCTGCTACCCCTCCCTACCTCTGGGACGGCCAGTACCTAGCGTCTGTTAGGTGCCCGGTTAAATCGTTCACTTAAGTAAGGAGAGAAGGCCGCACTGGATTATCTGCAGGGTGCCTTCCAAAATGCAAGGGCAAGGATGCTTCTACTTTCAAGCTAGTACAAGGCTTGATTGACAAGTGATGGGGATGCTGCTGAATCCAAGGATTCCAAGGGAGGAGCCTAACAACCAAACCAAAAAGATCGGTTTCATCCACAGTTCACAAATGGACGGGTTGCTGACTATACCCAAAGCACAGATGTTGGTGACTGTTTTATGCTGTCCAGAAGGGATAGTCAGTATGGAGTTGAAATTAGTTGCCCATGTGGAAATATTAGAGGAGATTTCTGTCCCAGAATCTAAATGTCAAGGTTTACTTGAAAGCAGGAAGTCAGAAGACTGGCCTGCTTTCCCACAAGGCCATGCTATGGCTGCCCGCATATGTGGGTCTAGTGTTTTCCAATTTGCCACAGACCCCACCACTCTCTATTACTGCAAAGACTAATATCCGCTACCATTTTATCAGCAGCAGCTTGCTCTGCCCATGGGCATTCCTCACCTAACCCTTCCAGGCATCTGAAGCGCAACCACAGTTTAAAGCTTGGGGCACCTGGGTGGCTCAGTAAGTTAAGTGTCTGCTTTCGGCTCAGCTCATGATCCTGGCATCCTGGGATCAAGCCCTGCAACGGGCTCCCTGTTCAGTGCAGTGTCTGCTTCTTCCTACTCCCTCTGTCCCCCTAAAGATTAAATAAATCTTTAAAATAAAATCTTTAAAACAAAAAAACTTCAGTTGGTAGATCTCTGTTACACTTTCCTCAGTCTCAATGCGCAGAATTCCCTTAACGAGAGCTCAGAGGTACTCCTAGTTTGTTATACACCTGCAAAAACACCTATAAAACAGGTGCACGATGAGAAAATGACATCTTTTACAAAAGACTGAACTGCCCATATTTCTAGTTAATTACAATTGAAATACAGAAACCCCCCCCCCAAAAAAAGAAAATTTACCGGAAGTTATTCTGTTCTAGCAACATGATGGATCACTGACATTTCCCAGTATTTTCCCTTATTTCTATTCCAATTCTTAGGCAGTAGTTGGCCTAACGTCATTCCAAGAGAATTAAGGGCTATGTTTGGATCATGACATGTATAATAATCTAGACAGGATGGAAATTTCTATTTGGTATCAGTCATCAGTAGTCTCCATGATAATTAAGAATTTATTATGCATGGCTAGATGCCGTAATGAGCTAAACCGACTTCAAAGGTGA
This sequence comes from Enhydra lutris kenyoni, assembly GCF_002288905.1. Lineage (NCBI taxonomy): Eukaryota > Metazoa > Chordata > Mammalia > Carnivora > Mustelidae > Enhydra > Enhydra lutris. The sequence goes on along the minus strand of NW_019154098.1, from coordinate 20,310,378 downwards.
GAAACACACCTGCCTCAAAAATTCAAATTTCTTCGTTTCTTCACCTCATAAACATTACTTAAAGTATTAGTTGTGGCTTCAGTGAGCCTCCTTTCAAACATATCTCCAGCAAGACTCACTAAAAATAGGTAAAACTTTTAGAATATGTCACCTAATCACAAACTTTCCATGTTGCAGAAAATGGTCATCTTATCTATGACTTAAAAATCCAATAGGGAAAATAAGCCAACTTCACAAGACTCCAAACAAGGCCGAGACATTTTAAATTGCATTAGAGAACTTTTCAGATCCCCTGTGATTATACTAAAGATTTTTTTAAAGATTTATTTATTTATTATTTTAAAGATAGAAGGGAGAGGAGAGAATCTCAAGCAGACTCCCCGCTGAGCTCAAGCGCTGGACCCTGAGATCATGACCTGAGCCAAAATCAAGAGTCAGACACTTAACCGACTGAGCCACCCAGGTGCCCCCATACCTAGATTTTAATTAAAAGCAGTATTAGCACAGGTGTTGTGATTCTCACATAAATTAGAAGGCAGAGAACAGTACCTCAGCGTGAATAATGTTACAATGCGTTTCCTCCTTCTTCAGCTGGTCCGGAGTTTTACAGCCAGGAATAAAAAGCAACATGTTGGAAGTGTCCGCTATTTTCAAGTCATACGTTTTGTCTTTACTGCACAGGACAGCCCGTTCATCTTTGTCACCCCGAATCACAAGACTGCAGGAAAATAGGAAGAGAAAATACAGGGTTTACTGAGCCGGCAACAGACATCTTCATCATAAACAGTTCCAAAATCCTCTAGAGGACGGGAAGGACAAAAGTGAGGAAGAAGAAGAAAGGCTAAGGACAAAGACGATGGCATTGACAAGGGCAGAGGCTCTAGCAGTTTTGTTTATAAAACGTTTAACCCGCCTCTACACTATTCACCTCTTTTAAAGAAATAAAAACAAACCCTGAAATAGAATAATGTGTCATGCTTTTTAAAGTTAAAGACTTAATTTAAGTGAAAATAAGTGGGGTTTCGTTTTGAGTTTCCTAGCGCTAAAAACACTTAAGTCCCAAGCACCCACTCTTCAACATTTATTTCCACCTTGCACTATCCATGCTTCAATATTTTGTTTAAAGCAACTACCCGTCCCCTGGCAAAAAGGTTTTTAAACAACGCACTTCTTGGTCCTTCTGGATTGCCAGGTGGATGAATTGTAACCAGATAAAAGCAAAGTCAGCCCACCTGAAGTCCTTTCTTAAACTCCGCCCCACCCCGTCCCCAACTCAGCTGGAATGAAAACCAAATGAATGAGGCTCCGCTTAGGCTTCCTTAAAGATCCTTCGCGGCTAGCATCCGTAGATGGCCAGTTAATTATAACAGCGTCAAACGAGTAAATGTGAAAACTGAAAGCCTGAAGAGTTCAAGTTAAAGAAATCTACAAGAAAACAACCTCATAAGATACAGGTGTTGGAGGTGGGGTGCTGCAGAAGAGAAGCAAATCAGAGCCCCTAACTCCTTTTCCAGAAGCTGGGCGTGCACAAAGTTGAATAACTCTCTAGACGTCTCCTCTGTATTTCTTAATCCATGGCTTTGCAGCCCATGTGTAGCTGACCCAAAATGAGAAACAGCTTCAGATTTCCATTAAACGGCCCCACGCGAGTAGGCTTTTGGAGGCTTCCCACAATGACCAACTGTGTAGAACGGCTTTCAACTCATTCCCTACAGTCCGACCTACTTACAGTGGAATATAAGCGGGCGGAAGGCAAGGAGAACTCTGTAAACATTAGAAAGTAGCACCGGATTTTAAGCTACAATGGCAAAGTGTACACCGCAGCTCCTGACATCAGTGTTCAGGGCTCCCAAAACTTCACTGAGGTTCTATTTCCCGATGTGTTCCCCCCAGATGAGCTGGGCCAGTCCTCTGGATCACCGCAGTCCAGCTACGTGGACGGACCGCAGTGGCGTGGACCCCTCGGAAGAAAGGCAGCGCGCTGGAGATGAGGCCTCCGGGCAGCTGCGAGCCCTCTGCGTTTCCGGCCCAGTTTCCCCGTCCTGCGTCTCCCCGCGGGGCAGTCACCTGTCCCCGGCCTCCAGCTGCTGGCACAGCGCGGGCTCCAGCTCCAGCAGGCAGAAGTCGCCGGCAGCCGCCCCGGCCCCGGGCCCGAAGGCCAGGCAGTGCACCGCGGGCTGCAGCTCGGCCGCGTTCAGCTTGGCGATCTGGAGCGTCGCGTCCACCTCCTCGCGGGTCCGCTTCATCGCTGCGCCCGGGGGACCCGCCGCGCCCGGGGTGGGGGGGCAGGAGGGATGCCGCAAGGCTAACGAAAGAGAAAGGAGCTGCGTGAGCAAGCCCGACCCCGCGGAAAGCACGGGAGCACCGGACAGCCTTCCAAAAGCGCGCCAAGGCGGAGGGGGCGTGTTTCCGGGGCGGAGCGTCCGCGGAAGGCTCCAAAGGTCGCCGCTGCTCGGGGGGGGAGGTGAGGTCCGCGGCGGCCCGTCACCCCACGCACGACCCGGGCTGCGGGAGGAAATCCAAGCTTCCGCCGGGCCATCTCGGCGGGACCCCGTGAGAGCTGTGCTGCCACCTCGCCGGGCGCCACCCGGAGCCCTCGCCCACCCCTTCCGCTTTCCCGCCGGCTCCCGCATTTCCTCGCGGTCAAAATCGTCTCATCCTCCCCCACCCCCACCAGGGGCGGGCCTTATGCTAAGCACTCTGTAGGCATCCTTTGATGAATCCTTCAACACAACCCTTTAAGGTGGTCCCGGTTCTTCCCATTTTGCGAGTGGGACCAGCTCCTGACCCGCGGTGGCACAGCAGGAGGTAGTGAAGTCTGATCCCACCCCCCACGCTGTTGGGGCTCTGAAAACAAGCAGCCGGGTGTCCTGCAAACACTTGGGAGTGGGAGCGAGGCCCTGGTAGACGTGGTCAGGGAATCTCACGTCTTCGCCTCTGGGGACCATCATAGCTGGGAGACAGTGGCTTGGACTAGATCCAACCATCCATTGAATACCCGGTCTGAGCTGGGTGTCAGGAGAGGAGCCGAGTCCCCTGTCCCGAGGAAAGCCACCTTTCTGGGGCCGGAAAGGGCCTGCAGTCTCCTGGAAAGACAGACTCGCCACTGCAGGGTGTGTGAGTTGTTCACGCAGCTTTCTCTGTGGTGTCTTCCAGACCACATTTTACAATGAATACAACGTTTTAAGAGAAGGGCGTCCAGATACGCAAGTGCATTAGTAGCTCGTAAGGGCATAACCTGAACTCTCCCAGGGACCCTGCAGCCCCAGTCTGGGACCCTTGCTGCCCCTGGGAGCTGATGCAGCCTGGGAGGAACGTTCCACTAGGGATGTGCCTCAGACCTTGGTTAAAGTAAAAGAAGGAGATGGGTGGGTGAGTGAGGGGTTTAACTCAAGGGAAATGAGTGGGCATTTTCTTTCCGCTTCTGGGTGAAATCATACGCAATTACAGAGTAGGGCATCCCAGGGGCACGGGCGCTGCTTTAGTTGGTGGCAGAAAGGTTGGTTCCTATGACCTACTTCTTCATTAACCTTTTTTAGTACACCTGAATGCAACGACTATGTTGGAGAAAAATGTTGACTATGTAGGCGGTTCCATGATGAGATATTTACGAATTGGAAGAGAATCAACCATTGCAGGTGCTGTTAAGTGGGAGCAGCTCAGTGTGTGAAGAATGCTGGCACTTGCCTCAGACGCGCCTGGCTTGCAATCTGAACTCTGCTCTCCCTAGTTTTGTGACCTAGAGCAGTTTACTTCATTTCTCTTGTTCCAACTTCCTTGTCTGTAAAAAGAAGATAATAATACCTACATTCTAAAATGCATGGAAAGCAAAGGATACTTTTTCAATGGCAGCTTTTTGTTATTTATTAGTTATTAATAAATATAAACAATAATAATTAATAAGTATATTAATATATCATATTAATTATAATCAATATATTGATAATATATATTGTTACTAAATCAATAATTCATGTGCTAAGTATATTATATATTATTTTATATATTATATATGATATAATATATATTATAAATTAATAATTAATAATAACTAATTAATTGATTATTTGTTTTTAGGTAACTTATTAAATGATTTTACTAATATCATTTGTAACTAATAAATGATATCCAATTTTGCTATTTGGACAGGGAGCTGGGCCTTGGTTCCTCTCTTAAAATAGAATTGTAGTCTTTATTAATTCATTTTTCTAAAGCATCTTAGTAGGTACATTTCTCTAAATAAAAAAAATTACACATTTTTCTTAACTGAGGCTTATTCCATCATTAACCTGAAAACAAGGAAAAAAGAAAAGCTCTTTTAGCAGGTAAACACACAGTTACAGGAAAACTTCAAAAGAGCAAACCACGTAAAATTGATCTGTTTCTGTAGATGCTAGGAGCTTGATTATAGTGTTCATGTGTTGTTTTATAGTGTGAAATGGGAATTTTATTAGTAAATCATAGATTATAAATAAGAATTAAATATTAATACTTTTTTGTTTTTGTTTCCTCTCTTGTTTTCATTATTTTTAAAATTTTTATTTATTTTATTTTTTTTTAAGATTTTATTTAGGGACACCTGGGTATTGGTATGATTAAGTGTCTGTCTTCGGCTCAGGTCTAGTCCAGCATGGGGATCCTTGCTCAGCGGGGAGCCTGCTTCTCTTCTCCCTCTCCCTCTGCCCCTCCCTTTGCTCATGCTCTCTCTCTCTCTCTCTCTCTGACAAATAAAATCTTAAGGAAAAAATACATTTTGCTCTTCATTTGAGAGAGAGAGAGCACAAGTCACAGGCAGAGACAGAGGGAGGAGACTCCCCACTGAGCAAGGTGCCCCATGCAGGACTCGATCCCAGAACCTTGAGAGCATGACCTGAGCGGAAGGTAGGCACTTAACTGACTGAGCCACCCAGGTGCCCCTCATTATTTTTTTTTAATTTAATGAACAGCTCGGTGGCTTCCAGGCATTCCAAAAACTTAAAATGATTCATAACCATGACCTAGGTTTGGGCTCTCATTTCCCACTACTGTGGCCTCCTGAGGTCTAGGTTTTCCTACCTTCCATCCCTCTTTCCCACTGCCCAGACATCCCCATACCACGAAGAGTAAATTGTCTAAACATTGAGTTCTCTAATAGCATTACCTTTTGCTCACAGATCATCAACATCTCCCACACCCTTAGAAAAAAAGCTCATACTCCTGCCAGCTTCCAGGACTTTTCACACTGGGTCTGTCTTGCTTTTTCAGACTCTTCACCCCCAAGTGCTTTTCATGTCTACTATAATCCACAGATGCCCCTGTCCTCCTCTGGTTTCAGGGGCTGCCTGGGTGGCTCAGTCCCTTAAGCATCAAGCTCAGGTCATGATCTCTGGGTCCTGGGATCAAGTCCCGCATTGGGCTCTTTGGTCAGCAGGGAGCCTGCTTCTCCCTCTGCTTGCCTCTCCCTCTGCCCACTGCTCACCCCGCTTGTGTTCTCTCTGACAAATAAATACAATCTTAAGGAAAAAAAAAAAAAAACCTGTCACCTATCACCCTGGAGTGGTCTGCCTCTTTCTTTGGTCCCACCTTGCCCTCCGTGGCTGGGGCCAGTGTGCAAACCAACAGAACATATCACCTCAATGAGGTGATCAAGGCGAACATCAACGCTGGGATGAACATCATGTGCCTTCTGATATGATACACTGAGTTAATCCTGCCAAAATACATGACCTGAATGTAAATGTAAGGAAAACCTCAGGCAACTCAAGTCAAGGGACATTCTATTCAAACAATCAAACAAACAAAAAAACCCAAAAAAACAAAAACAAAACAACCCCCCCCCCAAACCTGGCCTATATCCTTCTCCAAAAATCGCGGGGTCATGAAGCACAAGAAAAACTGAGAAACTCTCTGAAATTATATGAAAGTAAAGAGACATGATAATTAAATAAAACTAATTCATGTAGGAGCCAAAAGATAAAATCCTAGGTTAGATCTCGGACTAGGAAAAATTACTGCTATAAAATACATTGTTGAGATCAGTAATGAAATCTGCATATGGACTGAGGGCTGGATAAGAGGTTTTTTGAGTTGTTGGGTTTTTTTGGTTTTTTTAAATCAATGTTACATTTCCTGCTTTTGATAATTGGGCTGTGATTATATAACAGAATGTCTTTTTTCTTAGGAAATACACATGGAAATATTTAGGAGCAAATGAGCATGATGTCTGCTTCTTATTCTCAAGAACTTGAAAAACAGAATATACATTAGATACATTGACAAAGAAAATGATGGAAGTGGGGCAAAATGTTAACCATTAATGAGTCTGAGTAAAGTATACAAAGGCTTAGAGGAACGTCAAGTCCAGATACAGAAGTGAGAGGTGGCTCTGGGGTATGTACTGGGATGATTGATGAGGGAAGCTGGTAGCTTTTCGTGTCCACCCATACTGAGTTAGCAGCAGCTCTGTCCACTGGCCAAAGCGGTGCGTGAAACGGTCATGGGAAGGCAGAGAAATGCGTGGCGGGTAATGAATTCCACGAGTGGGGAGCAAAAACTCCCCGAAGGCAAACCACCAACAGAACTCCCTACTCAGGCTCAAGTGTGATCTTACCCCTTCCCCCAAATCTCTGGCGGTAGGTTGTGCAGAACAGAGGGTGAAGGAATGGTGAACACAGATTCTCAAAGCTGAAGAGAGACAACCAAGAATCACCATTTATAAAAATAAAGTAAAATAAGTCACCATTCATGGATGACCAAGGACATAAAAAAGAGATCTAGGAAGTCATCAGATAAAAGAGTTCAGACCAAAGGAAACAGAGGTAATGGAGCAAAAATCCCAAGACTTTGTGATAGATATAATTAAGATTTTCAGAGAGGTGAGAGAGAACTCATAGACAACGGTCAACCAGCAGTCAAAAGTCATTTCCGTTTCCCAAATGTCATTCCCATTTTTAATGATACATTTAGTTGCGGACTCTCAAATTAGCTCCTTCAACTCACGGTGTCAGAATTACTGAAGTAGAAAAGGCAAAATAGAAGTTGTGAAACCGTCACAGAAATTAAATTAGTATCTTTTTTTTCTCTCAGTCTTTTGTTGTTTTTTTTTTTAAGATTTTATATATTTGAGAGAGAAAGAGAGAGAGAGAGAGAGAGAGAGAGAGCACACAAGCAGGGGGAGGGGCAGAGGAAGAAGCAGACTCCTACCGAGCAAGAGATTTTTAGATTTTAAGTAAATTGCAATTTTACATTTAGTTCTCTAATTACTTAATGTCTCTCCCTACCTTTTTTTTTTTTTTTTTTTTTTTTTTTTTTTACTCTAAGAGCCCACATGAGTGATGAAAGTGGCTGGGTTTAAGAAGTAATTTTTGAGGGGCGCCTGGGTGGCTCAGTGGGTTAAAGCCTCTGCCTTCGGCTCAGGTCATGACCTCGGTCCCGGGATCGAGCCCCACATTGGGCTCTCTGCTTGGTGGGGAGCTTGCTTTCTCCTCTCCCTCTCTCTCTGCCTGCCTCTCTGTCTACTTGTGATCTCTGTCTGTCAAATAAATAAATAAATAATTTTTTTAAAAAAGAGTAATTTTTGAGCTACAAGGGACAATATTGACTACTTGATTAGACATAAGGAATAAGAAGAGGGGAAAGGATCGAATATTCTCGGTTCTGGTGTGAGCAACTGCATTTCTCTTACAACATACTGTAGGAAGGGTAGGAACAGATTTGGGATGAGATATCATGAGTCCTGGTTCTAATGTGTGACAATTGATGTGCTATGAGGATACACAAGGGAGAACACACTTCGAAGTTGGATTTAGAACTTGGGAGTTTGAAGAAAGATCTGGCTAGGAGCTAAAAGATAAAGCTTTTAAATATACATCCATAGTGATTACAAGACTGCCTATAAATGAGATGACCCATGGAGAGTGTGATGAAGGGAGGAAAAATTTCTAGGTTCTTTGGCTTTTCTTATAATTAAATTGGCATAAGACAGATTAATAAGAGAAAAACAAATGTAATTCATACGTATGGGAGCTCATAGAAATACGAGACTAAAAGAAGCGACTAAAGCCAGCAGTGATTTTTACCTTTTAGACAAAACGATTGACATGATCAAGTTTGAGCTTGGGGTAGTGAATTAGTGAAGAAGTGATATGGTTTATTTTTGCAACATCTGGGCCTTAAACTCCTTTTCTGGTGATAAGGGGATCTCTCTACCTCCTGGTGCAGGTGCCTTTCACAAGGGAGATCTATTTCCTGCTTTTAAGGAGACCAAGGAAGGTCAGAGAGGCTTTTTTGTACCAGCTGCTTCTTAGGTTAACTCGAATTCAAAATAAGCAGTATGCCAAAGAGACATGTTTTGGGGGCAGCCTGCCCTGAACTCAATCAGTGATTTTCAAAACTCAGCTAAAAAATGAAGCCTCACCAATATTTGAAGCATAAGCCTTGAAAGAAATACCTCCTGGGGTGGCTGGCTGGCTCAGTCAGTAGAGGCATGGGAATCTCAACCTCGGGTTTCTGAGTTCGAGCCCCGTGTTGGGCATGAAGCCTATTTTATTTATTTTTTATTTTTATTATTATTTTTTAAAGATTTTATTTATTTATTTGACAGACAGAGATCACAAGTAGGCAGAGAGGCAGGCAGGAGAGAGAGGAGGAAGTAGGCTCCCTGCTGAGCAGAGAGCCCAACACGGGGCTCTATCCCAGGACCATCATGACCTGAGCCGAAGGCACAGGCTTTAACCCACTGAGCCACCCAGGCACCCCTGGAGCCTACTTTAAAAAAGAAAGAAGGAAAGGAAGGAAGGAAGGGAGGGAGGGAGGAAGAAAGACTTCCTTAGAGAAATAATTTCATGAGATAGGAGAAATGGAATCAAGTAGTGTCTTGGCAACTGTATCACTTTGTTTTTACTTAAAATCGTTTCAGATAAGGAATTTCTGATTTACACCAAGATGTATTTAATTCTACAGGAAATACAGCAGTTTAAATTTTAACTGCACCTTCTTTAAGTAAACTTTTGAAACTTTGCTTAGAAAACAATCAAGACTTTGGCCACTAGATGGTGGTATTGTGTCATGTTTCACAGAGTGGCCCAGTTTTTTGCCCTGTTCACTCACTCACTACCTTAGAAAAAAGAAGGAATATCCATTAATATATTTACCTTATCAAGCACAGAACCGAGTAGCCTGTGCTATCTCAAACCATCTTTGTAGTAATGTAAGTCAGATGATGGCATTCCTTTGTTCAAAATCTGCCAATGTTCTCAATATACACACGCACAATTCAGTGTGCATATAAAAAAATCAGTACGATGTCCTTACACTGGAGTATAAGGAAGAAAAAGAAAATCCTTTATACCAAAATAAAATCTATTTTAATATTTAAGTGAATATAGAAAGTGTAGCGAGATGGTCAGATGTTTACAACTTTTTATAATGAATAATTTTTCAATTAAAAAAAATTTTAGGGGCACCTGGGTGGCTCAGTGGGTTAAAGCCTCTGCCTTCGGCTCAGGTCATGATCTCAGGCCCCACATCAGGCTCTCTGCTCAGCAGGGAGCCTGCTTCCTCCTCCCTCTCTCTCTGCCTGCCTCTCTGCCTACTTGTGATCTCTGTCAAATAAATAAATAAAATCTTTAAAAAAATTTTTTTAGAAGACTTTTTTATTTATTTGAGAGAAAGAGACCAAGAGCACAAGCAGGGGCAAGAGGGAGAAGCAGACTCCCTGCTGAGCAGGGAGCCCGATGCAGGGCTTGATTTGAGCCCTGGGATCATGAGCCTCCCAGATGCCCCTATAACGAATAATTTTAGAATAACAGAAGACAATAGTTTACTGAATACTGCTATCACTTCTTTTTTATATTTGGCATTCTAAAATGTGGCTAAATAATATATTCCTATACAAATACACATAGAGTCACCACACAGGCAATCGCTAACAAGTGCAGCCTGAAAAAGGTGTTTTGTACTCACAGCGTGTTTACCACACAAATAACAAATGAAATAATTTTTTCTAACAAATCTTTCTTGGCAAAGTTCTGAGCAAAGTACAATTTTTTTTCTCAATGTACATAATAATTGCATTCCTGGACAATTCAGAATTATATTAAAATTGTGCAAAAAAAATCTTGTGTTCCTATGTAAAACCAATTTAGGTTCTAAATTCAGGAACAGGTTTTTCATCTGCAGGAATATCCCACAGGACCTAGGAAAGACATTCAGGATTTAGGATAATTCTTTATGAGGTCACTGTCCCTGGAAAGTGAGGATATCTAGCATCCTTAGTTTCTGCTCACTAAAAGCCAGTAGCACTCCTAATACCATGACAAAACACAATCCCCACCTAAATTTTCCAAACATGTTTTCTTGTGGATGGGTTGTCCTTCTCTGGTCCAAGACCCACCATCATTTACTGTCATTGCAAAATCATCCACTAAGTGGCAGTATAGACCAACGTATTGAGCATTTTTGATGCCCTTACAGCTTTAAGAACTTCTTGGGGGTTCAGCGGGACTGGGATCGGAGGACAAAAGGACTTCACATTTATGTTGTAATGTTTGAAAAGACGGATCAAACACGACTAAAATACTAAAAAGGGATGTGAATGATGACACACGAACATTTTATTTTCCCTCTACATTTATTTTTTCCTTTTTTTTATTAAAAAATTTTTTTTATTAACATATAATGTATTATTAGCCCCAGGGGTACAGGTTTGTGAATTGCCAGGTTTACACACTTCACAGCACTCACCATAGCACATACCTTCCCCAATGTCCATAACCCCACCTCCCTCTCCCTACCCACCCCCCCACCCCCGAAACCCTTGGTTTGTTTTGTGAGATTAAGAGTCTCTTATGGTTTGTTTCTCTCCCGATCCCATCTTGTTTCATTTATTCTTTTCCTACCCCCCAAACCCCCGACGTTGCATCTCCACTTCCTCATATCATGGAGATCATATGATAATTGTCTTTCTCCAATTGACTTATTTCGCTGAGCATAATACCCTCTAGTTCCATCCACTTCTATTTTTTCCTTCTTAAAGGATCTGTCAACATCTCTAGACAGGCTGATACTGACCCATCCATTTGCTTCTATCCACAGAAAGAGAATAAAAATCGTGGCAGCTGAGGAAGAGAGACTCCCATTCGTGGGAGTAGACCATGCATGGGAGTAGCAACGCAGACCTTCTGATACCATGCGGGGCACAGGGAAGAACAACACAGCGCTTGAAGGAGTGTAAGAAGACAGCACAGAGAAGGTGGGGTTTGAGTTCATCTTTAAGATCATGTGGGAGCAATACTGGTGTCCACGAAGAGGCAACACCACCACCCAGAGCTACCTGTTATTAAGTTTCAGAGCTGACAATACTCTCTCATACATTTTATTTAAGTCTGTCTTCTCGCATTGCAGCTTACCCTTAACCAGTACTCCTAAAAGGGCAGTCTGCCAACAGGTGACCTTTACCTGTACTGAGATACATTGAGACATATAGACATCAGGAGAAATGTTTATAAAAAGTTGCCAATCTGCTATCTGTTGACCACAACGACAAACTGGGCTGTGTTTTGTACATTTAAAAATGCCCCCCCTCAACAAAAATTCATTTCTGTAGTATTTTACCCAATATCAAGCTTGAGTGGACTGAAAGCACATACACACACGCACAACCGTACCTGGTCCTCATCTCCCAAAAGTTTGAGAAGCACTGGCTCCAAGCACGGGAACAGCCAGAAGGCAGGATGAAGGTGAATAGGGCAAGCCGGAAGAAAAGGCTTACATTTAATAGTTCCCACCTGCAAGAAGTGTGCTCCTTAAATGTTATTGAATCCTCCCGCAAGCCCAATGGGATTAGTAGTATGATCTTGACTTTACAGAAGAGAGCAAAAATTAGAGATGATCATGAGCCTACCCCCAGTGGAGCCAGGAATCAAACTGAGGTCTGTTGGAATTTTCAGCCCTTCTAAGATCTTCACGCTTGGTTTAATCACCATGTCAGTGCCCATCCCTCTTCCAGCAACACCTGCAGATCCCAGTCTATTTTGGAAGAGTTGCTCCAGGGCTGATGGACTCAGCACGGGTGATTGCATGTTCTTGGGAGTCAGACCAATCTTTCCCTAAGTTAGGAAACAGGATCTGTCCCCTAACCCAGTCTCATATGCCAAAGAAAGGTTGAAACAATGACAGCAAACCAGTTCCCCCTTCCCATTCATGTGCACAGACACGGAAAACCCTTCTCATGGAGCAAGAAAAGCAAATTCTGCTCTTTCTCACTGGAGCAGTGCAAGGTGTTTTCCTGACTTGAATTTTTTTTTTCCCTTACGTCAAGGTGTTTTTTAAAATTATAAACTTTCATGATAAAAGCTTTTTTTTAACCACAGTTTTTTAATCATAAACTATTTAACAAGAAAGTATTCCACAAAAAAATATTTCTTGGAATTTTTATTTTTCCGATGAAGTTGCCTAAATTTAAATGAAAACACAACTAGAGTGAAAGGAAGAAGAAGCAAAAGGCAATTGACAATAGTGATGATTTACAATATGTAGCCAGAGCTTTTAGGATAAAACACTGTTGAACAATGGATAACCAGAAATGTGTTATAATTTATTTTTAATTTTATAATTTTATTTATAATTTTAATTATAATTTTCTTTTTCATTCTGCACTTCCAGAAAGCTTAAAATCATTAAGTAAAAGGGATTTAGGGGGGCCAGGCCTGTACTTCTCCTTTCTTCATTTTCAATAATTATAATAATTTCAAAAATAATAATTAAGTCAATAATTTAAATAATAATAATTAAAAAAATAATTAGAGATACTTTGAGAAAAGGTGTTTTGCCTTGCACAAAAACTCCTGGAAAATAATCTGACAAGAATTTCTTCTCCTTCCTCTCTTTCTCCCTCCTCCTCCTTCGTCCTCTTCCTTTTCTTATTATTACAACCAATAAAGATATTAAAGAGAACAGCTTTTGAACACATCATATGCATGATAACTTTACATAATGTTATTAAACCACACAGCTTCCCTATAAGGTAGGAATTATTATTCCTGTCAGGAGATTGAGGCCCAGAGAAGGTAAGAAACTAGCATAAAGTTGCAAACTCTTGATATTCTATGTTATAGAATTAAACCATGAGGGACAGCCAGCTGTTAAACTCATTAATTCTGGGACCTCTATTTCTGTTAAATGATTTTTATACTTCATGCAGAAGGAAGTTCTTAGAATAACATTCATTTGGAACTATATCTCACTTGCCCTACATGTTTGCCATAGGTTTATTTAAGGAGTTAAGGAAGTTAGATTATTTTTCTTGGAGAAAGCATTGCCTAATATCTATTGTTGAATTCACAAGGGAGTTGGACAATTGTTCTCTTTCTGGAGTGCGGTTGAGCATAACCTAGAGAGTCTGCAAATCCAGGGGTCAAGGGCTGCCTAACTGACTTTCCAGGCGTGAAATTTAGGCAAATCTCATCACCTTTCTATGCTTAAGCTTTTCCACTGTAAGCTGACAATAAGAATACACAACTCTCAGGATTTTTGTGAGGGCAAAGTAAATAAAATAAACAAAGTGCTTAGCACCATGTAAAGCACAGAATAAATGCTTGATGAATTGTAAATTTTAAGTTAGGTAATGATCTTGTAGAATACTGGAAAAGGCTACAGTGATATTTTTTAAAATAAATGACAAGAAGAAAACAGAACAACAAAATACAATAAACCAGAAGGATAGTGAGTATAAATACTTTTGAACAGCAGAATTGGTATAAAATACACAAAGAAGATTATTTGAAGATAATTTGCTTTTCAACAGCCTTCTCATTTTCATGTCTTTCCATATAGTATTCACTAAAAAAAAATTTACATTTACTTGTGAAGGTGCAGAGACATATATATGCAAAAATCATAAAAAGCTGCATAAAATGTCAACAGACAGATATCCCTTTACTATAATGACCTCTGCCATTCGCATTACTCTGTTTTCCTGTATACGAGGCTCTCACCCTCAATGAGACAGAATAACAGACCATTCATTTGGTATTAGTCAAAGTTCCTTTCATCTTCCCCATAGATGTCAACCAGTGGTATCCAGTTATTTTTATTTTGTAAAGGAAGAAGCTGAGGATTAAGCACGTTTTGGTAAGAAATTATAGGTAGGAGCTGGATCCCAGGGCTGATTCCCAGGCCAGCGTTCTTTATTGACCACGCTATAAGGTAAGTAAGCTTTCTTGGGTGAAGAGGACTGGGACGAGAACAACGCCTAATTTCACGAATCCCTGCAGTGACGTGTATATCCCTATATCCTTCATTGTTCATTATTCAGCTACTCTGGCAATTTGGAGCATAGTCAGTATAATAAAAATACCTTCACACTGGTCTAGTACCTCCTGGCCTGTCCCCAGGGTCCCACTGTATGGGCTCTGCGGGTTAACGCCTAGAGAGGTCACCTAACCTCCACCAGCACACACTCCGCAGAGCCAGAGCCCCGCCCAGATGTTTATATTTTCCTCCATTGGCCCCGCCCCCGACCACGCGGGGCTCCAGCCGCCTCCCGGAGCCGGAGTTCCTGGAGCAGACTTGCCTAGCGCCTCAGCCTACCCACAGGGATTCCCTCTCCAGCCAATCGCGTCTGAGCAACGGTACTGCCCCTAACAAAGATGGCGGGAGAGGCCTCCGTGGGGGCAGGCTGATTTAACACCCAGACCCAGGACGGCTAGGGAAGACAGCGGTAGCGGAGCGGCCCGGCCATGGAGGAGGGCGGTAGCGGCGGCAGCGGTGGCAGCGACAGCAGCACCAGCGGGAGTGGTGGGGCGCAGCAAAGGGAACTAGAGCGCATGGCTGAGGTCCTGGTCACCGGGGAGCAGCTACGGTAAGGCGTGGGGCAGTGCGGGTGGGCGCGCTGTGGCACTGCCAGCCTGTGCCCGAAGCAGCCCCGCGCGCACATGCGCGTGGCTCGTGCCCTGCGACTTGCGCTGGGTTCCGGGACCGCTGGGGGCGCGTGGACGGTCGGCGTGGCTCCCCTGCCTAGCTGCTGCAGCCGGGCGCCCTGCGACTCGGCACGGGCGCCGGGCTCCGAGGGGGACGCGCGGGAGCGGGTGCTGCGCGCTGCGCCGCTGCAGCCCCGCGCGCAGCAGACGCGCGCTCCCTCTTCCCGGGCACCTGGCGCTGCCAGGCCTCCTGGCTGCCAGGCGACCCCGAGTGCGTCCAGAGAGTGAGAGGGTGGGTGCGCAGCCCCATGCCGCCTCCAGCCCCTCGACTCCTAGAGGGAAGGGCAAACCCAACGATTGACTTGATGTTTTCCTTTCCGCTGGCAAGTCCTGCTTCACTCCTCTGACCCTCGGCGTTTTCATCTGTCTGTAAAATGAGGCTGATTGCCGGGACTGCCTTGACGGCGTGTTGTGGGGGGCTAAACCCCGGGTTCTGAAAAGCTGCCTATCGCGAAATTGGCACGGCCGGGTCAATCATCAGTCGCGTCCGCGAGGGGGCGTGGAGGCACCTTGTCCGGATGCCCCGCTGCTGTGCCAGCTTCCCGAGCGCGCACATTTGGGAGAGCAGAGTCCATGGGCTCCCGGCTGCTGCAAGAATTAGTAATTGACGGTCTCGCCGCACCCGGGACAGGCAGTGAACCCCGGATCCCGCCCCCACCCCCCCGCCTTACCGTTGGCATCCCATCCTGGTCCTTCTTGGGATCATGTTTGAGTAATGTGCTTCCACTGTCTGACCGGTTCTGCAGCTGCCGGTCGTGGGGTCATAAATCAGTTTGCCAGGAGAAGAAGAAGAAGAAGAAGAAGAAGAAGAAGAAGAAGAAGAAGAAGAAACAAACAAATCAACCTGGCTCTGAAGCGTTTGAGCCACAACTCGAGTGCCCTGGCCCAGCTGGCATGAGGCGCTCGCCGGTTCCTTCTAATGCTTGGCCTGAATCTCCAGGCTCATTTTGGTTTCTAAATGCTGTGTTTCAGGACGTTTAGGAGAGAGAATCTTTGGAAAGATCCATGAAGGTTTAGTAACCACCCAGTTTGCAGCGGTTAGATTGAGGAAGTAAATATTGGAAGTCAGAGTTAGTTGAGTTTAACGTTACAAAAGGCAAATTGCACACTTCAATCCCTCCATGACTTTTACGTGTAGAGTCAAAATTAAAGGGAATGAAAGCTCGTTTTTCCTTCATCAAGAGTATTTCCTAATTGAATAAAAATCAAAAGCTTTCCTGATTCAGTCTGAAACAGTCACTTTTTAATAATTTATTTGCTCCTCCTTACTGTATCATCTTTTTCGAAGTCCTCATCGGGTACTTTTCTTTTTTTTTTTTTTTAAGATTTATTTATTTATTTTAAAAGGGATAAGGGAAGGAAGAGAGGGAGAGAAAGTTAAACAGACTCCTTGCTGAGACCCAGTCGAGGAGGGCTTGGATCTCACCACCCAGAGAGCAGGACCTAAGCCAAGAGTCTGACAATTAACCTACTGTGCCACCCAGGTGCCCCTCATTTCTTCTAAAATAACAAAATCGGATGGTGCCTCTCTTTGGCCAGGAAGCACTTTCTCCCTCAGGAGGCAGCTTAAATGCCCCATGCTTAGCTTGTGGGTAAGAAGAGAGAAGGCTCTTTCCCTGGAGGCAGACCTGGGTTTGAATTTCTGCTCAGCCACTTTGTAGCCAAGTCACCATTAGGTTGTTTTCAAGACCGACTTTTAGAGTAAATCTTGGTTTTACTACTTACTAGTGTGGGACCTTGAACAAGTTACTTAACTAAGATTGCTAATCAACAGTGGAACTTAACTCAGTGTTGTTATGAGGATTAGATGAGTTAGTGCTTAGAGGAAGAGTGCCAGGTATATAAGGAAGCACCATGTCCGCGTTAGCTAGCATAGCTCTGTGACATTGGACAAGGTAACTCACTTCTCTGAGCCTTTGTTTCTTCATCTATAAAATGGAAATGCAGATAAGTACTTCATAGGGTTGTTGTGGGAATGTGCCCTTGAGCTTCTGTATTAATGAGCATTCAACAATGGTTGCTGGAATTAATCAGTATTACTGGTCTCTGTGCGTCGCCACATGGGACTTCCAGCCAAGTGAGATCTGGCAGGAAGGATTGGGTGGTGGTTAGGAACACAGGGTATAGAATCAGGCTGCCTGGGTTCTTATTCTGCCTCCACATTTCATAGCTCTATCACTTTGGGGTCAATTTACTGATTCACTCTCTGGGCCTGTTTCCACATCTCTTGCAAGAATGTTGTGAGGATTAAATGAGATGTTCCATGTGAAGGCCTTAGAAAATGTTCACGCCTTAATTTTACTTTGCAAAATTGAAATCATTGCTTTTTAAAATCCCAATCATGTTAGCACTGTGTCTAGCGCATAGTTATTATTCAATAAATATTTGACGAGTACATGTGATTAAATATACAGATGAAATATTCAGAATTTAGGAATTTAAGTGTGCCCTGGCTTCTTGGTTACTGGAAGAGCCTCTCGTGAACGGGTGGGAAGGCATCCATCTGCGCTGTCCCTGTCACAACGTGTCCTTGCATCCTTAGCGGCTTTCCCATAGTCTGACTGGGAGGACTTTGTGATGTACAGGTCACCTGCCTCTAACTGTTTCACACAAAACTCCCTTTGTCCTCTCTTGGTTTCCCACTGCTTTCTTGGTCATCAGAGATAAGGCAAATGAACGTGGTAAGGAACCAGGACACCAAGGATTGGGATTTGAAATAAAAAATTTGGCTTCCAGGTCCAACTCTGTGCCATATATATATATATATATATATATATATATATATATATATAATATGTATATTGTGTATACAATATATACATAATATTGTATATATGTGCTATATATATAATTACATAATAACATATATATATTTATATAAATAAATGCATTTATTTAATGCTATATATTAAACACAGTAATATTTACTAGTAATGAAACACACATGTGTATGTATGTTTGTATGTACTTTTAAACATTTTTCCTTGGTCAAGTCAGCCTCTCTGGGCCTCAGTGCTCTTACCAGCAAAATGGGAATTGATAATATCCTTCCACATAAGGTTTGTGATGTTGGATCAAATGGGCTAGAATATGAGAGGGAACTCTGTAAAATAAGCCATAAACCAAGATTTAGTTATTGTTCTGATTATTGTAAGCTCCAGGTGTGAAATTGAGGCCTGGCTCCACAGTCCTGACACCTTGAAGGGCAGTTGGTTGCATAAGGACATGAAATTAACTAGCAAACTTAGAAACATCTCCTGCTTCCTTTTCCAGCCTGACTGTGGGTTCCTTTTCCTAATCTCATCATTCTTTCCCTTTTCATAAAAGATTTTACTTCCTTGCCCAGTGTATCTTTATGGTTTTGCATCTTAAAAAAGCATTTGGATACCACTCTATACTGACACGATGTCTGCAGTGAAAGAGATAGATCATAACCAGTGTTCACAAAGTTGTGGAGAAGTTGAAGCCTTCATACACAGCTGGTGGACGGTAAAATGATGCAGTCACTTTGGAAAACAGTCTGGCATTTACTCAGTGATAAAACATAAAGTTAACATAAGGGCCAGCGATTTTACTCCTAGGTAGTAAAAGAAATGATAACATATGTCCACATAAAAATTTATGCACAAATGTTCACAGCAGCATTATTCATAATAGCCAGAAACAACAGCTCAGGTGTCCATCTGCGGGTGGATGGATAAATATCCACGCAATGGATTATTATTTGGCATAAAAAGAAATACAGTAGGGAGACATGCTACAACATGGATTAACCTTGAAAACATGCTGAGAGCAGGGATACCCGGGTGGCTCAGATGGTTCAGCGTCTGCCTTCAACTCAGGTCATGATCTCCAAGTCCTGGGATCAAGTCCTACGTTGGGGAGTCGGCTTCTCCCCGCCTGCTCATGCTCTCTCTCTCTCCCTCTCCCTGTATCTCTCTCCCTAATTCATAAATAAATCTTAAAAAATAAATTTAAAAAAAGAATATATGCTGGGAGTGAAAGCAGAAACAAGAAGCCAGATATCATATGACTCCACTTTTATGAAATGTCCATAATAGACAGATCTATAGAGACAGAGAGTGGTTGCCAGCAGCCGTGGGGAGGGAGAATGGAGGGTGAGTACTCATGGGTATAGAGTTTCTTTTGGGGATGATGAAAATGTTATAAAATTGTTTGTGGTTATGATTTCATAACTCTGGGGATGTACTTAAAATCATCACATTATAATCATTAAATGGACGAATTATGTGGTATGTGATTTACATCTTAACAAAAGCATTACAAAAATGGATGGATTTGGATGACACATTTTATTACAGAGTGATAAAGACAAAATATTAGAAGTTTTAAAATAAACTTTTGCTTTTTTGATTGGCCAAAGAATGCAATGATATTTATCACTAACTCAGTAACACATTATTACCACACCAAATGGGACTGATATTTTACATATATATTTTTATAGTATTATTCTTGATACAGAACAGAAAAGGTGCCATGAGTAGTTGAGAAAATCTCAGAACATTCCTCATTTGAAGATAATTAACCATATATAAATAATTCATGAAGGGAATTTCATATTATGAGTTTTCAAGTCATTGGTTATTTTTACGTGCTCTATGCATGCCTTTTATCCTGAAATTTGCCGTGCACTTGTAACTATGACACTCTAATTAAGACACCCCAAATGCATGTCATGTTTCTTCTCTAAGATAATCCCAGAGATACTTTCCACAAAAGTGGGGTTTTCTTTGTTTGTTTTAAAGATTTTATTTATTTATTTGAGGGAGAGAGAGAGTGAGAGAGAGCACAAGAGGGGAGAAGATCAGAGGGAGAAACAGACTCCCCATGGAGCTGGGAGCCCGATGCAGGACTCGATCTCCAGACTCTGGGATCGTGACCTGAGCTGAAGGCAGTCGCTTAACCAACTAAGCCACTCAGGCACCCATGAAAGTGGTTTTTGATAGAGTGTTGTAATAATAAGTTTGTGTTGGGTTTCACTGTTCTCTTTGTGTTGATGGTAGGCATGGTAATAATAACAATAAGAGTCACTTCTATGGCATTTATTACCTGCCAAAGAGATATATGCATGAGTGTGTGTATACATGTATACACATATATGCCTTTAATATATATATTTATATAACATATACATATATTTTTATTTTTAATATATAAAATATAAATATAAACATTTATATATTTATATATATGTATGTCTATATTTAATCCACATAATGACTCCTTGTAGAAGATGTGCTTATCACCCCATTTTATAGATGAGGAAACTGAGGAACAGAACATTTAAACTAACTGGCCATAGGTTATCCAGCCATAAAGTGGTAGAGCCGAAGTCCCTGCACTTAGGAAGGATGCTAGACTACAGTTTAATGTGTCATCAGCAATTTAGAGGGTTACAAAACGTAATGATAAGACAAACAAAAAATGGATTCCTTGTATAAGATTTGTCACATTCTAGTGTGACATCTTTTTGCAAACAAAAAAGTAGACAAGGATTTTTTCCATTCTGTTGGGAAAAATCCAATTTATTTCTGGAAGTGTTTATGTTTTGGCAGGATAGAATGGTCACTTCCTCTACTAACTATTAAATCGCTTGCCATGTGGTTTTGAAAACTTACTTTGGACTCCACTCATTCTAAATTTGTAATCATTTAATGGGAAGATAAATTGCAGTTCACAATTTTGCCAGCTGTGGGGATAAAAGTGGAGTGGGGAGGAGAATTAAGAAGGTAATGAGGGATGCTTAATTAAGAGAGAAAACATTTCAAGCATTCCAGTTATGCTCATCTACCTAGACTAAATATGTGAATTATAGCAATCTCATACAATCACTAAAGTGGGTTCCTCACAAGCAATTTATTAGGCGATGAGTTTTAGCTGCATTGTAAGAAACTGTATTTCTTTCAAATTGTTTGATGTATTTGCCTTTTTGCTATAACAGACTGCCTTTCCAGACTCTTACAGACTTGCTATTGCTTTTTCATAAAAGCACATTCAGCAAATATTGAATTGATTTCCCAAATTTGCAAATGTTAATGCAGTATGCAGGTAAAAGGTAAGAATCAGCTCATTGAACCAAAAACCAAGCTACAAATAAAATAAATAGGAGATAAGGAATTTAGAGCATGCAGAGGAGAAAAAGGAGAAATAGTTCATTTCCTTGCATTTTGAACTTAAGGAATTTTACATTCGACATGGAGATTGTCTTAGGGGGTAGCCCCTCTTGGAAGCCATTAATATGGAAGCTTTGCTCACTCTACTAGACACTGTAACTAAGGAAATAGTAGGAAACCACCACCCAGAAGCTACTACTAGATTTTAGTTAATAATAAAATAAATGAAATAAAATATAAATAAATAATAAAATATATAATAAATATAAATAGATAAATATATATTTATATATAAATATTTATATATAACATATACTGTATATTTACATAAATGTAATATATAAATAAATACAAATAAATACAATATATAATAAATATAAATAAATAATAAAATATATAATAAATAATAATGATAAAATATATTTAGTTATAGTTTTAAAATAAAATAAATTAATTAAATAAAATAGATAAAATAATACAAGGGGAACACTTTTATTCTTCTCAATAGCAGAGATATCCTCGAGTCAGGAAATCGCTGCCTATTTGGTTAAAGAAAAGGGGGGAGGTGCTATAGGAAATAGAGTCACTGTATTTGGAGTCAGTGCAGAAAAGCTTAGTGTAGAGTGTTAACTGCCTTTGAATCAGGGGCTCTTCCAACATACAGACTCTATTCCAGTGAACATCTTTTCTGCCTCACAATTTGGATGAGAGCTTAGGGAGCAGAACCCTGGTACAGAGCAGACCCTCGGTAATGACTCATTTCTTACCAGCAGAGAGCATTGGAAATACTTTGTCACGTTGCGCAAAAATCATCATGCAAATAGAGGACATTTGGTAAGCCCTCCGTAAATGATTGTGGAATTATTTTATACCCGTATGGATGTATTCTCGTGTAAATCCTTTTCTGAAATGACTAGGGTGTTAGTTGTGAACAAGTAATATATTTGTGTTTTCTCAAAGGCAAATGCTGATAGTTAAGTCATGGCTCCCATCTCTCAGAATCAATAAACCTGCAGATAAGTTAAACACCTCTCAAAAGAAGAGAATGTAAGCAGGAGGAACATTGTTCTCCTCTCCTGTTGTTTCCAGTATTCATTTTATCGGGAACTCATTAGGTATATATTAAGGGGCCTTTACTAAGGGGCCTTTATTCTTTTTTTCCTTTTTTAAAAATTATTTTTACTAACAAATAATGTATTATTTGCCCCAGGGATACAGGTCTGTGAATCATCAGTCTTACACATTTCACAGCACTCACCGTAGCCCATGCCCTCCCCAATGTCCATAACCCAGCCACCCTGTCCTATCCCCCCACCCCCCAGCAACCCTCAGTTTGTTTTGTGAGATTAAGAGTCTCTTATGATTTGTCTCCCTCCCTGGTCCCATCTTGTTTCATTTTTCCCTTCCCTACCCCGCACAACCCCCTGCCCTGCCTCTCAGATTCCTCATATCAGAGAGATCATATAATTGTCTTTCTCTGATTGACTTATTTCACTCAGCATAATACCCTCTAGCTCCATCCACCTCATCGCAAATGGCAAGATTTCATTTCTTTGGATGGCTTCATAGTATTCCATTGTATATATATATATACCACATCTTCTTTATCCATTCATCTGTCGATGGACCTCCAGGTTCTTTCCATAGTTTGGCTATTGTGGACATTGCTGCTTTAAACATTCGGGTGCACGTGCCCCTTCGGATCACTACATTTGTATCTTTAGGGTAAATACCCAGTAGTGCGATTGCTGGGTCATAGGGTAGCTCTATTTTCAACTTTTTGAGGAATCTCCATGCTGTTTTCCAGAGTGACTGCACCATCTTGCATTCCCACCAACAGTGTAGGAGGGTTCCCTTAAGGGGTCTTTATTAAGGGGCAGCTCTTAAATGTTGGTTTCTATGAGGTTAGTGACTAGGAAAAAACAGACGAAACAATGGCCAACCCTCTTTCTACACAGGTCATCACTCTTCTTTATGCTCCTCTCCCTGTCCCGAGAAGTGGTGGACTCTAGAACTAAGATCGAGATCCTTCTTCCAGTATTTATCAGCCTGACCCATACTTGGAAGAAAGCTCATGTCAGTGACTGGTTTTTGTGGATTATTATGTACTTGGGGGGGTGGGGATAACAGTGGAGACAGCATGGGGACAGAGGGCTTCGCGGGCCAGACAGCATGCTTGCAAGCAGCTGTCCCTGGTGGCCATCAGGGGCTGTGGGATCTATGTTCATCGGGTCTGGATGGGATGGCTGCAAGAGAAAACCCTGACTTATGTGGCTATGCATAAAGAATCAGTTTTTTTGTAGGTTTTACAATACTTCTAAGGTTGGATAGGAGAGATGAGATGAAGTGAGAGAAAACATATCTGGGAGGGTGGGACAAGATCTTCTTTTGTGTCTGCAGTTTACAGATGAACAGCTGTGGCTAGGGTGTGGCAAGAGGGGACAAATGCCAGGGCCGCCAGCTCAGGGAAGCCGATGGCAGCTGCACAGAAGGTAGGAGGAGGTAGTCAGCAGTGAGTGTCATCAGAGAGGCTCAAATCTGCCCACCCTTATCCCTCAGCTGCTCCTGGTGCTTCTGGTGGTGGTGGTGATCGTTTGCTTATGAGTTTTAATGCTGACAATACGGTCTCCCTGAATACTTGTTCCTACCCATTTCTGATTCTGATATTTGCCCAGAGATTCCTTTTATGGAGGCGAGCTGTGGCCCAGCACCCACCTAGATCTCGGCCTCATGTAGATCATCCAGCTCGGACAGGCTCTGCTTGGGGTGGTGGAATGATTTCTGCTCTGGAGAGCTGAGCAGGGGACATTGTGGGCAGATCAGGCAACAGTCAGAGGACAAGTCCCCGCACAGCAGCTCCTCTGATCTTGACATCAGGTGTAAGAAACAATTGAGCATTCTGATGAGCACTCTTTCAAGAAGAGGGAAAGTCTCATTTCGTGTGATCCTGTTTTCATCCGGGTTGGGTGCGTCACTGCATTTTATTATGTGTGAAGGTTGGCCATTTTCTAACAAGCTGTGAGATTTGGGAAGAATATGCCACGAGTGTTGTCTTGACAGAAAGAGCACGGAGGATTGGGAAGGGGGGGTAGTATAGAGATACGTAATTATGTGTGGGTCTAAGAGCAACCATTCTCTTATCCTTCCTAGAAGAATATATGAAAGTGCAAATTTAATGGGCAAGTATGTTAAGAAAGGGTTGTATTTTTTTCACATTAAAGAAGAGTTTAGCACATATTTCTTTTGGGTATCCTGGGTCAGTTTGCAATCTGTCATGCGATCAATCCTCTTATAAGATTTGCCCGCTACTTCCAAGCACATACAGTGAATGCAGCAAAGTGTGAATTACTTGGGTTGTAAGTCATTCCTGCTTCCTTTCCTCTTCCTTGGGAGGAAAGGAGAATGGAATCAACTTGGATCTTCTTTTCACTGAGTTCTCAAAGTTCTACTTACCTTTTTATTCTCTAACTTTTCCATGAATGAAAGTGACTTTCACAGAATATATTCATGGCAAAAAGCAAGAAGTTAGTCCCTGTGGTGGTATGAGTATGTCTTACACTGAGCCATAGAATGCCCCTTATTTTGTGTTCAGTTAAGCTGTGATAAGGTAGATTAAAACAGGGCTTTACCGAAGCTCCCACTTATTGTGCTATTTTCCTTCTTAAGGACTGACAATGAAAAGCAGTTTTAGAGATGAGGTTTTAAGGCAGTATGATCTAATGCATAACCACACTTCCTTTTCCTTCACATTTGTTAGAATTTATTTTGTTAGCAACTAGGTCACAGACTCTGATTGTCAGACAGAACAGTGGGTAGAACCTAAGCCATCATGCGAGGGTGTGAATGGACCTTGGTTGCCATGATAAAGAACACTTTACTGTACTTACAAGAGATATCACAAAGCATTTTAAGGACATACACGTGTAAAGAATAAGAGCTTTTTCCTCCAATGGTTTATCATGAAACATTCCAAACATACAGAAAAGTTAAAAGAATTTTACAGTGCATACCTTATACCTACCACTTAGATTCCACAATTAACATTTTATCATGTTTGCTTTATCACATAACTGTTTTTCTATCCCTCCTTCTGTCCAACTTACTATTCTTGTCTACTTGGGAGTGAGTTGCAGACTATAATATACTTCCCCTAAAACCTTCAACATGCAATTTACTAATATTCACTATTTGTTTTCTGAACAAATGAAGACTGAAGAGATAGAGAGTTGGATGCCATCAATGATCAGCAAAAGTCTTGAGCTTTGATGTTTGGGGACCATCTTAACTCACAGATTCACAAGATATTATAGCAAAGCAAAGCTCTTCACTGGTAGTCTTGGGCTTAACCATCTGTAATACTGTGGCAAGGAAGATGCCTTTATCCTGCCTGCCATAGGTCCCCTTGGGGAAGAAGAGGGATCACAGCTGTTGTACTTTGGAGAAGGGTTCATTGAATGTTGGGGAGATCAGCACAATGTCCTCAACAAAAGGTAATTTGGGGTCAATGAGAGATCAGTGAAAAATTTTTGAGCAGAGTACATTAAACCAAGACTTTCAGAGAAATAACTCGGAGTCCAGAGCAGGGAGCTTATGCAGAAAAGAAGAAAGTGTCCACAGGAAAGCCACAAGAAAGACACAGCATAAGAAAGGTTAGGAGACATTGGTACTTCATGGACTCTATGGCTTTCAACATAATTTCCCCTATAAACCACCCCAGCATGATGGTCACCTCTTCAGCCACCAGATGCTTTCTCCCTCATCTCCTACCCCTCACCACCTCTGATTGGAATATATGCCTCTAATACTTCTTGGCAATAGAAGTAAAATCGAATTCTCAACATCTGGCTGGAATGCAAGTGGTTCAAGGTCAAATCACAAAGAATTATTTCTGTATCCATCGGATTTTGATGATTTTCCAAGGAACCCCTCCATCCAGAGAAAGTCAAGGCCATATAAAAGTCATCGCTTTGTTTAAGCAAAGTTGTTTTGGGGATAATGAAGATGTAGTTTTTTTGGGAAAAGGCGCAAAACATTTTTTTTTACTTACATATCTCAACTAAGAAAGGTTTTTCATGTCCCATGTTCAGTATATTTTGCCAATTTCCCCCCTCTGTTCTCCATAAATTGGAAATGGGAGTTAGCTTTGGTTATCAAGCAGGCAGGTTCTTCTCCACTATTAATGTGGTTTGAGCTTATATTTCAGTGTACATTATGTTGACCTTACAATAGTGACTTTGGCATTGATTTCCTTACTACATCTTACCATAAAGATAATTAATAGGAATAAATCCAATTAAAAGTGGTATGATTCTCAGATAATATAGTATGAATTTAGCCTTTTATTCTTCAGAATGGTTGGCATATGCACAAATGTAGCAAAGCTTCTGTACTCAAGTGCTGATAAAAAAAAAAAAAAAAACCCTGTGATATCACAAGCGTGATTTTTCTTACACCCGTGTTCACTACCAAAGAGAGCGGCTCCAGTTAAACCCATCAAGAAACATCGATGAAATCTAAGAAGCTGGGCTTGGAGCCAACACCTTTGTCTACACGTTTGCCATTTGCTGACTTTGCACCAATGAGGGCGTTAAGCCAAGAAGGGCAGAGTCTGATTACCGGGGACATCACTGTAACTTGCAATTACATCTGTCAAGCAAAAGGTGTAGCAGTCAGGGGTGGGAATTCCTTACCAACCACTATTCCAAGGCAGTAGGATTTGTTGAACCGTTTCATTTATTCCGGGACAGAATGATTTCAGTATTTACGTGGTTAATTAACCAGAGGGAATCTCTTCAGCTGTCTTCCTGTTAGCTTCATTTTGGGTGGAGATTTTGTTGCGAGATAATCTCCTTTCCAAAAGGGGAACCCTGAAGAGAGGAAGTTGGTTTGGCTATTTGTCAGCAGTTCTGGAAGAATGTTTACCCAGGGAGGAGTCTGAAAACTGTGAGAATGTGGGGGCTTATCTGGATGTGTCTGATTCTTTTTTGGACCGCCACCATCTATATGCTAAGACTTTCTGGCTGAAGCAGGCCTCCAGAGGGTCCTTGGGAGAGTGGTAGTGACTTCTTCAGGGTCTCCTTTCCCTCAATTCTTGTGATTCAGAACATCTTCCACAATCTGGAATTCCTCTGCTTCATCAGTGCTCCTCCGTTGACCCTCTTGCTTCTACCAGAGGAAACTTCCAGTAGCCAAGATGCAATATGTTCTTTATGAGCTTCTAAACATGTGGCTGGGGCAGGGTGGGTGGGAGGAAGACTCCATCAGCACAGCACTCGTACTTATGGAATCTCAGATACATCTGGGGGAGATCATTGCAATCTTTGTTGGTAGCTTATGTGAAACGAAATTTCATTATAAAATTTAGCCTAGTGGTCCTTAAAGGAACATCCCCCTCTAACGTGAGAATTGGTTTGACTTTGTAGTAAAAAATGCTATTCGTGGTGGGGCATAGCAACAGTTATTTAATTGCATTGTCTGGGGAGTTCTGAGAGCTGGGCCTTCCTGGGGATTCTAGTACAACCTGTAGCAAAGAGAACACTTATTTAAAATTATACTGTAGTCTGTTCAGACACTTGTTCAAAGGTTACATTTGAAAATTGAGTGAGGGGCGCCTGGGTGGCTGAGTTGGTAAACAGCGAACTCTGGATTTTGGCTCAGGTCATGATCTCAGGGTCCTGGGATTAAGCCCCACACTGGACTCCCTGCTCAGTGGGGGGTCTGCTTCTCCCTCTCCATCTGCCCGGATTTTAAGATTTATTTTAGGTTTAAATCAAATCTTAAAAAAAAAAAAAAAAGAAAAGAAAAATTCATTTAGTCACTTAAAACCAAGAATGCAGACATTTTATAGTATTAGGCCCTGAGTCCTTGACGATCAAATCTTATCTGTACGACCTCGCATGCCTTGAATGGCAGAAGGATTGTTAATGCAAAGTGTGTGTTTCTCATAGGGGCAGGTGTTTTCTTTTCCAAGAGTCCCTATGTCCAAGTTTGATAATTCTCCTGGAGAAGGGGTCAAGGTGATTGACTGCAGACCTATCTTCCTTTCCCCTTCAGACCTTTAGGAATGGGAGGTGTCAGCGAAAGATGACACCTTCTAAAGGGAAAGTCCAACTCTCATTGCCAAGCTTCTTCCAGTGACACAAGAGGATGGCTGCACCCCTTGGTTTGAGTCTTCCCATCGTAGCTTACAGACTTCCATCAAGGCCTCCACAGCACTTTCTGTTTTTGTCCCTCTGGGGGGGGGGGGGGGGGCAGGGTGGGGTGAAGGTGAATACCATGTTTCATAGTGTGGATTAAGGACACTTTTCCTAGGGACCCATACATGGAAAAAGGTCAGCAAGGAGGGACACGGTCCTCCATTCCTTATTGTCCTACCAAAAGTTGGCCATGAGCTGAAGCTGCCTGGCATGCAGTCTGTTTCTATTCCATAGGATGGACCCTATCCCTTTGCTGCATGACATTCTTGTATTGTGAACTCAGGCACCAAGAAGTCCGACCTGGGGAACAGCAGGTGCCCAGCAGCTGGAGACCTTGGGGGTTGTTTGAAGTTACGGCCAGGAAGGGAGGCCACCAGTCCTAGAGGAAGCTGGGTTTGGGTGCAGCCACTCCTGCTGGGGAAAGGTCAGGCTCCCAGTCTCAGCCAGCTCACTGCCTGGCAAAGCAAGCTGGGCCTCTGAGGTCACGGCCAGACTTCTTGTGTATCCCTCCACAGGTAACAGAGCCGTACTCTTTGAGGTGAGGTCTGCTGCCTTGTTTAATCTTAGGTCCAGAACTTAGTGCATAAACTCCAGGAAGAGGCACAGCGTATTTTAATGCTGAAGTGCATTTTGTCTTACTCTGAAGTTTGGAAACCAGGACTTTAAGTGTTACTTTATCTTATAAGGTAAAGGTTTGGGGTGTTCGGTTCACAGGTGAAGCTAGGTTACACCTTCTAACCTCTGACTCTAATTGCTCACCACTGAGCTTCCATCCGTTTTCCTTCTGCCAAGGTACGTGGACAAATCATCCCTCAGCAGCAGAGTGTAAGCTTTATTACTGCGCTATTTACTGTGATATTCGTTGGTTTGGTGTTGGTTTGATTTTCTTTTAGCCTTCTCAATAAATAATAACAGTCATTACAATAATAACCAGTCTTTATTGAACCCGACTGTGTGCCGAATAGTGTGGTAAGCATTGTATATGAATTGTATCATTTAATCCTTGAATAGGTATCATTAGTCCCATGTTCGAGATGGGGGCACACAGGCTTACAAAGTAAGAAACTTGTCCAGGGTCGCAAGATTTACAAAGTAAGAAACTTGTCCAGGGTCACAAGATTAGCCAAACAGAAGAGCTGGGCTTTGCAACACCACAGCGCTCCATCAAAAGCCATGCTCTTAGAGTTTGCAGGTGGAGGAAACAGCTAGACTCAACCCCAAGCCACTGGAGCCTGGAGTTCAGATTCAGAGAATGCCCCAGCTGTTGTAGGTGTACTGCCTGGACCTTGGAAATTTGACTTGTCTCGGAATGTTTGTGTCTGTGTTGAGTAAAAATGAAATTTTCATATGCTAGAAGAATTATAGCAAGTTGGTGCAGCCACTTTGGGAAACAGTGTGGAGATTCCTTAAGAAATTAAAAATAGAGTTACCCTATGACCCTGCAATTGCACTACTGGGTATTTACCCCAAAGATACAGATGTGGTGAAAAGAAGGACCACCTGTACCCCAGTGTTCATAGCAGCAATGGCCACTGTTGCCAAACTGTGGAAAGAGCCAAGATGCCCTTCAACAAATGAATGGATAAAGAAGATGTGGTCCATATATGCAATGGAGTATTATGCCTCCATCAGAAAGGATGAATACCCAACTTTTGTATCCACATGGACGGGACTGGAAGAGATTATGCTGAGAGAAATAAGTCAAGCAGAGAGAGTCAATTATCATATGATTTCACTTACTTGTGGAGTATAAGGAATAACACGGAGGACATGGGGAGATGGAGAGGAGAAGGGAGTTGGGGGAAATCGGAGGGGGAGACGAACCATGAGAGACTGTGGACTCTGAGAAACAAACTGAGGGTTTGGGAGGGGAGTGAGGTGGGGGGTTGGGTGAGCCTGGTGGTGGGTATTAAGGAGGGCACGTATTGCATGGAGCACTGGGTGTGGTGCATAAACAATGAATCTTGGAACACTGAAAAAATCAAATTAAAAAAAAGAATTATAGCAACTACATACATGAAAATGATGAATAGCAATGTTAATCCCTTTAAAAAGTAATGAAGAAATACTTAAAGATACAAAAAGCCTGGCTCAGTTGTGTGAATAATTAACTAATTTCCACTACACTGTGTGCCTAATTATCAGGAAACATATTGATGGAATATGTCAGATTGACTTCTGTGTGTTTTATCATAAGATAAGAGTAAATACACCTCACCTGTGGATTGTTTATTAACCAGAAATGGAAGTTCTGGAAGGTGAATACAGCTGGTCATATTTTAGTCTGTAGAAGGAAACTTATTTATTGCTGCTTTTCTATGTTTTGAAATTCTAGAAAATGCACATCCCTAAGCTTATGTTTTACACATAAGGAATAGATTAGGCAGCAGAATCTCACGCAAGAAACATTTTTAAATGTTCCAAATATTATTTGGGACATTGTAGATTGAGACCTTTTCAAGGTATTGCTCAATTTCTGTTTAGAGCCAAAATTAATTTTTACTTAGTCAACTATAGGTCCTTACCTTAGACCCTAATATAGAGACTTTGATTCACTGTTTTTCAGAGTGGAAGTTGAAATAGGGAAAAAAAAAATCCTGGACATTTAGTCCAGGCTCCCTTGCTTCATTTGTAGGAATGGATTAGACAATAATTTTATGACTGTAACTTATTTTTTCACACTAGACCTTGAGATTTGGTGGAAAATGGGTTCCAGAGTTTAGGTGTTGATTTTTGGATTAGAAGAAAATAGAAGGGTTTGGGGAATCTTGGATTCAAGACAGAATGAGTATAAAGATTTTCTCTGGTAACAGGGGATATGCAGGCATAATGCTAGAATTTTCAAGTATCCTAAGACAAGACTTGCTTGTCTTAGGATAGGTTAGCAGAGGAGGGGATAAGGAATATTTATAGGAGGTTATGCAGTCTTGGCCTGGGTTCTTGAATAAATGGACTATCTCAGGAGATTCTGGGCTCTAAGTAGTCGCTCTTATTGACTAAATCAATTTAAAGTTCTGTTTCCTTTTCTATAAAATGGGAAGAAAAATAGGGTCCTTGAAGTAACATGCCTGTAGAGTTCTTAGATTAAGGCCTAGCGTGTAAGGAACATTCATTGTTAGTTGTTGTTATTACTATCAGTAATAGTGACCACATCAACATGGCTCAAAGTTAACATTCTGAAAGGACATTTTCGGCTATTATGAAATGAGAGTGTACATATTTATTCATGATGTTGAAAACATGAATTATTAAGTGATATATTAAAAATCAAACATGTATATTGGGAATAAGCAAAACTACAGCTAGTGGGGCATATCTGGCCCACTGCTAGAAATAAAGTTTTATTGGAACATAGCCATGTCTTTTCATTTATGTATTGTCTATGGCTGCTTTTATGCTATAACAACAGAGTTAAGTAATTACAAATGAGCCTGTATGGTTTCCAAAACCAAAAGTCTTTGTTATCTGGTCTTTTATAGAAAAATTTGCCAACCCTTAATTATATATCAAAGAGAGAGAGAGTTGTGTGTGTGTGTCGTTTGTGCATAGTTGTATTTAGGGACACCTACCTTCAAAAACTGATGACATTCTTCCAAATGAGAGATGAGTATTTCGCAAATTTATAAATTGATTTTGAGAAGCTTTGGTGTTCATTACTTTCCTTTACCTTTTTAAAAGACTTGTATTTTATAGTAGGAAACTAAGTTTAGAAACATTCTGATTTTTTGATCGGGGATAAAGACTTGATTCACCATAAAGAGCCTTAAACTATTTGTTTTCTAATTATTTTGTCCCCTCACGGATGCCTATTATTTGTTCCACTGATACAGAATATGACATTAATAACAAATACGCAGCTGTAGACTAATGGTTGTTCTCTGTGCAGTTTTGCCAAAAGCCCATATTTTGGTAAAACCCATATCAAGACTGTGTATTGCTGTTTTAACCAAATGTGAAATACTGGCTTTATTTCCTCCCCTCCTTTTTTTAAATCTTTGCCCCACCCTCTGTCAGTTACTATGAATTTCCAAATAGTATTATAGGTATAAAGTCCTATTACTCTTTAATTCCTCCTTATCCTGTGATATAAGGCTTTCTTCCTTTTTTTTTTTTTTTAAATTTCATTTATTTATTTA
Organism: Enhydra lutris kenyoni; assembly: GCF_002288905.1. Taxonomy (NCBI): domain Eukaryota; kingdom Metazoa; phylum Chordata; class Mammalia; order Carnivora; family Mustelidae; genus Enhydra; species Enhydra lutris. The sequence continues at coordinate 20,277,952 of NW_019154098.1, read as the reverse complement.
TTTACTTTTAGGGGACTAGGGAGAGGAGAAGAGGGAGAGGGAGTGAGTATCTTAATCAGGTTCCACACAAACCTTAGAGCTCAATATTGCAGTTACATCTCACAAGACCTGAGATGAAATCAAGAGTTGGATGCTTTACCCACTGAGTCACCCAGGGAAACCAATCATTGGTAGACTTATAAAAAAAATATGTTGGAAATGCTGTTGTACTAAATCCCTTTTATGTGTATGGCTGCAGATTACAATGACCTAGCCACATTGGTGAGTATCATAAAGTGACCAATGGTATATTAAGAGCAATGGGCTTTAGAATTCTGATGGCTACTAGTCATTTTCTATTTATAATTCTACTGAATCTAACAAACTCTAAGCAGCAATGTTGATGTTGTCCAGACAAATAAGGATGGTTATTATTAGGATAGGAATCACTGGTGGCATGAAGAACAGAGAATAACCCCTTTCTGAAGGTCATCAAAATATAACAGAACCACCACAGTTCTAATAATATGTCCGTGTACTGTAGGTGGAAATGGAAACTCACAAAACCATAGCTATGATAAGTATTGGCTTTAACCCAGGAATGCTCCACTTTTAAGAGTGCTAAATTAATTTGTTTCAATATGATTCAGTGTTTTGTATTTTATGTTCATATGTTTCTGTTCATATGTTTTATGTTCGTGTGTGTGTGTGTGTGTGTGTGTGTGTGTGTGTGTGTGATTTTTATGGCTATATATGTTCATTTTTCAAAGGATAACTTCCTTTTATCACACATTAAGTAGCTCCTCATCTGTGCTTGTGTATTCAAGCTTCTTCATGTCTCTAGAAATCTGTTACTACTCAGCTGATTGGCACTTTAGTCACTTACCTGGAAGTCTCTTCCCACATCTGTTCATTCTTGCTCTTGGTCTTGGGACCGAATCTAGGAACTGAACGAAGCCAGAAGGAGTAACCACTCTTTTCCTTCATTTCCGTGTCTTCTGGATGAGGAAAGTTGTTTGTCAGGTGGACAAAGAACACCACGTGACCCATTCAGACACTTCACATAGTCTCCTGGCAGTTAAGGTTTTAAATCTGTGTGTGAATCTGTATGTGTTTAAACTTTTAGTCAAAATCCTCAGTTCAGTGCAGTGGCCATTGGAATGCTTTTACTTTGTCAGCCCCCCCTTCTCCTTTTTTAAAATCACAAATCTATTACAAAACAACCATAATTTGTACTCACTGAATCACTATATGGCTCTGAGAAGCTCTCTAGTCTGCTTCAAGAACTTGTGATCTTCATCATCCACAAGTTCTTGAAAGTCTCTGGAAATCTCCCACCTGTTTAATTTTAAATGCTGCTCGCAGTCTCCTGATCCCTTGGTGGGACTCTAGAGCAGGTTCCCAGACGTACACTTCCTGTGTTTTCTAAGCTTCCATCTTCAAACTTCTCTTGAATTTTTAAGACCCTCTATATCCTTTCAGTGAAATCCACTTTTTCCTAAATTAGCCAGAATTAGTATCTGCCTCTTTTTTTTTTAAAGATTTTATTTATTTATTTGACAGAGAGAGAGATCACAAGTAGGCAGAGAGACAGGCAGAGAGAGAGGAGGAAGCAGGCTCCCCGCTGAGCAGAGAGCCCGACGTGGGGCTCGATCCCAGGGCCCTGAGATCGTGAGGTGAGCCGAAGGCAGAGGCTTAACCCACTGAGCCACCCAGGTGCCCCAGTGTCTGTCTCTTAACAACCATTATTGACACAGAAATTAACACCAGGAATGAGGTCTATAAATACTATGTCACAAAAATTATAGATATCTATTACACTCTTTTTCCCTCTAAATGCACAGAGTTGGGATATTAATATAAAACGATTGCTTGTTGCACAATATAAACAAAGGCTTATAGTACTTGGTATAGAAAATCCTCCTGTGGTCAAAACAATCATCTTATTGTTTGCTTACATTGGAATGAGCTTTAATACATAAAAGTATGTTGGATTTCTAATGACATTGTTATATAGATGGCTGCTTGTTTCTCTGTGTTGATAGCTCTCATGATATCTCCACTGTTCTAGGAATGGGGGAGGAAATAAAATAAAGACTTATTGATTGATCCCCTCTGGAGAGTGAAATGCTTTTAGTTTCCAAGTAATTTCATTCTCCCCATTTTAACTTTAAAAAATAGGAAAACTCTTAGGGTTTTTATTTATTTTAGAGAGAGAAAGAGAGAGCAAACTGGGGTTGGGGGCAAAGGGAGAGAGGAAATCTTAAAGCAGGCTCTGTGCTCAGCATGGAGCCCCTCGTGGGGCTTGATCTCAAGACCCTGAGATCATGACCCGAGCCCAGATGCTTAACTGATTGAGCCACCCAGGTGCCCTGGAAAACCCTGAGGTTTTAGGTACTGGACTTCTCTATGCTTTGGAGTTTATACTGGGAGTAAGAAGCAGAGAGTATTTTATTTAATGGATTTCATTTGGTTGTTTTCAATTTTAGATGTTTTCATGGACAAGGACACTTACGCAATCTATTTGTGAGCCAGTTCACATTTTTTTGGTCTTTTTATATTTAGTCTGTCATTTCATTGCACTGTTAAAATTGCTAACTGTTTAGGTACAAACATGAAACTCCATTTTAGAGTCAGCTGATTATACACTGAAGGTAAGATAACACACAAACATATTAATATTTTTAGCTTTCTCAGATGCTGTTAGAAAGATGCGATCATCTCGGTCTCGTGAATTTATAGCAGTTATTGATGCTCAGATGCTGTCAGAAAAAATGGGAGTAGGTCACGCTGTGAACCCTCAGCCTGTAGAATCACAGAGAACACTTGCTGGGTGAGACAAATATATAAAGAAATGGATGAAAGATCTAAATGTGAGACAGGAAACCATCAAAATCATAGAGCAGAACATGGGCAACAATGCCTGCGACATCTGCAGTAGCAACTTCTTATTAGACTCGTCCTGGGGAGCAAGGGAAACAAAAGCAAAAATGAACTATTGGGGCTCTAACAAGATAAAAAGCTTCTGCACAGCAGAGGAAACAGTCAACAAAACTAAAAGGCAACCTAAGAATGAGAGAAGATTTCTGCAGATGACATGTCTGATAAAGGGTTAATATCCAGAGTCTATCAAGAAGGCATCAAACTTAATACCCCCAAAAACCCAAATAATCCAGTTAAGAAATGGACAGAGACATGAATAGGCATTTTTCCAAAGAAAACATCCAGATGGCCAACAGACACATGAAAAGATGCTCAACATCACTCATCATCAGGGAAATACAAATCAAAACCACGATGAGATAGTACTTCACACCTGCCAGAATGGCTAAAATTAACAAGTCAGGAAACAACAGATGTTGGCGAGGATGCAGAGAAAGGTGAACCCTCTTACACAGTGGGTGGGAATGCAAGCTGGTGCAGCCACTCTGGAAAACAGTATGGAGGTGCCCCAAAGAGTTAAAAATAGAGCTTCCACCTTATAACCAGCAATTGCACTATCAGGTATTTACCCAAAAGATACAAAAATACTGATTTGAAGGGGCACATGCACCCTGATGCTTATAACAGCATCATCAACAATATCCAAATTATGGAAAGAGCCCAAGTATCTATTGAATGATGAATGGATAAAGAAGAGGTGGTCTATATATGTACAATGGAATATTACTCGGCCATCCAAAAGAATGAAATCTTACCATTTGCAATGATGTGGACGGAACTAGAGTGTATTTCACTAAGCAAAATAAGTCAATTGAAGAAAGACAAATACCACATGATTTCACTCATATGTGGAATTTAAGAACCAAAACAGATGAACATATGGAAGGGGGAAAGAAAGAGAGAGGGAGGCAAACCATAAAAGACTCTTAACTATAGAGAACAAACTGAGGATTAATAGAAGAGAGGTGGGCAGGCAACGGGCTGAAAGAGTGATGGATATTAAGGAGGGCACTTGTGATCAGCACTGGGTGTTCTATGTTAAGTGATGAATCACTAATTTCTATTCTTGAAACCAATATTATACTACATGTTAACTAACTAGAATTTAAATAACAACTTGAAAGGCAAACCATAAAACAGACTGTTAAGTATAGAGAACAAACAGATGGTTACCAGAGGGGAGGTGGGTGGCAGGATGGGTTAAATAGGTGATGGGGATGAAGGAGTGCACTTATCCTGACGAGCACTAGGTGTTGTATGGAAGTGTTGAATCACTATATTGTACAAATGAAACTAATATTACACTGCATTATAAATGGAATAAAAGTAAAACCTTAAAAAAAAGAAATTTATTATTTCTAAAATGATTTTCCTTTCTCTTTTCTGAAAAGCTTTCATGATAGGAACTATGAACACCATTAACATTTAAACAGATATAATTAAATCTTATGTTTAGAAAGAGGTATGATTTTTTATCTAAAATTTTTAAAAATATTTTATTAATTTATTTAGAGAGAGTGTGAGCAGGGGGAGGGGCAGAGAGAGAGAGAGAGGATCTCAGGCATACTGTGAGCGGAGCATGGAGCTTCATGACCCTGAGATCACAACCTGAGCCGAAATCAAGAGTCAGGTGCTCAGCTGACTGAGTCACCCAGGCACCCCTAAACTTTCTAATTAAAGTATAGTTGACATATAATATTATATTAATTTTAGGTGTAAAACCCAGTGATTCAACAATTATATATGTTATGATATGCTCACCATAAGTATAGTTACCATCTTTTGCTGTACAAAGTTATTACTGCATTATTGACTATATTCCCTATGCTGTATTTTCCATCCCTGTAACTTGTTCATTTGATAATTGGAACTTTGTACCTCTTGTTTCCCTTCACCTATTTTGTCCATCACTGCATCCCCATCTCCTCTGGAAACCACTAGTTCTCAATATTTATGAGTTTGTTTCTCTTTTTTGGTATTGTTGTTTATTCCTTTGTGTTTTGGATTCCACATATAAGTGAAATAATATGGTTCTTGTCATTTACTGTTTGACTTATTTCACTTAGTGTAATATTCTCTAGGTCTATCATGTTTTTGCTAAAGGCAGGTGGCATTCTTTTTTATTGCTGAGTAATATTCCATTGTAAATATGGAATCCCATATCTTGGCTGCTATAAATAATGTTGCAATAAACATAGGGATGCCTAGATCTTTATGAATTAGTGTTTTTGTTTTCTTCAGGTAAAAAATCAGAAGTGGAACTATTGAATCATATGGTACTTCTATTTTTAGTGTTTTGAGGAACCTCCATACTGTTTTCCAGAGTGGCTTCACCAGTTACATTTCTGCCAACAGTGCATGCAGGTTCCTATAGAAAGAGGTGTTTTTTTGGTTTGTTTTGTTTTGTTGTTGTTGTTTTTAGTGTGGCTATTTTTTTTTTAAAGATTTTATTTACTTATTTGACAGACAGAGACCACAAGTAGGCAGAGAGGCAGGCAGAGAGAAAGGAGGAAGCAGGCTCCCTGCTGATCAGGGAGCCCGATGCAGGGCTCAATCCCAGGACCCTGAGATCATGACCTGAGCCGAAGGCAGAGGCTTAACCCACTGAGCCACCCAGGAGCCCCTAGAAAGAGGTATTATTGATCCTGAACATTGTATTGATCCTTAGCCTGTTAGCTAAAAGGAATCTGAGTGATTATTATAATTCTAATTTATAGGTGAGAAGATTTAAATGCAGTTCGTCCAACTTTCTTGTCCATTGCTATGTCTATATGTTGAGCACTGGAGTGGGTACCTGGTTGACCTAAGTAAAAATTTGCTAAGTGGCAAAATAATGCAGCTCAGAGAGATTAAGTGACTTGGTCACAGGACACACAGTTACTAAGTGATGGAGGCAGCTCAGATTTATTCCAAATCCCATTCTCAGCTTTGTAATGCTAATACCCCAACAAGAGTCACTGAAGTAGTTTTCAGTGATAAGAGCTAAGATAAAGAAATATAGTTGAAATATTAAAATGCAGAAATCTTAAATTGAATAAGGGATTATTTTACAGCTAAAATTGGTTCTGTGGTTCTGCTATGTTCAAAGGGAATTTTTTTTAAATACAAAATTGCAGAGGAAATCTTGAGGGCCATGTCATTTTGGAGTTCACACTAAATCATTGCATTTCAGGGTTTTTAGACATGGAAGAACTTTTATATGTTGACAACAAGGAAAGTGAAGTGTACTGAACTGAACTTTCTGAGGCCAGGGTCCATGCCAGCTTGTTTACCACGTGTTCAGTGCCTGCCACAGTGCCTGATGCATGCTAGGTTTTCAATCCATATTTGTTGACCAGAGGACATCTAGAAAACTAGAATAGTTGCTCCAAGTCACACCTTGGTCAAGGTCTTCCTAAAATGTTGATCACATCATAGTTCGTCAACACTGCATCTTTTTAGGTCTTCAGCATAGCCAACTTGTTGAACTTCAGACTGGAAGGACCTTGGTGAGAATCTAGTCCAGCCTTTGTAAATGACTCTTGCTCTGCCATTTGACTTTGTGCGAGAGCAAGAACTGAACTGACAGTCTTGCTTCCTCCCCATTCTCTACTTCCTCGTGCCAACCCAGAAAGTCTGCATGGGGAGTCAAGATGACCTTCTTCTCTGGAGACCAAGAGGCCCTGAAGTGGTTAGTGTATGTAGAGCTGACCCGGGACATGAGGTTCTCCCCCATTCCTGGCCACCTTTCCTCTGTCCCACAAGCATCTTCATGGGACCGTTCTACTGGAACACAGCATGTCTCTGCATTTCTGGTTTGTTTTGCTCAGAAGTCTTTGTTCTCCATTTTTAACTGAAGACTGAAACTGACCAGCCCTCATTGGGGAATTTAAAATGTATAACTTTCTCACATCTTAGCTCTACATTTTCTAGTAGTAGCAGTCATCTGATGTCTTGAGCATGACCACCTTTCCCCACCCTCAGAGCTCTTCTGCCCCACTACAAGGAGAGGAAGGAGGAAGTACAATGCACTCTGACTGCCCCCCCCCATAAAATTCTGTCTTCTCCAAGTCTATTGCAGTTAGAAAAAACATTGTGAAGAGATTATTCACCTAAGTGAGTACATTTCTCACACAAACTATGTCTCTCACGTGTCAGACATTGTGCTGGCTCTTAAGGAAAACATACCAACCCTGTCCTCAAGGAGCTCACAAGCAGTGACTCCTGCCAGCTAGTTCCAGAGATGGAAATGATGATTCCAGGGTGGTGTGGGAGGACGTCCACAATGGAAGCGCGTACGAGCCGCATTGGGAGCAGCGGGTGGAAGGGACCAGCTTTGCCTGGTGGAGGGGGATAATGATTTCCTTGAGCAGGTACCAGCTGAGCTAGGTTTTGAAGTTTACTCAGGATACGGTGAGGGAGAGGAGGTTCATTGGAGGCAGAGAAAATAAGAAGTTGGAAATACCTGAAGATGAGAAATGTCGTGGCATGTTCAGGAAAGTCTAAAGAGTCATGTAGTCCATTAGTTTTCAAATGTTTCTGCTTGCCTATCCTGATCTGCGCAAATGTTTTGGTCATAGGGACACCTGGGTGGCTTTGTCTGTTAAGCTCTTGATTTCGGCTCAGGTCACAATGTCATGGTTGTGGAATTGAACCCCAAGTTGGGTGCCACGCTCAGCAGGGAGTCTGCTTGAGATTTTCTCTCTCCTCTCCCTCTACCCCTCCCTCTCTGCTCATGTACTGTCAAAAAAAAAAAATAAATCTTATAAACAAAACAAAAGAAAAATGTTTTGATCATAGATTCCCCCACATGAGCATATTAATTTAACAGCTATCCACATGTACTACTGTTCCAATGCATTACATGTATCAGAAACTTGTACAAAAATAGCAATTGAAATTCTTTTACAGGTGAGATAAAATACATGAAGACATTCTCATATTTTTTTCAGTCGCACCCGAAGGGTGGTCTTAGACCCCTCCTTCTTGAGAAAGTCTACAAGCATGTCAGATTCACTGCTGTATCCCAGTGTCTGGCACAGTTTCAAGCATTACTAGGCACCAATAAATATTTGTTGGATTGAGCTGATTTTTAGTATGGCCAGAATTAGCCTGGAGTTGTGAGCTGGTGACAGATGCTTCTCGGCTTTGCTGAAGGGAGACCTTGCTAGATTTTCCCAGGGCTCCAAGCAGGACCCCAGAGCTTTGAGTTCAATCTCTGACTCTCACTGTTTATCTTAGGGCAGGCAAGGCCTTCACGTAACTTTCCTGTCTCATGAGGGCATTCGCACCATTCAACAAGGGCAATAATCTTCCCACGCATCACACGCCACTTGTGGCGAGTGACTAATAAGAGTGATTTTGTGAAGCACGTGGCACTGAGGAAAAGCTTATCAAAAGGGTGAGTGGCCCTTGTGTAAATAGGTGGACAGAATGAGGCCATTCTTCCTCCTGCTCTTACTGCTAATGATAACAATGTCAAAAGCGTATTCCTCTGTGTGACTTTGGAATCCAGGAGTCTGTGATGTTGGGGTAACAGAACTCTTTTCCACCTGGTAACAAACAGAACATAAAGTCTGTTCCAGTGCCTTGTAATTCATGGATAGGTTTGAACACGATTTAAGGCACTTTTTTTTTTTTTTTTGCAGTAGATGTATTTATTATATATACTTCACCAAACAGTTCCGTTTATAGAAGTGTCAGTTATATTTTTCCCATAAGTAGGACTAAATGAAATTTGGGATTCTGAATTTTAAGTGCAGTTAACATTTTATTAGAGATGAGTTAAGATTATATACTTTGAGGTATATAAAGAGCACAGATTGATTCAGCGGATTTTGGAGAAACCTGGACATAGCCTTTTTCATCTTTTCCTTCCAGAATCATTTCCTTATATGGATGCCTGCTGACAGTATTTTATCTCTACTTACTCAACCTACAGATATTTATTGGGAGGCTCTGAGACCCGTTTTTGTTTGTATCATAAGATAAGAGATAAACAGTGTGATTCCTGCTCTCAGGAAGATGACTTTTTAGGTAGAGAAACAGAATAAGAATCCACGAATAATTGAAGGGCAGATGAACAAAATGCTACAAAGTACCCTGGAGAATTAAAGCTACTGTTTTAGAAAGGAGAAATCCTTATGCCCCACAAAAGGAGCTGGCCTCCTGGTGAGCGGGACATGAGGAAAGATGAGTTGGTTTTGTAACAGTTGTAGGGAAGGACAGAAATCCTAGAGGTAGGAATACCATGGGCGAAGACACACAAATGGGATAGGTGTAGGGTGTGGGCTTGCTTGACCGGGGCAGGAGCCTGTGGTTGAGAACAGGGGTCAGCACGGTTGGTAAAGGGGAGAGGCAGAGTGAGGGAAGGCTCACAGAAATTTTTTGTTGCTACACAGAGGACTCAGGACTTGTGGCATATCAAAAGGAAAGGGAGCCTCTGAATGTCCTTCTATAGCCTTGAGGCAGGCAGCAGGTGTGTGGCGAATGAGCAGCATTCCAGAGAATAAACAAGGAGACTCGGGACTAGAAAAGTAGCTGTGGCCTAAGGCACATTAAGGGATATTTCCAGGGTGTCAACAATAGAACGTGGTGACAGGTTAAACACAGGGGATGAAAGAAATCTGAGTATAAGAAACAATGATGGAGCTCCTATCAACAGCACTCTGAGTGCTGGAAATACAAAAAAAAAAAAAAAAAAAAGATGAAGTCTTAATTTCTGCGCTTGAAAGAATTCTTAGTACAAGGTAGCTAGGAATAGTGCCTGGGTGGCTGGACTGTTTGGAGGACACGTGCCTAGAAATCAGATGTTTGGGAAAAGGAACAAGCTTACTAGGGAAGGATGGTTAAGAGAATGTGTGTGTTTATGGGTGGAGGTACCGTGGGGACCCACTGAAATGATGATGGATTTGTGTCTACCATGTTTTGTGTATGTTGAGCTTGTAGGGCAGAGCTGGGGGTCTGGAGATATAACAATGAGTGCCATGGATGGAAATGCCCGTCCTCATGTTGCTTCCTGGGTCAAGAGAAGAATTAGAAGTATGGCTGTTTGCTATGGAATCAATGATATGACCCTCAAAAGAAGTACCATGGAGTATAAAATAATATTAAAGAGTATGAAGCAGAAAACATGTATATCCTCAAATGCAAATAATGCTTTAACATCTGGGTTTGAATTTTTCACCACTGATTTCTTAATTTAAGACTTTTACCTTTCTTTTAATTCTAGTGGTTACCTCCTGCTCTTTAGCTCATGCAGTCGAGAAATGCGGAATGAACATTTAAGGAAGAGTTTGACAGATCTGCTGTAATATAAAACCCACATAGAGTGATGTGTGGCAAAAACGAATGGAGCTATTCTCAGGGCATGATAGATAGTCACATCATAAACACATTTAATAGAATTAATTGTACCTCCAACATGGCATCTAGACTTAGTTATTGGTATATGACTCATTGGTTGAGTGGTTTAGGTAAGAAGTTCACCATCCTTCAGGTTAAATGCTCAGAGAAGATTTAAGGAACTTAATTACAGCACATTATTGCTGCAAATGAAAGGAAATAAATTAAAAATAAATTTTAAAGGACCAGAAACTGGAGGAAGAAAGATCATTCTTTTTTATGGAAAAGTGTTTTAGAAATAGCTCTAATGATCTAGGAAGGACTGTAAAATATTGTGATTCTCTGAACATAGACATGTTTAATTTGATCTATTCAATTATAGCTTGTGTTCACCCACTAATGATGTTGATTATATTCAGGCTATTGGTTTTCTATTATCAAATGAACACAGTCCCCTTTCTATGGTTTATGCCCCTTTATTTTAAAATGCAGTTTTCAAACAATCAATCATGGAACATTACATCAAAAACTAATGATGCACTGTATGGTGACATAACATAATAAAAAATTTAATTTAATTTTAAAAATGCAGATTTCATCATTGTTTTCATCTGAACACCTTATTCTGGGCTGCTTCCACTTTCTGTCTGCACCTCCTCCCTTAAAACAAAGAAGTTGAGAACTTGTGTTGCTTTTGAAGCAAATAGCAATCAAACCAAATCAAATCAAATCACTGTTCCTTCACTGTGTAATGAGGGGGAAAGTTACAAGTCTGATAAATGGAGACTGATTTGCAGGGCATTTTAAGTGTTCTCAAGAAACTAACCAGACAGTTAGCTCGTCAGCTCGCCTGGAGCAGATGAAATTGTGGCATACATCAGTGTCCTCTCGGAACAGACCTCGGGTTTAAACAGATGCCCGGGCCTCATTTCAAAACAGGAGAGAGAACCCACCAATTCACAGAACACCAGTATCCTGTACTTTTTGGTACCTGGAGTAAAGGTTTGTCACGTGTGCTTTTGCTTCCTAGCACCTTGCACACACGAAAACAAAGGCTGGGAAAGATATTGGAGACAGGTGCAGGAGCACGGTGACATTAAATAGAGAGAAGTCTTCCAAAGGCTGTGTGGAATTTTAAAGGATTTCCAAAGAGTCCACTTTCACCTTCTCTACCCTGCCTCGGGTAGCCTAATTAAGAGAGTGTGACTTTTTAGCTGTTGCCAAGTGCCACCACCATTCAAGTGACAACTGTCAAGGGAATGTGGCTGAGAGCTGACCAGATCTCTAGTTATCTGGCTATCTTTAGAAAATACAGTCTTGGCTTTAAAGAGTGCTATAATTCATAAGCAGCCGCAGGTGTTTGGAAACCACGCTGGGCGTCTGGGACTTTAAATAGAGATTGGTTAAGTTTTCAGATGCTTTATAAAAACATCAGCATGGTTTAAATGCCTACCCACCCACCATAACAAAACAGGGAGTTATCGAGAAAATGGAGGGCTTGGGGTGCTCATCAAAATAACAGAAGACCCATGTAAAACATAAATATGCAAATAATACTACGGGTACAACCACTGGTATCACCAGTTATAACCACAGAGAGATACGCCTATTAATGAGGTTGGATATACTCTTTCAACTGTGGATTCCTGATAAGTGAGAAATCAAGTTCTAGATGTTACATGCAGCTCTGCCCCTTGTGAACTATGAGTGGCAATCCCAGTCCCCGTGGTAAAGCTCCTTCTTGTCACCGGCGGGTGGGACTTAATCCCCTCCCCCGCCAAGTACCTCACAGGGTTGTTTGCAAACATCAAATGCGATGAAATGAATGGCGGTGGTTTATAAGCCACAATGGGCTGAGCCCATGAACTGTGACATTACTACTATGTGGAACCTCAGTGGGACTCAGATTTTCAGAAATCTGGACGCTCCAGAGGAATCATCTTGAGTCTTTCACACTTGACAGAATCCCTTCTTGGCTGTTTCTGGTGCTTTTTTTTGCATCTGCTTCCGTCCCTCTGTTTCTCTCTGTTCCTCAGTCTGAGTGACCTGGAATCCAGACATGTGTGGGTCTCCATCTAGGAGGTTACATGCACCAGAGCCTCCTGAAATGGAAACAGGGAGAACACCCACCAAGTGTCTTCAGAGACACCATGGGTACATATGTATTCTGGAAATTTCGCTGAAAGTGTGTCGAGTTCCTGCAAGGGTCACAGGAACGACGTTAAGAAAGGGAAAATGTAAACCTGGGATAAGGCGATATCTAGATTGCTGGTAGTTTCTTCTCCCTAGCTGGGTCTCTCACAGGTCTGCGAAGATTTTCCCGAGGGGGATATTAGGTGCGTGAAATACCATTTTAGTATGTGACCATGAGAAATGTTTTTGTTTTCTACATAGTTATGAGTGAAATGTAGATTTTTAGGTTGAGTTTCCCCCAGGATTTCAGTTTTGTTTTTTTTTTCCTTTTGTGAATCTAGCTGCCCTGCAATGTGACGTTGGTTTCAGATGTGGTGATTCTACAGGTTTACACACAAACGCTCTGCTCGCCACAAGGGCAGCTGCCATTGGGCACCAGGCAGCACTAGTAGAATGTCATTGGGTCTGTTCCCTACACTGTGCCCTTTATTCCCATGACCTCTTCGTTCTCCCAGAGTTTCATTTTACTTGTATTCTCTTAGTCACAAGACAAACAAAATCATGATACCAGTGGAGCTGGTGTCCACACTCTACCCGGGTATGAAAGGTGGCCTAAACATCTGGTCGTTAAGTGTGTTGAGTACCTAAAAGGGACCACTAACCCCCGAAAGGGCTTATGTTGGAATAGTCTGGATGTTTCTCAACAGCCCTTCTTGTGACTTTCTTGTGTCCCAGTGTTTGTGTGTGTATGTGTGTTTGTATCACTGCTCCGGAGACTCTCAGTATTCTCTTTTTTGTCTTTTTCGCTACAGTGAGGCTGCCTCTGGCCCGTCACTTCACAAAACTTTAGTGAACACAGCACCTTCAGATTTGGCTCTGTGTCTTTGGGGGCTGACCAAGTACCTCAGCCTTCTCCAAATTTCCCTCCTCTCTGGTGGTCTGGCTCCTTTCCTAAGCTGTCAGTGGCTTCCTGGGTGGGGGCACCCTGTCCACCATCCTGAGCCACATCGGTCCAGACCTGTCTGGATCTTGACAGAGCTTGAGCTAAAGCTTGGACACCTGCTGTATACACATTCTGTGAAGAAGATTGTGGGCTCTTTTTTTCTTTTTTTTTTTTTAAACAGCCTCCACACCCAGCCTCTCATGACCCTGAGATTAAGACCTGAGCTGAGATCAAGAGACAGACACTTAACCAACTGAGCCATCCAGGCGCCCGGGTGGGGGCCCTTTCTAAAGGAATTATCATTGAACACTACTTATCTGGGGAAACCAGACACACACATGTGATCCAAATATTCCTTCATATTAATAAAAAGGAAATTGCAGAAATCCTTTGAAGTGCTGCTGAGTGTTTGCAACCTGGATGGGTACAGAGTCACCAAAGGGCCCGAGAGGAGAGATGCAAGTTTTGCATTCTGGGCTGTGCTAATGTTTCTTTCTGTCTAGCTGAAAACAAAGATGAAAATCCAGACCCTTCTACTGAGTATCAGTTACCATTAGCCCTGTCCCACATGCTCTGAGAAATACGCGAGAGGAATGAAATAGTTATATAAGCATAGAATTTGCAGGGTAGTTGAAGACAACTGATGCAAAAAAGAAGAAAATAACAAATAATATATGGGTAAACATGAGCACTGGAGAAAATAGATCACAGAAGAGTCAGGGAAACGAGATCCTATCTGGTTAGTGAGAGAAGTCATCATGGAAGAAGGTGGAGTTGAGCTAGACTTTCCCGGATGGATAGAAAAAGCAATGGAGCATATCCTGCAAAAAGGGTAGGCTACAAATAGGGACAGAGGCAGAAATTAAGGTGACACATTTGGCTAAAACAGAGGCAGTAAGAGAAGAGGAAAATAATTGGATAGATTCAGCCTTAACATAATATGGAGACTTTGGTTGGCAGGGGTGTGTGCGCATACCCTACATACATAGAATACAACATTTTCATTTTGAAGAGACAACACTGGTTTCAGTTACATGGTCCTTGAACTATAGAAACTAGCTTACCATGAGCCATTGTTCCAGCTATGCCTGGTATGCAGTTGGAGCTCAATAAATGTATATTGTTTGAGAAAACTTGTAGGAGCCCCTTAGCTGAAAGCAGCCTTCTCAATAGCTGCAGATATCCCTGATAACACTTTTTTTTTTAAAGATGTATTTATCTGTTTGTGTGAGAGAGAGCGAGTGATCAAGTGTGAGTGGGAGGAGGAGCTGAGGTTGAAAGACAGCATCTCGGGTGCCTGGGTGGCTCAGTTGGTTAAGCGACTGCCTTCAGCTCAGGTCATGATCCTGGAGTCCCGGGATCAAGTCCCGCATAGGGCTCCCAGCTCCACGGGGAGTCTGCTTCTCCCTCTGACCTTCTCCTCGCTCATGCTCTCTCTCACTGTCTCTCTCTCTCTCAAATAAATAAATGTAAAAAAAAAAAAAGAAAAAGAAAAAGAGAGCATCTCAAGCAGACTCCCCGCTCGGCGTGGAGCCCCACTCGGGGCTCGATCTCACCACCTTGAGATCATGACCTGAGCCAAAATCAAGAGTCAGATGCTTAACCAATGAAGCCACCCAGGCACCCCCTGATAACACTTTTGAGGGTCCTCCAAGTACTTTTAAACCCAAAGAAACTTTTATTCTCATGTCCTGCACACCCAAAGCCTATGACACTGTGGCGGCTTCAGCGTCTGTCTTGTGGGCTGAATCTAGATGATTGTAACCGTAAACAGTGTTTGTAGAGCTCCCTTAGTGCCAGATTCACTTTAATATGTTCATCCTTGTTTGGAAGCCCAGAGGAAACAAAATTGCTGTGTTGTGCTCCTGGGCCTTGTGGTTTGTGGTAGCTCTTTTTAGTACAGAATGTGCCCCCAAACAGCCTGTTCCATTTTGATCTCATGAGTGAGGATTTACCCTGGGGACTCTTCAGCATATCCATAAAAAACAGAGGAGTTAGAGTTGAAAGAGATTTTTAGAAATCATCTAGTCGGTTTCCTCATATTCTCGATAGGAAGCTCAGGTCCTAATTCAGTTAAGAGCCCTCCCCGCCGGAGCCACGTTACCTGGACGGAACCGGCACACACTACACTTAGGTGGCCTGACTCCTCCCAGGGACAGTACAGTACCCAGTGTCTGTGGCTGCCCCCCAAACTTTGAGGACCCTGAGGTCCGCTTTCTGAGCCCGGCTTCCGCTTTGAGCTTCCTTCTCACCAGTCAGACCAATTCTTTGCTCTTCTTCCTTCAAAGTCACGCACCTCCCTACTTTAAACTTCCTCTCAATCAAAATGGGAAGAGGTACCATGCCACCATTAATACGTGCTGCTTAACCCATTCCATTTATTTTATTTTTATTATGTTATGTTAGTTCCCGTACAGTACATCATTAGTTTTTTTTTTTTAAGATTTTATTTATTTATTTGACAGACAGAGATCACAAGTAGGCAGAGAGGCAGGCAGAGAGAGAGGAAGGGAAACAGGCTCCCCGCTGAGCAGAGAGCCCGATGCGGGGCTCGATCCCAGGACTCCGAGAACATGACCTGAGCCGAAGGCAGAGGCTTTAACCCACTGAGCCACTCAGGCGCCCCACATCATTAGTTTTTGATGCAGTCTTCCATGATTCATCGTTTGCATGTAAGACCCAGTGCTCTGTGCAATCTATGCCCTCCTTAATACCCATCACTGGGCCAACCCATCCCCCCACCCCCTCCCCTCTAAAATCCTTGTTTGTTTCTCAGAGTCCACAGCCTCACATGGTTCTTCTTCCCCTCTGATTCCCCCCCTTCATTTTTCCTGGATTATGCTGAGTGAAATAAATCAAGCAGAGAAAGTCAATTATCATGCAGTTTCACTTACTTGTGGAGCATAAGGAATAGCATGGAGGACATTAACTGATGCCATTTAATATGAGTTCAGGTCGTCACCTGTTCATTAGCTGAAGACCTCTGTTAAAAAAAGAAAAAGGCTGGGGCGCCTGGGTGGCTCAGTGGGTTAAAGCCTCTGCCTTCGGCTCGGGTCATGATCTCAGGGTCCTGGGATCGAGCCCCTCATCGGGCTCTCTGCTCTGCGGGGAGCCTGCTTCCTCCTCTCTCTCTGCCTGCTTCTCTGCCTACTTGTGATTTCTCTCTGTCAAATAAATAAAATCTTAAAAAAAAAAAAAAAAAGAAAAAGGCTTTTATACCTTCTTATTGGATGGACAGCTGTCCTCCTCCTTAAGGGGGAACGAGCATCTGTGAGCAGGTAGGGAGATACATTTAAAGGAAGAAGGAGCCCTAAGAATCACACCATAGGTTGAACCCTGGGGTCGTTCACATGTCAGCCTTTTACTTTTTTTGGCAAGATGTGGGGTATAGACCCCCAGGCTTCTGATTTCCTGGGGAGGGCACTCCAGTGCCTGGAAACAGACTCCCTGAGAGTATGTCCCATGTGGATCCCCCCCCCACCCCACCCTCCGCCCTCAGCCCTGGAAGGTCAGCTGGCTCAGCGCTTAGCTCAGCTCCTGGTCACTCTCCCCCTGCCTCCTCCCCTTACTCTTATCTTCTTTTTATTCTGCAGCATAATATTGGTGCACCCCACCTTTGCAAAAGGTGGTTTGCAAAGTGTGCTCCCTGAAGAACAGCATTAGCCTTACCTGGACCTTTGTTAGAAATGCAGATTCTCGGGGCCCCTGGTGGCTCAGTCCATTAAGCCTCTGCCTTCGGCTAGAGTCATGATCTCAGGATCCTGGGATCCAGCCCCTCATTGGGTTC
Source organism: Enhydra lutris kenyoni (assembly GCF_002288905.1). NCBI lineage: Eukaryota > Metazoa > Chordata > Mammalia > Carnivora > Mustelidae > Enhydra > Enhydra lutris. The sequence continues at coordinate 20,260,844 of NW_019154098.1, read as the reverse complement.
CCTGCTTCTCCCTCTCCCTCTGACCCTCCCCCCTGCTCTTGCTCTCACTCTCACTCTCTTTAATGAATAAATAAACAAACCTTTAAAAACAAAAGAAATGCAAATTTTTGGGCCCACCTCCAGATCTACTGAACTGGAAACTAGCTGGGAGGGCCCAGCGCTCTGTGGTTAACAAGCCCTCCTGGTGATCTTAGTGAAGGACTTCTTCGAGCATCACTGCCCTCCCCTTCTCTAACCTGAATCTCTGTGTGTCCCCCCCCACCCCCACTGGAGCACAGAGCTCCTGGCTGATATTTTTTCAGATTCCATTTAAGGGTCCAATGAACAATATTTAGTTATTATTTCATGATCTTTGTACTTCATCTTTCTCTCTATTTTTCCTCTTTGTCTAAAATGGGCCCTGAGACAGCTTCTGCTCTAAGAAGTTTTCAGTTTCCGACACTAAAGGTGCTGTTGCAATGCCGTGTCTCTCTCAAGGAGGGCAGGTACAGACTGGGCGTGACAACAGGAGACTTGAGAGGCTGTCACAGAGTCTAGGCCAGCTTGCCCATCAGTGGGCCAGTCCTCAGTAAAGGGCTAGAGTGCCACCAGTCGCTGTTTCCAGGCCGTCCCACAGTGGAGTTCAGGCAGAGTCTGGTTCGAGTCAGGAGGCCAAAGTTGACGTTCCAGTGGGTCAAACATGGGCGAGTCACTTCACTTCTAAGTGTTGGCTTTCCTATCTGTCCAATAGTGATGGCAGGGAGGACTTGGCCTGGATAGGCTGTAGGTGGTTTCCTGTTAAAACAACTCAGTGATTTTAGTTATCAGTTTGGTTGAGGTGGCAGAAGGGGTAAGATTAGTTCTTGTAGACCTCCCAGGAAGTGAGGCCTCCATGTGTTTTTAGGAAGTGACTGAGTGCTGTCTCACCTTTGGTTTTCTCTGCGAGTTACCTGCCACCCCATACGGGGGCTCTTTCTCATCCTTGAACAAAGAACAGGTAAGCTAGACTTAGGTAGACTTAGATAGAGTTGCTAATTCACCCCCCTTATTCCCTGATTCACTCCCAGAGATATTAAGCAAATTTAATGCAAAATCCTGCACCCACACTGGAAAACAATGACCAGCAACTTGAGCATTTGTTCTAAAAAGTACATATTTAGTGGCTTCTTGAGGCTGCTTTTGATGAAATCTGACAATGAAATATATTACATAATAATAACAGTAAGGGTTGACGTTTACGGAGAGCTTATTATATGCTAAGCACTTTACATAGAATTTTCTCATTTAATCCTCACAATATGAGTCATACATTGTTATACCCATTTTATAGATGAGAGAGTTGAGGTACTGAGAAGTCAAATGTTTTGTCCTAAGTTACACAGCGAATAACGGGCGGAGCTTGTATTTGAACCCCAGTCCGCCTGGCTCCATAGCTCTGCTATAAAGGAAGGATAAATCGTGAATGAGGAGAGCAGGAAGTTAATCTGCTGACTGATGCCGCAGAGTCCCTGTTCCTGCCCGAGAGCTATACTTTCTTATCCCCCACTTGCTGCTACCTCCTCAGCTGACTCAGTAACCAGTACTGGTCCTACGGGTCACTCTGTGTCCTCACTGAGTTCCAGAAACCATTCTGGGCTGGTTTCTTCACCTGTAAAATGGCGGAGGCCTGATACGCCTGGGTGTGGTGTAAACAAATAATGACCGATTTGGAAAAAAAAAATCTTGGAGCTTCTTAGAAAGGTGCTTTGCGGGCAGGAAGAACTTCTGTCTCATCAGAGAAAGAGATCAGAGCTGGGGATGTTGATGCCAGTGCTCTTTGTTCCTTCAGAACAGGAGACCTCATGGGGAAAAGCCCCCGGGAGGAAGAACTCTGAAAATCTCAGGTCTAATGAGGTAAGGAAGGCTGACACAGAGACCTTCCCGTCTTGACCCTGTATTTACCTCTTATCTCCCGGATGAGAAGAAAGATTTAAAAGGGCCTCATGAGCTATTATGCATATGTCATTTGTTGTATGTCCTCATGAACTGATGCTTGCTCTCTGGGATGGTGTAACTCAACTCACCAGCTCATTTCCATGCCACCCCCCAGAAGTGGCATCCTAATTATACAACATTGGCTCAAAGCAGACATGGAGACAGTGCGATGACTTCTTTTGTATATATGTTGGTGGCGGTATCTATAGGACGTATAAATTGCATAAATTTTCATCTTTCCATGTTTCTTTAGCAGAATGTTTTCTCTTCTGTAGTCTACATGAGCATAAAATAAGCAGAACACAGAGGCTTCTGGCATTTAAAGTTTGATGTCACTGAACGCTTTCTAAACACAGAAACCGGAAGATCTGAGTTCAAGTTCTGACTACTCCTGATCAAAAATGTGACTTGAGCAGGTCCCTTTAATTTTTCTGAACTTGCTTCCTTATCTGTCAAATGACTTATGACAGTGCCTTCCTGATCACAGGGATGTCAATAGCCTCAGCTCTGTTCAAATGTGAAATAACTGTTATTATTTCTGCTAATATGCCATCATCAAGATCTCAAATATAGTGCATGGTATGTAGGACTTGGAATCAAACATGCTTCCCTCGTGGGTGTGCTTACCATCTCAGTTAGTGTGGTGACAAGACACAGCATAAAGGACTTGGGCTTGCACTGACCTGACATGGGGCCTGGGAGGGCTCTGGGTAGAGCCCATGGCTCTGCCTTTGTTCCTGATTCACAGAGCCGGTGCTTATAACCCTCCTGCAAAGGGGTCTTGCTGGTGGAACATTTGACGCTGCTGTCATTGAAGGTGGTCACTGCATTGTGTGTGTGTGTGATCTCAGACCAGTTCCTGCTGGCTCTCCTGAATCACATACACTGTATTTATGTTAACCTGTTTTTTATGCTCTTTCCTTCCTTTCGCTGTGTGTATTTTTTCTGTTGTTCTGATCTGGTTGGGAGAAATCAAGCATCTTCTTGAAGCAAAACTACCTGAAATGTGTATAATGATCCTATCTCACATAAAGATATACATAAACTAGCTGTACATGTGTACATAGGAGATTTTGGCAAGAATATATAAGCAACTATTTTTTTAAGATTTTATTTATTTATTAGATAGACAGAGATCACAAGTTGGCAGAGAGGCAGGCAGAGAGTGGGGGGGGGAAGCAGGCTCCCCTCTGAGCAGAGAGCCCGATGTGGGGCTTGATCCCAGGACTCTGGGATCATGACCCAAACCAGAGGCAGAGGTTTTCACCCACTGAGCCACCCAGGTGCTTGAACATAAGCAACTGTTAACATCAGCTTCTTTTGAAAAGTTGGGGGGGGTCAAGGAAAATTTTGAACACACCCCAAAGTCAATAAAGGAGTAGACCCCCATGCACCTGTCCCCTGGCTTTGACAATTACCAGTTCATTATCGTTACCCAGCTTCGTGTTAGACCTATTTGAGTTTCTTTTTATCTACCACGAGCATGTATTTGGAAAATTTGAAATTTTAATTGTAAAGTCAATTCAAACTTTAAAAGAAAATGCAGGAGGTTAGGTTTCATTTGTCCCTGTCTTTTTTTTTTCTCACCCTTTTAGACTCTGGTCCTCTCAGAGGTAGGTGATCAAGAATGATTCTGTCTGACGTCCCTGGGCCCCAGGGGCAGATACTGGCTGAACATCTGGGAAAGACAGCAGCTTTGGTTGACAGCACATCTATGTCAGCGCTATTGCCTTAATCACAAGGCTCGCACTGTCAGCCCTACTGTGTGGCTTGCTGTGTTTTTTAATTAAACTGTTTACTTTGGCTGAGATTTATGACGCTGTTTTTAAATGAGAATATGTGCTTTCTGTCCCCTCTTTGTTCCCTGGGCCCGACAACCTGTGCAGTTCTCTGCAAGCTATTTTTCGCAAAACAATCTCTGCATTTCTTATCAGATGGAGGGTAATTTTACAGGGATTATTAACACTCTGCGCTCAGTAGTGTTTGTTCTCCTAGGGCTAGAAGAGGAAATTGTCTGATGCAAGCCCAGCAGCTGGTTAGCTGGCCAGGAATAGAATATTACAAAATCACCTTGAATCTAAAACCTGTGCACCAGCTGTCTGAGATGAAGGACGGGAAGGTGGTTTTCGTATTTAAATTCCTTAGTCGGTGGTATTGAAAAACGCGGCTAAAATAGAAATGGTTATTTTCCCCAGTGGTTCAGTGTGGATCGATCTGGACTGTTAGTCAGAAGACCATTCGGCCCCGTGCCTTGTTAGCATGAGTGCGTTGCATGAGCGAATTGATTTTTCACATCAGTGAGAATTGATCCCCTCCTCCGCGCTAGGCACTAGAATGACACAAATAAATAAACAACTCTCTCTTAGTATCCTGCTCCTCGTCTAACTGTAATACAGTGGGATGAATGTTCTACTCGTGGCACTAAAATAGAGTGGGAGAAGAGAGGAAAGAAGGTGCTGTAACTTTGGAAGGCTGGGGGGATGTTCACAAAGGAGATGCCTTGTCAGCTGAAGAGCAAAGACAATTTTCTGAATTAGTGAAGGTGGAAGGAGGGTCTCCATCTTGAGCAGAGGCGTGGGAGGTGATGGCTGCGCGGGGTATGGGGAAAGGTCCAGTGTGCCTAGACTTCGAGGCGGGTGTGTTTGTGTTTGTGTTTGGGAGGTGAGGAAGGTGAAGAAGTTTGGAAAGCCTCCTTTGAACCTGAGTAGGTGTGGTTCTTTTGGATTCAGACAATTGAGGCTTCCTCAGCCACCTGAAGGGATTGGTTCTGGTTATTAGTAGGGCACGCCTAGTGCGGAAGAAGAACTAGAAAACCTAAGGAACCAAGGTACTCCAGGGCCAGGCATCTCTATCATTTTGTAACCTCTTTCTCCTCACCTCCTAGCTACACTGTGCCGGCCTCCCCACTCCCCTCACATTCCTGGTCGGCCAGTTTCCTCAGCATCTTGGTGGGGAGTGTTTACCTTTGCTCTGGGAATCCCATGGTGATCATCTCGGAAATATGTAGGGTGTATGTGGGAAAACCGAGTGGGAAAACCAGGAAGTACTCGGTACTTGGCAGCCTTTCAGCTAGAACGGCCCACATTGCTGTTTTACACATTGACATCCGGTGAGTTCCATTTGAACAAAGTGTTCCATGGCACAAGTAGAGTTTGAAAACTCCAGCTCTAGTTTAAATCTTGGAGGGAGCCATTCTGCTTGGCTTTCACTGATTACATCACTTGGGTTGGGTAAGATCTCATGCCTCTGGTCTCACTGAACAGCCCATGGGCAGGGGCCACCAGAAGTCAAGGGCTCTTTCAGTCAGGTACCTCCCCACATGGAAAGAAAACAGGCCCAGGGTTGTGAATCCCGCCGGGGGTAGATAAGGTGTGGAAGGCCATTTTAAATCAAAGGGAGTGTTGGACATGGTGGACGATGTGACTGACGTGTCCAGGCAACAGGTCTTCTTTTAAAAAGTATGGTTTCTAGCCCCTTGCTCAGCATTTTGTGGAGTCTTCCTATTCCAGGAGAGGCTTGGCTCCTCAAAATGTCTATTTTTCCATAAGACTTTGAAATATTCCTTACTCTATTCCCTTTTTGGAGATCTCCATGTACATTAGCATATGAAAACCTGTAAGGCGTAAGCTAAGTTCAAGTAAAAGAAAATAATTTTTTGAAAACCACCCATACACACGCAACACGGATTAGAATTTTGGAGATTGATCACCCTGGAATGGAAAGTATCAATCGTTTTATAAAAAGACTTACGGTTACCAAGCTGTGGGGTGGGGACTCCTAATAGAAGCCTCCTTACCTTTTTGAAAATTTTGAAAATTTCAACAATTTCTTAGTGTCCTTGGACATTCATTTTTTCAGCAAATAATAAGGGCCCAAAGTGCTAGGCAGGAACACTTGGTTATGTGTTTGCAGTGTGAAAATTCTTATCTTTTTATTGGGATAATTTTTCGGGAAAGTACAATTAAAAAAAATTTTTTTTAAGATTTCTTTTATTTATTTACTTGAGAGAGAGAGATCGAGTGGTGGGGAGGGGCAGAAGGAGAGAGAGAGAGAGAGAGAGAGAAGCAGACTCCCTGCTGAGCAGGAAGCCCAATGTGGGGCTTGGTATTCTGTAGTATTTGAAGATAAACATTACCTAATAATTTTTTTTTAAGTTGGAAGTTTATAGGAGCTAAAACTCCTCTTTTGGCTCATAACATATTCCTCCTCCTCCAAATTATATGGTAGCTTGTTCCATGTTTCGATTTCTAAATAAATTGGTCCTCATTATTCTTGGATTCCTGACAGACATCACGTCTGAGAATTAATGTTTCACATTCTGCCACTTTGAGCATGTTAAACAAATTACTCAGTGTCATTGTCGCTGAATTAATTAGAGGGAAGTGAGACTTTAGCACGCCTATGTGAACATGTTTTTTTTATCAGGCTTTGTTTATTTTGTATTAATAATTACAACTCCACATTGGTTTTGTGGCTTTAACATTACCTGCGTCCGGGAGCCGCCGTGAGGATTGCTGTCCATGAAGTAGTGAAAACAGTGCCTAGTGCATAGTAAGGGCTTGAATGCTTGCGTTGTCCTTATTAATGAACTTCGTGACTGTGTGATGAAGTAATCACCATGGGTATAATTATCCCCATTTTATCAGGGAGGATGCTGGTGCTCAGAAGTTGGATTGTTTGGAATTACTGGCAGAGTCAGGACGAGAACCAAAAGTTGCTATTCCTAGTCTTGTGCTCCTGATTGCTGTCATAAGAGACATTTTAGGGTTTAGTATTTTGATATATGAACTTGGGAGGATGCAACATTCAGGCAGTAGGCGTGAAGCGAGCATAGATATAAGTGCCTAGTCGAGTACTAGGCATCGAGTAGGAATGTAGTGAACATGGGTTTTTCCTTTCTACGCCGTTTACAGGCGTTAGGATTCTCTTTTCTTTTCTTTTCTTTTCTTTTTTTAAATTTTATTTATTTGACAGAGAGAGAGTAGGCAGAGAGGCAGGCAGAGAGAGAGAAGGAAGCAGGCTCCCCACTGAACTGAGAGCCTGATGCGGGGCTTGATCCCAGGACCCTGGGATCATGACCTGAGCCGAAGGCAGAGGCTTTAACCCACTGAGCCACCCAGATGCCCCCGGATTCTCATTTCTATCTTCCTCTCCCTCGTCCCTGCTGATGTCCCAGGTAAGCATTTCATCTGCAGACCACTCGTGCATCTCCAGGCTTTAGTCCTTCCTAGTGGTCCTTGTCAGCTCAGCCTACCATTACAGAGTATCACAGATGAAGTGGCTTGAACAACAGAAATTTACCTTCTCAGAGTTCTGGGGGCTAGAAATCTGAGATCAGGGTGGGGCAGGGTTGGCTTGTCTGAGGCCTAGCTCATAGGTGACCCCTTTCTCTGTGTGTCTTCACGCTCTTCTCTCTGTATAGAAGTGTGTCCTAATCTCTGCTCATAATAAGGACACTAGTCATCTTGGATTAGGGCCACCCTCAAGACCTCACTTTAATTTAATTACCTTTTAAGAGACCCTATCTACAAATACAGTCACATTCTGAAGTGCCAGGGGTTAGGCCTTCAGCATAATGAATTTGAGGGGAACACACTTCAGCCCATAAGAGTGGTCTAGCCAGGAAGAGAGCTGAGCTTCCAAGCCCCAGCCCAGTGTGCTCCCAACTTATACTCACAGTCCCTGGGATAGCAAAACCCATTAAATTTCATCCAGTCAACTCTGTTCAAAAAGCAGGCAAGCAGACAGTCTAGTTCCTTCCTTAAGGAGTAGACGAGAGGAGGCTGGGGCCTGTGCTGGGTGCCGATGCTGAATGGACATTCTGTTGCCCAGTCTCAACACGGCCAAGGATGGGGTGAGCAGAACTGCCTCCATTCTACAGAGGAAAAAGTAAGCCTCTGGCCTCGCTCACATGGATACTGTGAGATTTACTCAGGTGGCACTCCCCTCTCACAACGATGCTGAGAATATGAGGTTAGAATAGGACCATGTGGGCAAAGCAGGAAGAAAGCCGACTTTGTGTTTCACCCAATTCAAACCCTTGAGAATTAAAAAGTAAATGTAGGCTGATAAAAGAAGGGAAACCAAATGGAAAAAAAAAATTTAAAGGCTGGTTGAAGACTCTTTTGGAAAAAAAAGTCATAGAGTTCTGAAGGGTGTTAAGGAAAGGCTCTGGGTCAACCGCTTTTCTCCATGCTAATCCATCAGCCTGTAAATAAATCATGTTTGTCCCACGGCTTTCATCCATCTCTCCCGGATATTCTGTTTATCCCTCCCTGGCTAGAGGCAGCACAAAGTGGCCGTTGGGAAGTCAGACTCTGAAGTGAGACCATCAGGTGCAAATTTAATTTTCTTTGCTTATTAGCTGTGTGGCAAGTCACTTAATCTCTTTGAGGTTCTCTCTGCTGTTAAAAAAAAAAAAAAGCGTAGACGGTAATAACAAGTCTCGGTGAGGTCGTTGCAAACATGTATGGAATGTGCTTTGATCAGCTCCTGGACCCTTGTAAGCCTCACCGAAAAATTAGCTGTTGCCCCTATAGAGAGTGGGATAGGCAGAGGCCGGGATCTTTGTGCTACTTTCGAACGTAGGTCTCTAATCCTAGAAATACGCAATGGGCAGGTGGTGGACATTCATTCATTTCTGTGGCATAGATGCATGAATGCCCATGCAGTGGACCTCTGTGACGAAGCGGAAGTGCCTGGTTTCAGCAAGTGTTGAGAACTTTCGTTTGTACTTTGGTTGAAGCCGTAAGCCCACTGGTGGATGGAAGAAGGGAGCCTGCCAAGTGGCACGAGAGCTCTAGCTCTAGCTTGTCCAGGGTTGTTTCACACCCCTCCACCATTGACCTGTATTATCTCTAGATCTGAGTGTAGAATCATTTCCTGGGACCTCTGGGCTGGGACAGTGTGGCAACCCCCTCCCGACCTGCAGGTATGTGGATGGCCCTTTGATACATTTAGAGCCTCCACTTTGTTCTGAGCTCTGGGATTGGCTGAATGATTTGCGTTGCCATTAAAATTCCTGGAAGTAATTGCCAAATTTTCTTTCCAGGCTCAGGCTGCATGAAGAAAAGGTGATTAAAGATAGGCGACATCATCTCAAAACCTACCCAAACTGCTTTGTCGCAAAAGAACTGATCGACTGGCTGATTGAGCACAAAGAGGCTTCCGACAGAGAGACCGCAATCAAGCTCATGCAGAAGTTAGCTGACCGGGGCATCATTCATCATGGTGAGTGAGGTGCCCACCGATAGTCACGGTAACTTGGGAGGAAACCAAGGACCGCGTCTTCCATTCCCGATAGGAACCCTCCCATTGAACAAATAAAACCCTGGGTCTCCTGTGCATCTGTCTCCAGTGACATTCCTCTCCTTTCTCCAAGAGGCATTGGGGTTTATTCCCATTTGCTTCTAAATACATTTCCCTTTCTGTATAGGCATCTCTTAGCAAGGTATCGTATTGCTTTTGGTGCTTTAAATCATTACATAAATGCATGTTTGTTCTTTCACAACTTGATCAGCCCTGTAAGATTCACGCATGCTGATGGCGTAACTCTCGTTTGCTGTGTATACCATATATAATTACGTTTGCCATTATCGTTAGCTATGCCAGATACAATGGGTACGCTTACCCATTCTCCTGCTGATGACCATTTAAGAGGTTTCTGAGTTTTTTTGTTACTTCAGTGGTTCCGCTAACACTTCTCCTGGAATTCTCTAACCCTGACCAAGACCTCCCACGTGCTGTTGTTTTGGCTGGAATGCCCTCTCTCTTCGCTTTAGCCCAATTTCTCGCCATACTTCAGGTCTCTGCCTACATGCAAGCTCTTCAGAAAAGTGTCCATTCCCTGCAACTAGGTTACTGGGGTTACTGGTTATTCCTTCTTTGCTCTCCCACTGTGATATCCCCTTCTTTCGTTGCCCCCTCGCACCGTATGTTAATTCCAAGTTGACATTTCTCATTATCTCACTAGACATCACATCCTTTGAGGCTGATGCCTGCCCCAGTATTTCAAGAATAATTTGTGGCATGACTGATGCATAAGAATGGTGTGACCATTCTACTAGATAATGATGGTGATGATGAGGATGGTGATGATAGCTAATATTACTGTGCTAAACACGTGTACAAAATTGTAGAATGGTGTGCTTCAGAACTTAGGTAGTAAAACAAGTCTTTTTTTTTTTTCATTTTTATTTTTTATTTTATTTTTTAAAATTTTTTATTTTTTATTAACATATAATGTATTATTAGCCCCAGGGCTACAGGTCTGTGAATCGCCAGGTTTACACACTTCACAGCACTCACCATAGCACACACCCTCCCCAATGTCCATAACCCCACCACCCTCTCCCTATCCCCTTCTCCCAGCAAACCTCAGTTTGTTTTGTGAGATTAAGAGTCTCTTATGGTAAAACAAGTCTTAATTAACCTTTCACATCATTTGAGGAATTGAATAAGATTTTTGTTTTCTTATTTGCCTCTCTGTGTACATTGTGTTTCAGTGTGTGATGAGCACAAGGAATTCAAGGACGTCAAACTCTTCTACCGCTTTAGAAAGGATGACGGCACCTTCCCGCTGGACAACGAAGTGAAGGCCTTCATGAGGGGACAGAGGCTGTATGAGAAGTATGTCGCACATGAAATCCCCCACTGTGATCTTAACTTGTGGAGAGAGACAGGGCTATTTCCGTCTTTTTATCATTCTGCCTTCAGCCTGGCTCTTCCCTGTGGGACAGTTACATAACTGTTCCTTTTAATACGGGAAAACTCGATCACTCATTTTCTTTTCTCTTTGCCAGAAATCAAGTCGATTTTGTAAGATTCTTAATAAAGAATTTATTTAAATAGAAAATGCTTTATTTAAATAGAAAATACTTAAATATTTATTTTTTATCTTTGAGTCGATTTAGCAAAAGTCCAGAAATAAAAAAAGGTTGGAGCTCGATGTTTGCCCTCAGTAAGTAAGGCAGTTGCCTATTTTCTCTTTTTGAGGACTGTTGTATAACTCAGAGGTTTAGTCTTGTGAGTGGCTGGAGAAGCAGTGTCAAGTACAGGGGAAGTTCAGGTTCAGGTCAAGAGATGAGTAGTGAGAGATCTTCAGATAGCAGGATGGTCTAAGAGGAACCATCACTCAGCTCTTTGAAGATGCCTTGTCATCCAGGAGTGTTCCATTGCTGGGTCTCAGATCTCCCCACTGGTCTGTCTCTGAGCTGATCTCCTGTTCCTGTGGCCTCTTTCCCATCCCACCTCTTGTTTTTTGCCAAGGCAGCCACTAGAGAAAGGAGGGTGGGGGTGGGACGCTCCCTCCTTAACACTGGGTGCCTTTCAAATAGGTTGAAAATAGGTCTTTATCACACAAAAGAGCCTACTGAGTGATGGGTGTGTTGGTGCATTGGGAGGTGGGTCTGGGGAGTCAGATTAAGTAACGTGATGGTGAAGAGCCAGATAAGTTTGATTCTAGCCCTGTCACCTCCCCTCTGTCAACCTCAGTCCTCTTTTATGACTGAGGAGGGGTGATGGGACTACCTCCTAGGTGTTTAGTGCTGTTGTGGGAATTAAAAGAATAAATGTGTCAGGTACTTGAATATTTAGCTCAGTGACTGTGGTACGCTGTCAGACCCCAGAGATGATAGCCATTTCAGGTATTAGTCTGGTATTGTCCAACCACTTAATGCCACTTAATGCCCCCTACATGTTCCTTCTCCCATCACTTGCTTTCTAAAACTGAAGTGTAGAAAATCCCTCCTCTCCCAGACTCACATGAATTTGAAGGAAGGTGTCCATCAGCACCTCCATTTGTATATCTGAGTGCAGTGCTTGTTTTGTTGCTGTTTTCTTTCTTTTTATGTTTATTAATTCTTATTTAAATTCAATTGATTAACATATAATGTCTTACTAGTTTCAGAAGTAGAGGTCAGTGGTTCATTAGTCTTATATAACACCCAGTGCTCATTCCATCACGTGCCCTCCTTAAGGCCCATCCCCCAATTACCCCATCCCCCCACCCCATCTCCCCTCCAGCAATCCTCAGTTGGTTTCCTGTGATGAAGAGTCTTCCGTTGTTGGTGTTTTCTTTTTCTTTCTTAGCTCCTTCTGGAAAATTCTAGTAGGTGCTAGATGTTTAGATCACCAAGACAGTCCTTTCAAACTATAAGATTCTATGTTGTCAAAAATATACATGTCATTTCCATGGATCAATATTGCTGTCTTTTTTCTGTGTGCAGTTGGCCTTCCTATCATAAGTGTTCAGTGTCTCAATTTCCAAGTAAACTTATTCCTCCAAACTGCTTGTGAAATTAGTACTAGGAAAAGTAATTTAATCGGTACTTAACCTTGCATGAACTAGCTGCCTCCTCGCAGTCTTGGCCCTACACTTGGTTGCTGGAACACACTTGGAACAAACTTTGGGGCCTTTGGAATGATGGCTCAGTTTACCTACTTGAAAAGTTTTATTTAGCATTATATATTATATATATATATAATATAATTATATAATAATATAATATATTAATTTATTGATATAAATATATTAATTTATACAAACAATAACATTTATTAATATGAAATTTAATATAATTTTTAAATATTTATTTTATATATCATTTTTATTGTATTTCCCTGGATATCTTTTCTATGAATTCCAGCATGTACTATTATTTTGTAAGCTTTGTATACTTTCAAAATTATATGAAGAAGAAAATAGTTTTGTTCACAGCTCTTTTTAAGAAATTTATTTATTTTAGTATGGAAGGTTTTTTCCCTTTTTTTGCCAGAAAACTCGCTTAGGATATCTCTAACATTTGTGAAAGAAGTCCTTGCAAAATATATGTTCCTTTTATTTTTTTTTCCTTTTAAGATAATAACAATAACATCAGTTGGTTAATAACTATGTATCAGGCATCCTGCCTGACTAGTCCATTTGTTTGGTCATCATAACAAACCCTGATTTGGATCAACTGTACCCATTTTATGGATGAGGAAAATGTGGCAGGGAGCAATTCAATCTCTTACCCAAGGTCAGTTCACTAATAAAAACATCTGGGATTTGAACCCAGAAGCCCAAAGCCCAAACTTACTGCTACTAGGCTATTGATAAATCTTAGAATGTTTATTATTAGGAAAGATTTATCATTATTTATTATTTATGGAGATTAAACTTATGAAATTAATGTTTTCTTCAAAACGTAGTTTATCTTAAAATGTAACATGGGGATTGTAAATATCCAGATATGGAATTTTCTGTAAAATTCACAGAAATTTAAAAATATGAGAATACTCCAAGTAGACATTGGAGGTGAATAAAGTGATTTTTCTTCATGATGAACCTACCTATAGATTTAGGGACTAAAGAACATAAGGAGTATAATTATTGGTACCTTAACAACAAAAAAAAGAGATAAATCTATATGGTATTTTATAAAATGTGATGAAAACAGTATCTTTTATTTATAAATTAAGTTCCACAAAGCATTTCCACTAGATTATTTTACCTGAATTCTCTCAATAGACTAATGATAGAATGGTAAATAATGATAGAAATAATAGCATAGTCGTTCACGGTATAAAATATAATATAAAATACATGGGACGTTACATTACTACCCTGTTTCTCAGAAGGAGCATCTGGGACCTGAGGCAATCAGATCATTTCTGTGTGTTGGTGATACAGCGTGAGAGGGTAACAGGTGTGTGGGCTCCCCACACCCTCCCCACAGCTCTCGGGGGCTGACTATATTGTCAATATTTCCTTTTTGCTCTCCTCTTGCTTGTTTGTTCCGTGTTATTAATAGAACTTCGTGAAACCAGGTGGTTTCTGCTGGGGTTTTGCTGAGCCGGGCTGACTTGGGAGCACTCGGCTTTCTAACCTGTAGAGGTGTTTCTCAGTCTGCTGGGTTGTAGGGCAAAGCTGTGCTTCGAACCTAAATTCAGTGACTCTGCTACCTCTTAGGATCCACGTGGCTCCTGTGAATGTAACTCACAGGTACTCAAACAAATTCTGGTTAAGGGGTGAAAACGGGCCCTTTCAGGGTATCCCACCAATAGAAAGGTTAGGGGAGAGCTGGTGACATGAGTCCTCTGCAGAGTGAGTGACAGTGGATGTGGTTTTCAGAGTCACGCAGCCCTCTGTGTGGGGGCTCACACATTAGTCTGTGTGAGTCCAATCCCAGTCTCGCAACTGGCTTGCTCCATGACCTTGAGCCGACAGCGGAACCTCACTGATCTGTAGTCATAAATGGAAGTAAGACGGGGGTCTCACCTGGAAAAGCTGTGGGGAGGACTTTACAGCCTGTACATTGCTAAGCACAGCGCTTGGCATGGGGTGAGCACCCAAGAAAAGTTAGCTGCTGATACTAGAGTAGTAAATCATAATGTAAATAAATGATACCCATTATTATTTAACCCAGAACAGAAGTTAAGAGTCCAGGAACCAGGCTACCTGGGTGTGAATCCTGGCTCCGTGCCTAATTATCAAGGACCTTCACCAAACTGTGCCTGTAATTGCCTTCCTAGTAAATGGATATATGGCCAGTATCCACCTTTCAGACTCCTTGTGGGGCTTAAATGAACTACATGATGTATAAGGCACACAGGACAGGGCCTGCCTCAGAGTAGGAGCGTATCCCGTCGCTCCTCTCCTGCAGCTGGAAGCAAGTGTGAGAAAGAGGATGTGTGCCCCTGGATCGATGCCCAGACTTTGTCATTTTGCATAATTCATCTGAGCACATTCAAGGCACAATGCACTTTCATCAACAAGCTTTCATCAGACCTTCACTGCGCCTGAAGGTGCCTAGAAGAAGGCCTGCCATCTCTCCAGGAGGGGCTTCCCGTTTCCCACTTAATTTTGCATGGGCTCACATACCCCAGACACACAACGCATGACTGTAACACATTCTCCTGAAGAGTACAATTTGTACTTTTCTTTTTTCTTTTTAAATTTTACTTATTTATTCATGAGAGAGAGAGAGAGCAGAGAGTGATAGAGAGGCAAAGGGAGAAGCAGGCTCTCCGCCGAGCAGGGAGCCCGATGCGGGACTCGATCCCAGGACCCCGGGATCATGACCAGAGCCGAAGGCAAACACTTAACTGACTGAGCCACCCAGGTGCCCCAATTTGTACTTTTCAAATGAGACCAGCATGAACAGGATAAATATCTGTAACTTAGAAGAGCAATGTTGAATTTGTGCCGCTGCCGTCCTGTGGTAGAAGATACTTCGAGCGCATGTTCCAAACTATTAAATTTGATTATCATTCAGCAGTCAGCAAAAGAGATCACTTTAAAATGAGTTGAGCTCAGGATGATCCGTTCTATATACTGATAAAGAGAGGTAGCTATAAAAGAGAAAATGAGTTGACCGTACGAATTTGGACTTCCCTTACTAAAACTAGTAGTTGAAATGGACATCTGAAACTAACCTTGATTTCGTTGTGAGACCTGGAGGAGACTTCTCTGTTCTAGTTTAACCTCAGTCTTCACAGGGAGGTAGCTCTCTTCTAGGTCTGGTTCATATGGACATTAGTTTAATTTTTCACCTAAAGAGCCTTTGGTTTTTCTCAGCAGCAAGAGTTTCCTCTCTCCAGCCACTGATAGTCTGATTAGTTTGCTTAGGAGTGTAAGCCTGACTGAAGAATTGCTTTAAACCACCGCACGCCATTAGAGTTCCCACTGCGTCCTTTATATTCTCTCCTCGAAGGGAAATATAAGACGGAAACTATATCCAAAGGGGAAAAGTCCTTTTGTGTGTTTTATCTTATCAGAGGTTTCTCTACCATGTGCCCTTGGGATCTTTTTCCTGTTCCCTCCCAGTGCCTGGCACAATAAATATTTGTTGAATGAACAAAGGACTCTGCACGCTCTGATTGCCTTGAGCTGCTGAGCCTGGTCCATAAAAGAGCTACAGAGAACTTGCTTTTAATGGCAAACAACAGTAACCAGAGTTTTACCTTCTCTTGCCTCCTTAGGGTTTACAAGGCATCTTAGGCATTAATGTGTGTGATCCCATGTACAACTCTGGGAGTAAAACCTGGGAGACACAATTCATCCCACTGCAGAGGTGGGGAACATGAACTGGAGAGAGGTTTAATGACTGATGTAGCCCTAAAGCATGGAGCTGCAGCAAATTTAATAAATACATAAAAATAAAGTCTTCAAGCTTTTGACCCTATCTTGTTCCATTTTTGGGATAGAAGTGCTTTTCGAACGGAGGTACGGAATTCTATGGATTGATTCAAATTTTGTGTTCAAAATGTGTTAATTATTTTGCATACCCTAATGAAAATACTTTCTAATAGGCTATGTACAGCACCGTCACAGTTTACTTGTGCTGCCCAGTTTAACAGTGATTCATAGAATCTTGGAATAAACTTTCCTGTCTTCTTGGTTTATTTGGAGAGTGTCCTAGGATTGCATCGTAAGTGGGTTAAAATTGTTCCCTTTTGCAATGGCTTGTCCGAGTGACAAGGGATGATTTTGATGCTGTGTAACCGATGTCAAGAACTGTTAAGAATCTTGAGATTTTACCCTACTTGCAAGCTAACAAGTTTGCCTGCCACCATTTCCAGGGTGCCGGCAGAAGACAGGAGACCCCTGGGCCAGAGACAAGGGACGGTTTGTTGCTCTCAGCAGTAGTAATAACCAGAGTATCATATTTTCTGGAACCAGTTCCCCAAGCCTCACTTCCCACAGAATAGCACAATGGAGGCCACCTGACGCCTGCCAGGGCTGGGTTACAGAAGAGGATCCCAAGCTTGAGGAACCTGAGTTTTTTGTAATAGTCATTACGCAAACTGCTCTTTAGCACAGAGCGAGACATTATCTTTCTTATACAGGATAGTAAGCCAATCTGCCCTTTTGCTTCAGAGACTGTCACTGTTTGCCTTCCAAGTCTGCTCACTATACAAGCATTCTTGAAAAGATAGTTTAGAACATATGCTGTCAGTGCTTCTACTTGCAAGATATAAAGAGATATGTAAGATCCTTGGAGAATTATCTCTGGGCAACTAAAACAAAATGCACAAATTAATTGGATTTTGTGCTGATTATTGAGGGAGCAACGAATATCCTCACCAGTATCCTTACTTCTGTATTTTGTATGTTAATCAAAACTCCCTTACAGGTTTCATTGCTTAACTTTTATAAGTAAATGTTGTGTTATAAGCATGAGATTTTTAAAAATGGGGTTTTCTGTAAAATTTTATTTGAGAAAGGAGATTTGTTGTTTAAAAAGTTTTAAAACAGGGACAGCTTTAAAGGGCCATCATCCCCTCTCACAGGGTGTTTAACAATCATTTTAAGACAAAAATGTAAAAAAAAAAAAACAACAAGTAAGTAGTTTCATTATTGTGCAGCTCTAAGTAGAGTCACGAGAAACGTTTGACCTAGAACCACATCCTTGCTGGATGCTCCTAACCATCTCTTCTTTGTTTCTTTTCTTTAGAAAAAAAAAAAGGTTTCTTTGTGCAAAATTGTGTGTTTCACCTGATGAGTTATTAAAATGTTTAATAATTTGTCAGGGGGAGACCATATAAAACAAACTCACTGTTTCATCATTTTCAATATCAACACAAATATTATTTATTATTTATTATTTATTTTTTTAAAGATTCTATTTATTTATTTGTCAGATTGAGAGAGAGAGAGCAAAAAGCAGGGGGAGCATCAGGCAGACGAAGAAGCAGGCTCCCCGCTGAGCAAGGAGCCCGATGTGAGGCTCGATCCCAGGACCTGGGATCATGACCTGAGCCAAAGGTAGATACCCAACCAACTGAGCCACCCAGGCACCCCAACACAAATTTTATATTGCAGTTATTTTCAAATAATTTCTCGAAACACTGCCTTATACATTCTAAGTGTAGTTGAGAGTATGGAAGACAATGTAGAGCATGTTGAAATGAACCAGCCCTGGTTCGCCTAATTTTGTTGGTTTTCCTATTTTTAACAGCTGAAGCTTCAGCCTGCCAAGGAAGGGTGAAGTAGGAGCCAACCTCCTGGCTAGTTTGGTCCAGGTAGCTGAGCTCAGGCCAGTTCTCCAGGAATAGAACTAGCCAGTGTCTGCACATTTAGTGATGCCCAGAGACTGGGCAGTAGGGGTGGTGAAATGCATCTGGGAACACAGAGCCGTTAGAAACACAAAAAATGGTGTTACAGCTGCTTCACACTCATCAGGGTGGTGATCACCAAAACAAACAAACAAACAAACAAATGATAAATCCCAGTGTTGGTGAGGATGTGGAGAAACTGGAACCCTTGTGCATTGCTGGTGGGAATGGTGTAGCTACTGGGAAAATGGTGTGGGGAGGGAGTCCTCAAAAAATTAAACATATATATACCAGATGACCCAGCAAGTCCACTTCTGGGGGTATGTACCCAGAGGAATTGAAATCAGGGATTTGAACAGGTATCTGTACACCCATATTCACAGCAGCATTATTTATAATAAATAAAAGGTCAAAGAAGCCAATGTCCATTGATGGATGAATGGATGAACAAAATGTGGTATTTACATACAATGGAATGTTATTTAGCTTTATCTATTTATTATTTATTTATTTATTTTTGTTATTTAGCTTTAAAAAGGAAGAAAATTCTGACACTTGCTACATCATGGGTGACATTATGCTATGTCACAAATGGACAAATGTCATATGATTTCACTTTTGTGAGGTCCCTAGAGGACTCAACTTCATAATGACAAAGAGTAGGTTGTCAGAGCCTGGCATTGTGGGGTGGGTAATGGGGAGTTATTATTTAGCGGGTATAGAGTTTCAGTTTGGGGAGATGAAAAAGTTCTCGAGATGGATGGTGGTGATGATTGTAGATTCACGTGAAGCTACTTAATGCTACTGAACTATAACTTAAAAATAGCTAAATGGGAAGAATTTATGTTTATTGACCACAATTAAATAGATAAAATAAATTAAAAAATTTTAAATCACTTAAAAAACAAAGCTGGCCAGAGCTGGACGGAAAGCAGTCAGACAGCTTAGAGTACCAGCGAGCATGAGAAAGACAGCAAGGTGATGATCCCGTACTGTTAGGACTAGGTATTGACTGGAGGAATTGCCTCCCTCTAAACTAATGAGCTAAATACTGTTGTCCTCCGTTTGGCAAATAAGGAGATCCAGGCTAGAGAGGTGAACTGAGTTGCTTACCTTCACAGCCAGAAAGCGCGAGACCCCTTTCCAACCCTGGTTTTCAGCACCAGAGCCCATGTTCTGAACCACTTTTCAGTCTGCACATTCTGCTTCAAAAAGTTTCTGTAGCTTCAAGCCGGGGTGGTAGCAGAAATGAAGACCACTAGATGATAGTGAACCACAGGCAGCTTAGGAGACTTTTAAATGGATATAAAGACAGTCTTTGAGTCTAGTTTGGGAAATCGTATTCTCCTTACTGTCCCTTGGCGATGCCATCCCCCTGTAACATATGGCTGTAATAGTCCAGCTTTGTTAACCCGCAGAATGGGCACCGGTCCAGCTGTGCCCATGAAAAGCCATCAGCCTTAGCTTGTCATCTACAGAGTTCTAGCTCTAGGTGTTATTTAGAAATGATTTGAAGGTAAATGCATTGCTGCTTCACCAGTAGACCGGGTTCGGTGGCGGTGGAGGTGGACTGTGCTGGTTATTTCTGCCATGTTTCCCTGATCTCGTATGATTGCAGGGCTGTGGGCCAAGTCTCTGTAACATTCACTTTGCCAATCAGTTTCTGTTGCTCCTTGTCAACTTGGTAAAAGGAAAAAGCCATTTACGGTTTCTGGAATTGGGGAAGCCTGTGTTGGAGTTCTTGGCCTGCCTCTTATTGAAACATTCAACCTTTCCGACCCTGGTTTTTTTTTCATCTATAAAATTGAAAGAAAAATGTGTAATTCACAGATTTGTTGTGAGGACTGAGGTAAAGCTCAGCAGAGCCTCGTCTAATGCAGGAGACGTTGTATTTCTAATCCATAAGGGAAAATGCATATAGGCAAAAGTATCCTTGTGTTACCTAGACTATTAAAAAAAAACCATGTGCCTTTCTGCACTAGAGTCATTCAGCATGGTGAGACTCCCAGCCTGGATGTGGGACATTTTTTTCATCCTCCAGATCCATTCTCTTCAGGTCGCAGCCCTCTGTGTGCCCCAGAGGCTGACCTACATGGACAGAGGTCATCACCACGCTCCATGGCCATTGCCTCAGTCCGTGGGAGGCATGAGCAGGAAGTAAGTGGGAGGGAGGACAGTGAGGTCAGGGTGATAATTCTCTGTTCCCTCCCCACTATTGAAGGCCTCAGCTCCTGTCAGCCAGCCCTCTCCTTCCCCACATCTCTTTTATGCTTTGGAACCTTCCCTCCCTCCAGAATCGTTAGGCCTGGAGTTGTTAATGATCACTGCAGTCTGCTAGTCTGGGAGCTTTACTTGGTCATTGCCTTTAACCCTGCCCATAGCATCAGTAGCTCTTTCATCACGGACCAAATTTTAGTAGCTCATTTGCCCATCCATGTCGTTTCCTGCGGGGACCCCAATTGATAAGCCAGTGAGACCCATTTGGGCACTGATAGGAGTTATCTTGCACCTCCTTGAGTGGACAGGCAGACAGAATTACCCACACTCCGTCTGTAGAAAATTCACTTGCTCTTTCTGTTTTTTCTGCGCATGTACCACACATGACGGGATGGTTGGAACTGGCACCGGATTCTGTCTGTCACCACTGTTATGCAAGTATGGAGTGTGGTTGGATTGAAGCAGATTATTTTGGCTCCCTTTCTGCTCCTGTTTCATCCTGGGTTCTAGCCCGGAACTACAGCAGCCATCTCCCCGATGTGATTGGGTCTCATTCTCTCCAGTTGGACCAGAAGCCCATTGAGGTCATAGATTTAGGTCATTCTTACTTAGGAAAGAAACCAGTGGTTAGCCCCTTTCTCTTTTTCCTAACCTGTGGCATGTTCAAATTTGAGTAAAACCAGGGTGAAGTATTTGATCATCTAAGATCTCTGTATTTGTATTTACTCATTGTAGGGTCTTAGTGGGTCTTAGTGTAGACATTCAAAGAATAAGAATAGTAAACATAGCCATCATTTACTGAGCACTCCCTGCTCTAGGCACCATCCTAAATATTTTTCACATATTACTTCACTTAATTCTTTCTACACCTCTAACTAAGAGGGAGAGATTTTCACCATGAATTTACAGGTAAGACAAGTGAATTTGAGACGGACCAAGAAACACGCTTTAAACCTCCAGTTCCTAAAGAGTGATCCCGTCAAACTTGCTCATAATGCTCACTCTTCTTTTTCCCACAATTGGCATTAAAAACTAAAATTGTAATTTGAGTGAACCTGTAGAAATGAAATATCCTCTCTAATATGCTTTGAGTACAATGACCCCTGCTTACATCTGGAAGAGATCAAGAACTGAGAGTCCTTTCTAGAGGAAATAGCTGATTTGTTTTTAAATGTTAAAGTTCTAGAATGAATGGATCAAGGGGGATGGGCATGAAGAGGCTACACCAGACATTCTGCCACATAGGGACAGGAGAACACACACAGAGTAGAAGAGCGGGCAGGACCTTCTGAGAGAACAGGCACATTTTGGAGCGAAGCAGAAGTGGATGTTTTAGGAGTGGCACCAGGGGAAGATGTGGCTGGGAGATTTTAAGGAAGGAGAGTGTTCTTATATTAGAGGCTTTGTATGGAAGCTCCCTGAGGTTGGTGGCTTTGGCTTTAAATATCAAAACGAATCCAAGAAGTATAGTTCCTATGCTGTTTATCTTGCTTTATTTGCTAAATGAAAACATCCCTACTTAATTACTGTCTCTTCACACAGAGCTGGGGAGTATAAGCAAAGACATTGTTCCATCTAATGAAAAAAAGCACCAAAGTGACAGAAAACATTTATTAATTTCAGAACCTCTAACAAGAGTCTTTCAGACCAGAATGAAAGGCAAGCTGGATTTTTAACTTTATCAAATTTAAATTTGTAGTTAAAGTTTAAAGTTGAACTACAAATTTAAATTTTTTGAACTGTAATATATGTAAAGTACACATATCCTAAGTGTACAGCTTAATAAATTTTCACAAATTTAACCCACCTATGAAACCACTTTTCTCCAAATAGTATTTTTTTTAAATTTCCCTCTGTAGTCTACCATAATTTAATATTCTAAACAAAATTGACATTAGCATCAGTGTTAACATTCATTAGAATATAAACTATATTTTTAAGTAATTAAACTTCTTTGGCTTTTATATGTTTCATCTGTTACCTGAATGCCACTTCCTCTCCCCCAGATGCCTGGAATTAATTGGTTCTTCTGGTTAGTTTGAACTGTTGGACAACCTGACAAGGACAGACAGGGTTGACGAGGGTTGACTCTCTGGGGTATGTGTATGTGCCTGTGTGTAACATTTGCTCACTGCTACTTTGTGCCCGGTGATATGCCTGACTCTCTTATAGATTAGCTATAATTTTTACAACGCCATTGAAGTAAGCATTATTATCTTTATTATATCCAAGAGGAAATCCAGGATCATAGAGCCCAACCACAGCTTGGAAATCACAGAGATTCAAACCCAGGACTGCTTCTCATTTCCTCTCTCTGGAGCCATTTGTGCTGATAGGCAAGAGCAGAGGAGAAGGGAATCAACCATCACTCCTAGATTCCTTGCTTTCCTTTTGTTATCTGTATACTTCTGACTCTGTTATGGCATTTATCTGTCTTGCCCATGGGTTTTTAATGTTTGCTTTTCCACTGGAGTGTGAGCAATTTAAGGTCAAGGACCATGTCTTTTCATTTCTGCATCTCCTGGGACATAGAAGATGCTCAATAAATATTTATTGAATTGATGAATGAGTATTATTTTTAACAACTTTACTAAGATTAATTCCCATGTTATGTAATTGACCCAATGAAGTATACTTCTTAATGGTTATTAGTATATTCATAGATATGTGCAGTCATTACCAATTGCAATTGTAGAACATTTTCATCACCTCAGAAAGAAACTCTGTTAACTCTTACCTATCACTTCCCTATTCTTTCATCTGTCCCTAAGCAACCACTAATTCTGTCCCTCTAGCTTTTTCTGTTCTGATCATCTCATGTGAATGGAATGATACAATACATGGTCTTTGGTGACTGGCTTCTTTCATTTATTACGTTTTTCAAGGTTCATCCCTTTGTAGTTTATATCACTACTTCATTCCTTTTTGTAGCCAAATACTATTCCATTGTACAGATAGATAACATTTTCAGTTTCCTCAGTGGATGGGTGCTTGGGTGGTTCTAATTTTTGGCAATGATGAATAGTGCTGCTATGAACATTGGTGTTCACAAGTTTTTCTGTGGACGTATGTTTTCATTTCTCCTGGTTATACAGCGAAGAGTAGAATGACTGGATCATGTAGTGGTTTGAGGAACTGAGAGATTGTTTTCTGCAGTGGCTGCACCATTTTACATTTCCACCAATAGTGTATGAAGCATCCAATTTCCCCACATCCTTGCAAACAACTTGTTATAATCTGATTTTTTTATTCTAGCCAGCTAAGGGGTGTGAAGTGATAGCTCATTGTGGTTTTGGTTAGCAGTTCTTGATGACCAATGATGCCTAGCCTCTTTCTCTGTGCTTCTTGGCTATCTGTATATCTTCTCTGGCTTATTGAGATCATTAGTCCCCTTGGAAATTGGGTTATTTTTCTTTATTATTGAGCTTTAAGTGTTCTTTATGTATTCTGGATGCAAATGCATTGTCAGATATATGCTTTGCAAATATTTTCTCCTATTCTGTGAGCTGTCTTTTCACATTCTTACTGGTGCCTTTGAAGTATGAGAGTTATAAATGTTGATGTAGTCCCATTTATCTATTTTTTATTTTGTCACTGGTGCTTTTGGTGTCCTAAGAATCCTTTGCCCAATCCAAAGTCGTGAAAATTTGCCCGTATGTTTTCCTATAAAAATTTTATGGTTTGGGCACCTGGGTGGCTCAGTGGGTTAAAGCCTCTGCCTTCGGCTCAGGTCATGGTCTCAGGATCCTGGGATCGAGCCCCTTATCGAGTTCTCTCTGCTCAGCGGGGAGCCTGCTTCCTCCTCTCTCTCTGCCTGCCTCTCTACTTGTGATCTCTCTCTGTCAAATAAATAAATAAAATCTTAAAAAAAAATTTTATGGTTTTAACTCTTACACTTAGGTCTTTAATATAATTTGGGGTTTTTTTTTGTATAAGGTGTGAGGTAAGGGTCTAACTTCATTTTTTAACTTTTAAAATTTATTATTATTATTATTATTATTATTATTTTTGCATGTGGCTCTCTAATCATCTCAGCACAATTTGTTGGAAAAAAAAATTGCTTCCCATTGGGAGGCCTTGGAACCCTTGTTAAAAATCAGTTGACCACAGATGTGTCAACACAGTGATTTTAAATCTGTTTTAAGAGGAGTGGAGTTTATGATCGTACAACATAACATCTTGGTTGAAAAAAGAGACCAGAGTCTGTTTCTCTTCCTCTTTCACACCACTTCCACAAAAGTACAGTACAAAGTGGTCCTCCTGTCACCCAGCCCATGAACCTGTACAAAAGTAGCACCTACTTGTCATGTGTTTAGTTTTTTCATCACTTTCTTACCTCTTTAAAATACACTTATTGGGGCGCCTGGGTGGCTCAGTGGGTTAAAGCCTCTGCCTTCGGCTCAGGTCATGATCTCAGGGTCCTGGGATCGAGCCCCGCATCGAGCTCTCTGCTCACCAGGGAGCCTGCTTCCTCCTCTCTCTCTCTGCCTGCCTCTCTGCCTACTTGTGATCTCTGTTTGTCAAATGAATAAATAAAATCTTTAAAAATAATAATAATAAAATAAATAAATAAAATACACTTATTTTCCCTAGTGGGTATTGTCCTCAATTTGTCTTCATGGCTTCATCTTGCCTCTCCTAAGCTTCTTTCTTTGCCCGTTTCTTTCTTTGTTTTTGGCCTCA
Source organism: Enhydra lutris kenyoni (assembly GCF_002288905.1). Classification (NCBI taxonomy): domain Eukaryota; kingdom Metazoa; phylum Chordata; class Mammalia; order Carnivora; family Mustelidae; genus Enhydra; species Enhydra lutris. Next base: position 20,235,953 of record NW_019154098.1, on the reverse strand, counting down.
AATGCTTCTATTTCCTAATAATTATGGAAGCATTCAACATAAATAATGATTCCCTTAGGAGAAGCCTTTATAATATGTTTGAGAACCCAGCTTCCCTGGACAGTTGTTGGAAAAGGCCAACAGAGGTTGGAATTGTTTTGAAGATATTGTAGAAATGCTCGGCTTCTCCTCTTCATGTGTAATTTTACAGTCATGAAACCATAGCTGAATGTGGCCTTTTAGGGCAGCTGTGGCCTTTCAGTGGCACTTGGCTTCTGTCTAAAGCTGACTCAAGTTCTGAAAATGTTTACTACAACAACACTGAAAACCACAGGCAATGTGAAAATTACAGCTCCGGTTCCAAAATACCAGTCTCTTCAGAGCATAAAGCCAATACTAAGAAGTTCTAGTTTTTCTTCCAGCAGATTTAAAATAACAAGCAAGGAGGAAGGGATTTCACCTTTCAAAGACAAATCACCCTCTCTATTACTGTTGCTTGTGATATTCTGTTTTCCCTCTGTTGATTAACATTAACAAGTATTTATTTGAGCACTTCATGTATACGCCTTCCCTAGGCTCAGTTTCTGTTTGTTTTGTATGTTTGTTTTTTAAGAAATAAAAACATTTAAGGCATGGTGTCTATCTTTCAGAAGCTTCTAGCTTAGCTCAAGTGCATTAAAAATTGAATGGATATATAAACCATGGCACTGATTTTAAGTTCAAAACAGAGAGAGAGCTGTCTGGATTGTACTTTAGTTGGGATAGCCTCAAAGAGGAGTTAGTACTCAATCCAGCCCTTTAAAAGAGGCCAACTACATCATTTCGTACCTAGTGCAAATGAGAACCAGGTAATTTTTGCCCTTTCCTTCTGGCTAGTGCATTCTTTTCCGCACAGGACTGCTCATGAGGAATTAGGGCTAGACTTTAGCCCTCCTTTTTACCTGCAGCCAGGTTTCCTTGTACAGTGAACAACCTGTATCATTGTACAATGACCTCCCACCCCCCTTTTAAAGAATGCTTTGGATTTCTTCAAGAAAGAAAGGAGAGGAGATGTGAGGGAACAGCACGAGTAAGGAATGAAGACGAAAATGAGGATGTTCAATTCAGTGTATAATATGAAGACGAAAGCAGGAGTGAAAGTAGGTAAAAGATATTCGTTGGCAAAGGATTAAAATGCTGTTTTTTCTTTCTTTCCCTCACCCTTTCCAGTGTATACCATCTTTACTCGTATTAACTGAATAGTTTTCTGTTTACTAGTTCCAAGTCTAATATGAAAATTATGTCAGTTTATCAGTATAACATCTGTTCTATAGATAATAGCATAATACTTAAAAATACCCATACTCATGTAAGCATTTCTACCTAATTAATACCTTCTTTCTAATCACAGAAGTCAATGTTATACATTCAAGCTATATGTTGGGAGCATACGGGTAAATATATAATTTCTATTTGGGAGCTTCTTTATTGTATTGGGTATTAATATAAACATTTTGTCAGGAACAAGTGATGCAGTTAAGCATAAACAACCTTGGGGAGACTAGGTGGCTCAGTCAGTTGGGTTGAGCCATCTGACTCTTCATGCTGGCTCAGGACGTGATCTCAGGGTCGTGTGATCGAGCCCTGCATGGGGCTCTGCACTGAGCTTGGAGCCTGCTGAAGATTCTATCTCCCCCTCTCCCTCTGCCCATCCCTTGCCCCCTTATTTTATGTGTGCATGCTCTCCCTCTAAACACAAAACAACAACAACAAAAACCCCAACAAAACAAAACTTAATATGACTTCTTTATTGATAACATTTTTCCCCAGTTACAAAAACAGTACCTTCTCTCTGGGGAATAATTTGAGTAATAGAGTATTACATTAAGAAGGAAACAAAAGTCATTCACAAACTACCCCCAGGAGTAAGAAACTCTTTTAATATTTGGGTAAATGAATATTTAATTTTTAATGGTTCTCATATATATTAAGTTACATATTTTGCCTTTCAAAATAATTTATCATTATGTTAACATAGGATTTTTTAAAAAGCTAACTTTCTGAATCCTAAACCACCTTTTTGGCCACATAGCCCATGGGTCATTGTGACTCTCCCTAGCTTATGCCCTTGAGTACCATTTACCTATGTTCTCATGTTATATAGGGCCTTCTCAACTATTATGAATTTTTTTTTTCAGGGCACAAGGAGATCGCTATCATCTTATTTCTATTTCTGTACTGGCCCCTCAATGTAGCAGTTCCTTCTATTGTAATGCTGCCTTCCCCTGGTTAAAGTGGGTCTGGGAAATGTGACTCAGATATATATCCAGGAAAGGTTGACATCAACTCACATGCACAATCAAAGTCTGTTTCATACATGCTTATGGGAGGCGGGGATTGCTAATGCCTAGCGCTGTATTTGGCATGTGGCCTTCTGTCATGATTATAGGCCAGAGCAGGACAATTTTGATGAAAAATGAATTTGTTCTATAAAATATAAGAGTTCTGAGCCTCGTATATACTTCCGATTACTAATTAAACTAGAGTTGTTATTCTGGTCTGGAGAAACACACACAGAATTTCAACCCATTTTGCCACAGAAGGTTTTGATTTGATCAAATAATGGCTCCATCTAGGAAACTTTTATCGTCATCGTCAACATTGTCATCTTCATCCTCATCATCGTCATCATGGCTAAAATGCATTCGGTGCTGCAGGGGCAGCTGGCACTGTGATTGAAGCATTTCGTGCATTATTCCACTCGCTGCAGACCTCCCCAAATAGTCACCCTTACACTCCCCAGTGTACACTTAGGGAAGCAGGATCCTACGGTTAACATGTATAGAGAGTTCGGATTTAAATCTGGATTTGTCTTGAATCTCATACTTTTAAAACTACCCTATACTTTAAGTAAAAAATATTAAATAAACGAGGAAGAGAAAACACACAGCTGTAAATGAGCTAACTATTGAAATTGCCTTTCATTGGTTAATGAAAATAAATCAGCATGGTACCTCCTCTTCCAGATGGTTCCAAATATTCCCGCCTCTTCCTATATGCGCATGTTGCTCTTTCCACAAAGAGCTGGTGCATGTATCACCTCCCGTTGAGTCTGGCCTGAGTCTGATGGCTTCAATAAATGCAATTCTGGGCAATTGACATTCTTTGACTTCAGAGCCTAACAATTTAGAAAGCCTGGCTGGGTTGATTGGTTTTTGATGAGTGCCAAGATAGTTCAGCGGGGGATGAATAATCTTCCTTCAAATGGTGACAGAACAGCAGGATAGCCACATGTGAAAGAATGAAGGTGGGCCCCAGCCCCATGCCTTATAGAAAAATGAGCTCAAAATGGATTACGGAACAAGATGTAAGGACTAAAACTGTAAAACTCTTAGAAGAAGACATAGGAGCAAATACATTTTCCTGGGCTTGGACCAGGCAGTGGTTTCTTAGCTGTGACACCAAACGCACAAAGGACAAAAAGAGAAAAATGGATAATTCGGACCACTTCAAAATTTAAAACTTTGGGGTTACAAGCAATATGATGAAGAAAATGAAAAGACAACCCACAGAGTGGGAGAAAATATTGGCAAATCATATGTCTGATAACGGACTTGCATCCTGCCTGTAAAAGACATTTAAATTCAAAAATAAAAAGACAAGTAACCTAATTTAAAAAATGAACTAAGGATCCGAATAGACATTTTCCCAAATATGTACACATGAACAATAAGCACGTGAAAATATGCTTAATATTATGAATCACCAGGGAAAATGGAAATCAAAACCACAGGGAGATACCACTTCACACCTGCTAGGAAGGCACTCAGAAAAATGAATAGATGGTATCAACTGCTGGTGAGGATGGGGAGAAATTAGAACACTCACACTTCACTGGTGGGAATGAAAATGGCGCAACCACTATGGAAACAATCTGACAGTTTCCCAGAAGGTTAAACAGTAACCAAAGTGATCCAACAATTCTACTCTTAGATTTACACAAAGACATATGTCTACACAAAAATCCTATATGAATATTCATAGCAGCATTATTCCCAAGAACCCCAAAATGGAAACAACCCAAATGTCCATTAACTGATGCATGGATGAGCAAAAATATAGTATATCCATAGGACGGAATATTATTTGGCCATACTATGGAGAGAATAGAATATTAATATACACTCCAGAATGGATGAACTTCAAACACATTATGCTGAATGAAAGGAACCAGTCACAAAGGGCCATGTATCATATGATTTCTATGAACTGTGTAGAGCAGGCAAATTTGTAGACGCAGAACACAGATTAGTGTTCACCTAAGGATGGGGCAGTGAGGAAGTGGGGAGTGATTGTGATGGGGTTTCCTTTTAGGGTGATGGAAATGTTCTAACATGGATTGTAGTGATGGTTGTCTACTCTGTGTATAAATACTGTTGAATTATACATGTTAAGTGGGTTCACTGTATGGTAAGTAAAAACCATAGACTAGTTCTGGTAAAGTCTGCCCCCTCCCTCTTGGGCTCTGCATCTCAACGTCCAGGCTGCCTCACTGGACAGAGATGCTCTGTTGACTGAGGAGCATGGCAGCACCAGACACCTAGCCCTAGCCACCGTCTGCCTACAAGTTCATGAGTGACCCCTAGCAAGAGTGACAGAGGAACTGCCAGCTGAGCCCCAGGTAACCCACAGAATACTTAGATACAATGAAATGATGGTTGTTTAAAAGCCACCAGCTTTGAGGATAGCTTGCTACATAGCGAAACACAGTAACAAGTAGTCAGTCTTGCCTTAACTCTATGACCACATATTAGTACCAAAGTAAGTCCCGTGAAAGCATTTTTCTTAGAGAGGAACCTGTATAAGGGACATTATTTGATTTTAAGAAGAAATGAAATGAGGAAGGACTAAGGCTGGTGGGGGCATGTTTTACATGGCAAGCTACGTCAGTGCAGGCAGGCCTGCCAGCTGGTCTCTTTCCTAAAGCTCACATTGGCAATGGGGGCTAGCCAGCTACTTGTCCAGAGGCCACCAGCGACTTAGCAGGAGCTCTAGAGGTCTGGCAGGTCATGTTTCTGGTTACAAGAAGTGACATAAGTAAACCCTATCCACTTGTCCTCCCCACACCCAAAAGGAAAATCACTGAGCTAGAAGGGACAGAGTGTTATAAAGAGAGATAAAAGCCAGGTGGGTCCATCTATATCTTAAATGGAGACTGTCAACAGGGAAGGAATTCTAGATTCCCAATCCTGCGCCCGGCCATGACTTCCATATAACAGGACTCTGAAGATTCTGCTGGGAAGCCTGGAGGGAGTGCCAAGGAGTTTCCCTTGTCATTTCATAGCTGTTGGGCACAAATCCATCCTGCTCTGGGATAGACACCATGATTGATTAAGTAGTGTAACATATTGTATCTACCTCGTCTTTTGAACTGTAGAGCTGTTTCATTCACACTCAGGGATGATATCCCCAATCATGGATGAAAATGGCATTATACTCCTGAGAAAAAGGAGGCTGAAACAAAGAAAAGTGGCTTGTTTTATATCTCACAGCCAAGTGGTCTATTCCGAATAAACTTAAGTCTTCAAATTCCTAGCCCAACATCCTTTCCACAGCAGAATTGGCTTCTAAGTCTGAAAGCACTGAAAAAGCACATACTGTGAATGGACCTTCAGGTGTGGAGGTTCAATTACCCCAAATGAAATGATTAATAAATATGTATAACTTGCTTCTTAGCATGACTCTGAGCAAGTTTCCTACCGGCAACATTGAGTGCAATCATTTAATTTTTTCTCATATGGATGAGAATTAGATTTTGGAAATTCAGATACGATTGACATATAATGTTGTGTTAAAGACTGACATTTTTCTCATGTGGATGAAGAGGGGGTTGGATTTCTGTGATCGCTAAGGTTTTGTCCTGCTCTAGAGTGAAATGGTACAACTTGTGTTGCATATTCTTGTTAGTTTGAAAAGAAAATGAGGGTTTTTAAAGAAAAAAACTTTCATGCAGAAGATAGGAACTTATTAGGAATCGTTCTAAAAGAGGAAGATGACACAATGGTTTTGGTATTTTATGGGATTCAGTTTTCCATTGAACAAAGTTTTGTGGGTAAACGTGGTCCATAACCTAGTGGAGCTTATGAGTGAGTAGAGACAGTAGTCTTTAATCTGGTAATGACAGACTGTACAGGGAGCAATGAGATGGCCTAATGGAGACCCAAGGATAGCTGAGATAACAAAGGATAAGGAGTCAAGTAGTCTTAAGGAGTAGAAGAGTGGAAAGGTGGGGGAGACCATTCCAGCTGCAAGAATAACATATTCAGAGGCCCTGTGGCAGATGATATATGATATATTGAAGAGCTATAAGAAGACCATCTCTGAAGCACAATGAGGTCAGAGGTGAAGATGATCCTAAAGGGATAAAGGGAAAGATCATACATGCATTAGAGGCCATATAAAGGATTTCAATGTTTAGCCTCAAAGCAACCAGAAACTACTAAATTGTATTTTCATCAAGAGTAGGAACATTGAAACATTATCAGGTTTGAGTTTGAAAAAGATAAATTTAATTGCTGTGTCTGAACTTTGATGCTTGAGGTTGGGTTGCAAACAGGAGGGCATACATAGTAAAGTCTAATGAAGAAACCATTGTAATTGGGTTAATGGTGTCAGTGTTATGGACTAAAGTAGTGACAGCATTGGAGAGGGGAAGGCCTAGATCTATGAGTATGATTTGGGATATAAAATTCACAATTCATATGACTGCCTGGATGGGGGGAAATGAGGAACATGGAGGCATTGAGGATACTGCTTTGTTTTCTGGCAGGATGATGGAAGCACTCACTGGCACAGGACCAGGTTTGGAGGAAGAACCCAGGTTCAGGTCTGGGTTTGTTGATGTTGAGGTCTTTGAGATGTCTGTATGGATCCAAAGGTCTGGAGTTGGGAATATAGGCCTGATTCAGGAACATAATGTTGGGGATCTTTCGGACATGGATGGCAATTGAAGCCAGGAGGTTGAATGAACTTCCCTGAGAGACTGAGCAATAAGAAAAGAGGTATTTGGGGTACAGAATCTCAAGAGATTCCAGCCTTTAAAGTCCAGGGAGATGAGCAGGAGCCAATACAAAGATAACTGAGAAGGAGGTAGGAAGAGAGGGACAAGAGGGAAAGCAGGACACGGTAATACTCCTCCGCGAGAGGGAAATGTTCAGTAGCATCTAATGCTATTAACACCAGCCCAAATGGGGATCTTCAAAATGCCCATCGTATATGGATGCAAGGGAGAATACTCCAGCCCCCGTAGGAGTTTTTCGGGAGGTGTGGTGAGGACAGAAGCGAGGGCAGTTGGAGAACGCCGAAGAAGAAGGCGTGAGAAACAAGTTCTGTGGGAACGGGGGTGTTGTGAAGGGGTGGCTTACGTCAGCGCAGGCTACTGGAGCAAATGCCACAGACTGGGTGGCTTAAACAATAAACTCTCATTTCTCACAGCTGGGAGGCCGGGAAGTCCAAGATCAAGGCGCCGCATAGATCTGGGGTCTAGTGAGAGCCTTCTCCTTGGTGTGCACACAGTCTTCTCATGTCCTCGTCAAGAAAGAGGAGAAGGGAGTTGAGGGAAATTGGAAGGGGAGATGAACCATGAGAGACTATGGACTCTGAAAAACAATTTGAGGGTTTTGAAGGGGCAGGGGGTGGGAGGTTGGGGGATCCAGGTGGTGGGTATTGGAGAGGGCACGGATTGCATGGAGCACTGGGTGTGGTGCAAAAATAATGAATACTGTTACGCTGAAAAAATAAAAAATTAATTAAAAAAAAAAAGAAAAAGAAAGAAAGCAGAACCAAGATCTCTGTCTCTTCTTACAAGGGCCAGTAATCCTATCATGGGAGGCTTTATCCTCATGAAATAATCCCCCCAAAGGTCTCTGCTCCAATACCATCACACTGGACATCAACATTTCAGTATATGAATTTTGAGGGGACACAAGTATTCAACCTGTGATAGTTGTCTTGTAAGCCCAGTGGTTTGGGAAACTGAATAAGTCCTTGTGGAAAGAAATACTAACCTTTTTAGAAAGGCTGGGTCCATAAATTGCCCTTTTCAAGGTACCTAAATGGAATGCAGTCTGCTACTGTGGGTTTTGGATTACATTTCCAGGGCTTTGTTTTTCTTTTTTTCTTTTTATTTCTTTTTTTTTTTCTTTTTTCCTATTCTTGTCTCTTCTTTTCTCTTCTCTTCATTTCTTTCTTTCTTTTTTTTTTTTTTTTTTTAAGAAATCCCTACATCCAACGTGAGGCTTGAATTTACAACAATCAAGAGTTGTGTTCCCTATCGAAAGAGCCAGCCAGGCACCCCACCGGTTTTTGTTTTGTTTTGTTTTGTTTTCCTTTTCTCTCAATTACCAGGAGAAAATGCATCTTGTTCATTCCTGAAGCAGGTCCCTCTGTTAGAAATGACATGTGTAACAGCACGTAATGGCCACATCTGTCTAACAACTTGGCTGTGAGACTTTGCAGACACCTAGAATGTAGGATTTCAAAGGAGCAATTTTCCCTCCCTGTAGGCTTATTTTTCTTCCCTTCCTTCCTCCCAGGCTGATGAGCCCTGAAAACACGCTGCTGCAGCCCAGGGAAGAGGAAGGGGTCAAGTATGAGCGCACCTTCATGGCGTCGGAGTTCCTGGACTGGCTGGTCCAGGAAGGCGAGGCCACCACAAGGAAGGAGGCCGAGCAGCTCTGCCACCGGCTCATGGAGCACGGCATCATACAACATGGTGAGTGTGTGGGTCGGCTTCCACGGAGGTCACAGATGATCCTAAAATCATGTGGCTTACAATGGCACGTGTGTGTTTCTCACTCATGGGTTTGTTGTTCCTCTGTACGGGCCTGGGCTCAGCTTAGCCTGTCTCCAAACTGGGCTCAGGTTCAGCTGAGCTGGCCATGCGTTCTCGTGCTGGGACCCGGGCTAAAGGAACATTTACTCCTGGGGAGTAAATTGTTCTTATAGATGAGGCCGGAAGCTTAAAGAGGACAGGTGGATCCTTACAGCATCTCCAAAAACTTCTGTTCAGATGCGATGTAACATCCTCAACACCCGTATCCAGTTGGCTACAGCAAGTCCCCAGGTCCAGTCCAGATGGGAAGTAGATGTTTCTCACCAAGTTGGGTGCAAGGGGAGGGTACCATTTGCTGAACCACGGTACAAACCACCACAGTGAAGGATTCATCCAAAAGACCTCATAAGAGTTTGACTTTCCTTTTAGGGCTGACTCATAATGATGATGGCATAACCTATTGGTTAGGAACGACATTAGTTATCTATTGCTGCCTCAGAAATTACCCCAGACATTAAAGCTATAAAGCAATAATAAATGTTTATTACCTCCCGCAGTTTCTGTGGGTCAGCAGGTTAGGAAAAGCTTAGCTGGGTGGTTCTGGGGTGGCGTCTCTCATGACATTGCAAAGATGTCAGTCGAGGGCTACCATCGTCTGAAGGCCTGGCCGGCTACAGGATTGGCTTCCACAGGTGGCCCTGTGTGTGCCTCACAAGTTGGTGCTGGACATTGGCAGAAAGCTTCTGTCTAGTGCTGTCTGGACTTCTTCATAAGGCTGCTAGAGAGTTCTTAGGCTTAGGACATGGCGACCTGGCCATTCTTGAGGAGGGAGAATCTAAGAGGATGCAAGACAGAAACTGCCGTATCTTCTAAGTGAGCCCTGGAAATCACACACTGTCATTTCCTCAGGACTCCACTGGTGACCAGGTTGACCCTATTCGGTGAGAGAGGACTATACAAGGGTGGGAGTACCAGGAGGCAAGGACCACCAGAGCCATCCCAGAGGCTGGCTGTTGCAAGAACGAAGGCTCTGGAATCCCAACTCCACCAGTTATAGCTACTTGCCTTCTCTTGTCTCTAAAATGGGAATATCTACACAGGATGTTGTAAGAATAAATGTGGCTGATGTAAACCACTCAGTTCAATGCCCTAATCTTAATAAGTGCTCAGTGTATTAACACAACTGCAAGGTATAGGCTCTGAGCAGCAAGGAAGGGGCTGGGAACCAGGTAAACACATCAGCCTAAAAGTTAATAGGAAAGGTCATACTTGAGTCATTCTTTTATTATTATTATTATTTATTTATTTGTCAGAGAAGAGAGCACACACACAAGCAGGAGAATTGGCAGGCAGAGGGAGAAGCAGGCTCCTTGCTGAGTAGGGAGCCCAGTGTGGGACTCCATCCTGGGATGCTGGGATCATGACCTGAGCTGAAGGCATATGTTTAACTGACTGAGCCACCCAGGCACCCCTACTTGAGTCATTCTGGCTGTGAATTCCCCTATCCCTACTTCCACACAGGCCCGAGATTTCTATCCCAAGGTTAGAAAGATAATAATGGAATTATAGAGGTGAAAGACTAAGAATTATTTGGAGCAGTGTTTCACAGCTGCAGATTGCAACCTTTTAGTGGGCTGTGAAATCAATTTAGAGAGCCATTCCCAGCATGACTACTCCCCAAAGTATGGGCCAGGGACTGTACAGTGTCACCATGGGAGCATGAAAGAAATACAGAATCTCTGATCCTACCAATTTCTGCTGAGTCTAATCTACATTTTAGTATGACCCCCACATGGTTTGAATGCACATCAAAGCTTGAGATGCACTGGACTGGATTTAACTAGGACACATGAGAGCTGTTTGCATGAAGGGGGAGTGATATTCGACAGGTTGTTTATTTTTTAATGAAATAAAAAGTACATTTTTATGAACCAAAAAAAAAAAAAAAACAGAAGCATAGTCTATGTAATATCATTAAGTATTGTTTTGTAAAACTTTGATTTCAATGAGATAATGATACAAACATTGGACATAGTCAAGTGCGTATTGATTTTGCCACATACACATCGTTACTGTGTGCTGGGGTCAAGTATTTTGAAACCCACTGGCACAGAGGCTGTGGTCAAAGAGGCCCTCAAGCCTCTCACTATATTCCAGGGGATTTCTCCTCAGTAACCCTGCCAGGACTACAACCATTTACTGATGGCCTCCTATGTCAGCTACTGTGCTAAGCTCATTGGGGGTGGGAAGTTGGGTAGAAAGTAGGGTGCCAGTGTGGTCTCCAGCCTTAGACATCTTAGAGTCTTGTTGGGACTCAAATATGGATATAGAAGCAATTAGCGAACAGAGTACATTTCATTTATTTCTTTTATACCCTGTGGCAGGAACCATTCTAATGGTTTCACCAATACTGGCTTATTTAAACCTCTTAAACTCTTTGAGGCAGATATGTTTTGGTTTTATTTTTGTCTTTGTTTTTGTTTTTTAGGATTTTATTTATTTATTTGACAGAGAGAGAGAACACAAGCAGGGGGAGTAGCAGGCAGAGAGAGAGAAGCAGTTTTCCCCACTGAGCAAGGAACCCGATGCGGGGCTCGATCCCAGAACGCTGGGATCATGACCTGAGCCAAAGGCAGACACCTAACTGACTGAGCCACCCAGGTGCCCCGAGACAGATATGTTTTTTGTTGTTATGGTTAAATTTATTTTATTGTGGTAAGAACACCTACCGTGAGGTCATTCTTCTTAACAAATTTCTAAGTGTCCAATATAGGATTGTTGACGATAGGGTAGGTGTTATCATCATTGTTTTACAGAAAAAGAAACCAAGGCCCCAGCAGGCTAAAGATTTCATCTGAGGTCACTCGGGTAGTAACATCCAAAAGGATATTTGCTAATAAGTGTGAATTCAGAGTTGGTTGGAGTGTGGGGCTATCCACAGTGAAAAATGGTGTATTTGGGTTAGAGTTAGTGCTGTTGTCTTTGCTATAGACGGAAAACTTGGTGATACCAAGCGCCAGAGAAAACTAGCCTCTTACACTACAGTTGAGTGACTGATACTGTAACATCTTCAGAGAGAAGAGAGAGGGTGCCAGGAATTGTTTCCGATTCCAAATGGTTAGCTCATAACACAGACGATTCCCTTTCTCCGAACAATGATGGGACACCTTGGGATTCTTGTGCAGCCTTCACAGATGTGAAGAGCTAGTAATTATACATCAACTACACTGAGTTTTGTAATGCCATCAGCATGAAGTTGCAATGTAAAGGGTAAAAGAAGGCATTACCGAGAGCAAATATTAACCCCAGAAGTTTGCTTTCTGGAGTTTCAGGAGGATTGAATATTCTTTATCTGGAGACGTCAGAGTTTCCAAGGGAGCCCAGTTTCCCGGTCCAGCAATCCATTGCTAGATAACAGGTTCCACATTTGAGTTATGAAAATATGGTCACCTCGTATGTGTCTGTTAGAGCTAATGACAAATGCCAGTTAGTGTCTTACACAAAGCACTGCGTTCTCTAGCTAATAATTAACTTCACAGTTGAACCATTAAAGAAAGACGGACATTAGGCTTTGAGCGGAAGGTTTCTGGATAAATGTGATTCCCTAGACTGAAACCAACAGACAAAAAAATCAGGCCCGCCATGAAATCCTAACTAGCTTCATTTATGAATGGTGGATAGTGTGTTCTGTAATCAAGACAGAACCTGGAGATGAATCATTAACTTACAAGCCTATGTGTGTGTGCGTGTGTGTGTGTCTGTGTGTTTATTCACACACCCATGCATATATGTATATGTTGATACAAATGTACGTATGTTGACCACATATGTACATATTCCTCCAGCTTTTTCATTTATCAAGGCTTACTGTATACCAGGTACTGGACTAAATACAGGTTTTAATATACTGTATATATTTTATAAGATTTTATTTATTTATTTGACAGACAGAGATCATAAGTAGGCAGAAAGGCAGGCCGAGAGAGAGGGGGAAGCAGGCTTCCTGCTGAGCAGAGAGCCCCATGCGGGGCTTGATCCCAGGACCCCAGGATCATGACCTGAGCCGAAGGCAGAGGCTTAACCCACTGAGCCACCCAGGCGCCACTATACTGTGTATTTAATGTGTGTATGTGTCACATATACAAGATATATATATATATAATCTTATTACACTTTCACAGCAACTCTGTGACATTGTATCATTCTTATTATTCCAGTTTTACAGTGAAGAATTCAGAAGTGCAAAGCCTTTAAGCTCTTTTCCCAACGGCGCATAGCTAACCAGTAACTACTAGGTGTTGTGCCTTAGACATTTTCCTTGGCCCAGGATGTATGCACCTGGGTGTGGCTGCCTGATACAGTGGCATGAACCTTGTCTCGGGAGACAGACAAGATCAGGTCCCAGCTTTTCCACCTACTGAGTGACCCTGTCAACATCTCAAGTCTTTCATTCCTGAGGCTTTTAGATTTATGAAATTAGAGTCATGTTATCCACCTTTGAGAGTTACTTACTCGCTCTGTGGGGAAGATCATATGACCTTACACATGAACTGGAAGGATTCAACATAAAGTCAGCCTCACGTCTAAGATGTATTATGGTGAAAGGACACAGAGAAGGATCATTGCGGGGAAAGACACCTCGGGTGCTGTCTGAAGAAGCCCGGCACAGGATTTCTCTGTCCTCCCTCCTAAAACCATGCAGATCTGGCTCCTTAGTCCAGCAGGGACTTGCCGTAACACATGGGCAATACCTCTGTCCCGCTGGAGCCCACTCGAGACTCAAGTACAAGGTTTTCGCTGGGGGCTGCTCATGGAGGGGCACTCTGCCTGCGTGGCCCGGCACAACTACCCACACTGCAGACTCTCAGAAGGAAAGCACATGTTCTCCGTAAATCACAGAGTTTGTACAAACAATCTAGGCAGGCTGGTACAGCTGTGTACAGTGTGCCAAGTGGGTAAAATTACCTTATCAGTCAGTAACTTCGGGAACTTTCCAGAAACCAAGTTCCCAGATGCGAGCCGCAGGCCAGGCCCACCAGCAAGCCCTCCTGGATTGGGGCTGCCGTGGTAACCCCAGCACAGAGCTGCCGTGAGGTTTCCGTTAAGAGCGGTTGGCAAAGCCTTCCGAACAATGCCTACTTCTTAGGGGCCCCAGACACCAGCTATTGTACGCGATCTGATCGATGGGAAATAACAGTTTAAATTTATAGAGCCCCTACCATGTGCCAGCCACTCTCTAGTCACTCTCCTCATGGACTCATTCTTCTCCCTGACTCTGTTAGGTATCATAATTCTTCCCCTCTTAAAGATGAGCTTAAGGGGCACCTGGGTGGCTCAGTGGGTTAAGCCTCTGCCTTCGGCTCAGGTCATGATCCCAGGGTCCTGGGATCGAGTCCTGCATGGGGCTCTCTGCTCAGCGGGGAGCCTGCTTCCTCCTCTCTCTCTGCCTGCCTCTCTGCCTACTTGTGATCTCTGTCTGTCAAATGAATAAGTAAAATCTTAAAAAAAAAAAAAAGAAGATGAGGTTAAGTAACTTGCGGAAGACAAGAGCTGGTAAACAGCAGATTCAAGATTGAAATCCAGGCAATCTGGCTCTTACCACTAAATACAACTGGACCCATTGGAATCTCTGTAACTCCCCCACTTTTATTGCTTTGGTGCATAGCGCCTGGCAGATGTTTTAACCATAAAAATGGTTAGCTCATAACACAGACGATTCCCTTTCTCCGAGCAATGATGGGACACCTTGGGATTCTTGTGCAGCCTTCACAGATGTGACGAACACATTTCTCTGCTCACATAAAGTATCTGCCTCCGCTCTAGCTGTTCTCCAGCTAACTTTGCCTTACATGGAGGGAGCTAGAAACCAGATAATCACGTGGGTCAGCTGCTCACAGCTGCAGCAGCTGACCTGGAATAATCAGGCTCCTGCTGCTCTGTCCAGGCATATAATTTCCTCTTTTAAAGATTTAGTCAGAGCACTTCAAAAATTTCAACACTTCATCAAGCCCTTCTCTTTTTCTTTTGTTTTGAGCATATATTTATATAACATTTTGCAATTCCCAAAGCAGGTTTATGTATATTATCTTTTCAGTCCTTCCAGCTGCTCGGGGGAGAGTTGGGATTATCCCCTTCTCCAGTGGAAGATGGTAGCTGAGACATTCACTCGGACAGCCGTGAAGAGAGAGCTTGGAATCTGCCGCACAGGAAGCTAAGTGCCAGATCCAGACAATTAACCTGATCTTTCCAGTAATTAAGATCACTGATAGAGTTCAGCCTAAGCCTAGAATAGCCTGGCCAAAGAAAGAATGAGAGAGAGAAGGAGAGAGAGACAGAGAGAGAGAGAGAGAGAGATGGGAGGGAGGAAGAAAGAAAGAAAGAAAATGGCCTTGAAGATTGAGGCCAAAGGTAAGATTGCAACTTGCCCAAGACTGAGGGATCCTGCAGAAAAGAAAGTCTTCTGCCAGTTATTAGAACAGTGAGGAAGACTTGCCCTAAGACTATTGCAGTGAGGGAGGGAGATGGAGCTCAACTCTGAATGTCACAAGGACAAGTGGGGATTTGTAGCCGTGGGACAAGGTGAGGGGGTCAGGGAATGGAAATGTATTAATAGAGGGCATAAGGGGTAGGGGGATTCCTGCTAAACCGATTTAAAGAGTTCTTTTGAAAGGTAGGCCAAGGAACTTATACATCAAAGATGGAGGATGAGAAACTTGTCAAATATCAAGAGTGATTGGGCATTGTGGTGGGTGAAGGTTCTCACTAAAGTGACTTAGCAGAATTCTTCACAAGACTGGGCTGGCTAAGCAAGCCAAAGACAGGATGGGGGGCCAAGGTCAAGGCCTAATCAAAAAGAACCTGGCTATCACTTCTCAGCCTTTTGGCTAAGATCAAGTGTAGGGGAACCTGGCTATAAAGTCAGAACACGGAGAAAGTCTTTGTCAATGGCAACCTACCCTTTCTGGCCTACCCTCCCTTCCTGTCCAGGCAAAAGGCAGGCAAAAGTGTTAGACAGGCTTTTTTTTTTCTTTTGTTTATTTAATTAGGCTATGATAGTCCCCAAACAGTACATCCTTGGTTCCCTGATTCATTATTTGCCTGTAACTCCCAGTGATCCACACAAGACAGGCTGTTCTTAACCACTGTTAGTTCCTTCAATCCTTCCCCCTTAAATCAGTGCATTTAGTATTGTTGTCCCTGCTGCTTTAGATGACCGTGTTGTAGGATTTGCAACTAGTATAACCGTTTTCTCCTAAATGTTTAACTCTGAATAGGGAAAAAAAAAAGCTTGGGGAGAATATTTTCTCAATCTACTTTTAATAGTTCTTTCAAGCATAATCTTTATCAACAGCCACAATCTAATAAAACCATTTCATTTTCTCAATTTGGAATTTTGGGGAATTATCCCACTGTGCATTCTGATGTGCTTTGACTCTATTTTATTTTTTATGATAGCTGAATCCAAAGCAAGAAGGAAAATGTACACAGCCAGAATTTTGCTGCAATATAAACAGAAGGGAGCAAGGTTACTTGGTAAAGTCAAGGGCTAATGCACTGGCACACATTATAGTGTTGATTTTGGTTAAAGGAAAACAGGTCTGTAGCTACACTGAGCCTTAGCTATTAGAAAGTATAAAGGGAATGAGAGATAGCCTTATCTTACGTAATTTTCCAAAAGAGTACGATGTATAAGGAACAGAGGGCTTTTGTGAACAGTGCTGTAACTGCAAACATTTCCATCTTCAGTTGACGTTAGTATAACTTGTCAGGTCCGCAGACACTGATCTAGCTACAGACAGTGTTTGGCCTTGAAACCTGTAGTCCTACCAATTCCAATTCTGCCTCACTCCTGATAGCTCGTCGTCCAGTGTCCTGCCCATACATAGTCCTCAATTTACCCAGGTGCAGCATTCTTATAACAGCACGAGGAAGTCTTGACGTTCAACAACACAATCGCTGTGCAGTTAAAGTATATGGAAGCTATGCGATCTTGTATTAAGTACTACTCAGCTAGGTGTTCCATGGTAATTTAAGGACTTTGCTGGGTTTCTGTGGTCATCTCTAGTGGGACATGTAGAGGTCTGGGGTTTATTAGAAAGGCATATCAGGGTGGAACGGACAGTTCAGGTTGCTGATCATGATACACCCCTCCCCTCTCCTACTGCTCGCGAAGCACCACTGTGGTGTTAAGTCCGGGCTACTGATGGACATGAGCTTGACCATAGCCCTCAAGGCAAAATGGAGGGGAGTGGGACAAAAAGTTAAGAGGCCTTCCTTTAAGGAATGAAATGCCTCCATTCTCTTTTCCATCGAAGATCATTTTTCTAGCTCTTGACTCAGCATCAGTCTTGAGTGAGTTTTTTGTGGCAGTCCCTTGCAGCTGGGAGACTGGGACGTTGGAGGAAGTGTTCATGTCTGGGACCCAGGTTCTCCTTGGATACTAATAAGGATTATTTTCACAGCATTTCATCCTTGCTGCTGTCCTGCAGTCTCTCATGGTTATTCCTCTAGAAAGTCCCCAACTAGCCATGCCAGGCTCAGGATCCTTACCCACTCACACTCACATTAACTCAGTTTTCCTTGCTGACACTCCACTCCCAGACAGTGTGTCTGGATTGTCGTTTTGTGTTTGGGCCTCCAGCTCCTCCTCCAGCTCCCTCCTCCCCTATTCTGCCAGGAATGGCTAAGTAAACTTATTTGTACTGGGCATACAAATAAAGCGTATTTGTACTGGGGAGTGATTGCTAGGTGTAAAACTGACCATATGTCAACTCTGATCGGTGTGACTATGCAACGGTATTAAGTTAAAATTTATGAAGGAATTATACACACGTATGTACACACATCCAGATTACAATGGAAAAATATGTTTATTAATGTTCATAATCAAATTTAGTCAAATTTGGAGAGTAATGTTTTTGTAAAATTATTTATGTAAATTATTTTAAAACTGACATAAAATTTTAAAGGCTCTAACATTTTCTCTAGCTTTTCTCTAAAAAGCTTCCTTTCACTTTCTTCTCTGTCCCAGTGGTGACATGGGACCTAAGGAGGAGCCCACCCCCCCTCTTCTCTCCTTCTATCCAAGCAAGGCCTGCATATTGGGATCTATAGTCTCTCCATCTTATTGTAGCCACTCCTTCAGCTCCTATACAGTTTCAGTCCAATTGGAAATTACCAAAGCCACCATGCCTGGGGAGAAGGGGTAGGTGTTGGTTTGAACCACTGGCTCGCTCCTGTCTTTCTAAAATCATCTTTGACAGTTGCCAAGAGCATAATCACAAACAAGGATTCCTGCCAAGTGGGAACATAACGTGCTTCCACATCAAAATGAAGGAACTGGGATGGGGGACATAGTGTGGGGGACAGAAAAAGGGATGGCAGTAACAAGAACCCTCGATCACTCAGCTGTCAGAAGCTCGGGATAAGAGTTCTCTTCTCCGACAGATAGTTCTCAAAGTGCTACACGTAAGGGCATGAACTCGTTTGGTGGCTAGCTGGTCTGTTCCTATGGCGTATCAGCCTCTACTCTAGACTGATCCCGTTTCCCATAGGAACATGCTGTAAGCCATAAATGCAATCCATAGATGTACTTTTAAAATTTCTAAGAGCCACAGTAAAAACAGTAGAAGCAGGTCAACTTAATCGCAATAATCTTATGTGAAGTCACCGTCTCTAAAATATCATTTCAAAATATGGTTAACATGACAGATACCAATCAGCTCTTTAATGTTCTTATTTTCCTTACTCAATCTTTTAAAATTCAGTGCAGGGGCGTCTGGGTGGCCCAGCCGGTTAGGCATCTGACTCTTAATCTCAGCTCATGTCTTGATCTCAGGGTTGTGAGTTCAAGCCCCATTCAAGCCCCAATACTAATACTAATAAAATAATAATAATAATAATAATAAAATCCAGAGCTCATCTCAATTCAGACTCTGCGACATTTTAAGTCCTTGGCAGGCCCATGTGTCCTTTGGCTGTCATTCTAGAGAGGCAAGCTCTGGACCTTTCTGAATCCATCACAGGGTAGGACAGTATCCTGGGGAATGTGTTTGTCATTTTTCAGTCCCTCATCTCAGACATCTTTGTCTGTGGCTAAATACCCAAACATTTGCGTCAAAGAAGCACCTGGTTATCTCTGTTTTGCCACGCCAGTTTGGACACCCCCACAGAGCTGGTTGCCAGCCGTGGAAGTTTCTGGAATGGTGACAATAATTCTCTCTTCCCCGGCACACTGATTTCACAATCATGTTTTCTTTCTCTTGTTTTTTAAATATTCCCTTTGATTTTTAAATATTTCCACAAGTCAGAAACTGTTGCCTGCCATCACTTAGGCTGGTTTTGATGTCGGAGGCTCCCTCTTTGCTCAGAAAGGGCTTATCCAATAGGTAGCGCAAAATTCAGGAGCGCTTGCTTAAACTCCTGCTCTTCCTTGTGGGCTCTTTTGGATTTTTGCTGGCAGAAGGATAGTTATTAATGGTGCATTGACATTATTGTGACCTGCCTTTCAGAGATCTGTGTGTCCCCATATGTTTATGAATTTCACTTACGATGGATAAAAGATGAGGTTATTGTAATTTCTTTTCTGCCGATGTGAAAATTGAGGCCCAAGGAATGTCCATAAGCAGTTCCGTCCCAGGGGAATCAGAGCCGAGCGGCTGGAAGGCGTATCTTCTGCCTGCATGACTTTATGTCTAATCCCTCTTGGCTTCCAGTCAAGCAGTTTGTTGTAAGGTGTGGGCTGCAAATAAATGGGAAGCATTTGTTATTTTAAGCTTTTGATTTCATGTCTCCAGACCTACATTTGGAACAGCATCAGGATTGTGTTTTGGTACAAATAACAGAAAATATAATAATGATGGGTTGAACAAAGAGGTCCTTCTGCCTCAGGCAGGAAGATGCTCCAGGGAGAGGTGGGGAGGGGGGGGAGTCCTGGGCTGATAAGAGGTAGATAAGGCCCCATCCATTTCTGCTTGGCTATTCCTAGAGTTCGCCAGACCTCATGTCTGTACTGTGGGAGGGGAGAAGATGGAAAGGCAGAGAGAGGTCACCTAGTAAGACTTGGCTTTTTGTTTAGGAAAGGTTTCCTCTTCTCGACACTTAAACCTACATCATGAGGGTCAGAACTGGGTCACATGGTCACCCCTTGGCAGAAGGCGATCAGTGGTCGAATGCCTTTACCCAGGTACACTGCTGCCATGGGCAAGTCATAAAGGAGGAAGAAAGAGAGTGGGTTTTGGATAAGCAGCTAGCGTTGTCATCCACAAGGACAAACGTCTTTTATCATTTCACAGTGAAATGCGCTTCCCTGGGAAACTGGGCTTCCAAGGGATAGTTTCCTTTTTGCGTCCACTCACGGAGTTCCTTGTAGCTCTAAGTGAGATGGGGGTACCAATGTCAACGTCTTAGTTTTGACCACTGCACATGGTTATCTTAACGTGAGGGTGTGTTGGGGTAGATGGGGACTATCTATACTCCTTTACTGCTTTCCTATAAATCTAAGAAGATTTCAAAATACAAAGCTTATTTTAAGAAAAAAAGCATGCAAGGTTTTTTCCTATACCTTTTTTTGTTTAAGAAAAGGTGAGTACAGATATAAACAATATAGAAAATAGATGAAGACCTTTTTTTAAAAAAAAAACACCTCTAAATCTCACCACCGATTCCTTCCTTTTCTGAACGTCTGATTCTTCCTACTTCAAAGATACCGCACTATTCAGTGTCATAAAAACACCTGACAAATTACTTGATGGTGAAGCACCGTCAGGTTCTGTGGTAATCTTTCTGGAAAGGGTTAGAAAATGCCATCTGGGAATGAGGCTGTGGTGGGTGTTCACACTTCATATTTCTTGGGTAGCATTTTATTCTGGTCCTTCCAACCTCCCGCTGGATGCTTTTCTCCGTGTTGGTGACCTTGCTGAATTGATCTGCCTTAAGTTGGGTGCCTCCTTTTCTTCCAGAGCACCTAGAGTTGTTTCCAGATGCTTCCACTCCATAGGCGCAGTCTCAGAGGCTTAAACCATGAAAAAGTTTAAGGCCCTGACAGCCGTGGGCCTTCCAGAAAACCCACATATGGCCAATGTTACTGGAGCACCCCTGGCCTAGAAACTATAACGGGCCCTTTACCTATGTCGTTCTGTTATTTCTTCAACTTGTTTTCCAAATGAATGCAGCTGGAGCTCAGGGCAGTTAAGTAACTTAGTAAAGACTGGGTATCCAGCCCTGGATAAAATATGAGTATCAAAGATGAATTATCTTTGAAGATTCTGGCTGTATCTTCTCAGGCTGAGTGTAATGGATAGTGGGAAAAAATTGTATTATTTGGACAAATACAATGCAGTTCATCTTTAAAAAAAAAAGGGGGGGGGTGAAGCTGCTGTTCAGCCAAGGGTCCTCTGAGACCAGACCAGTGTTTTCTATGTCATCATTCTATCCTTTCGATGAGCAATTCCAAGGTAATAAATGTTCTGTCCTGGTGAAGAGTTTTGTGGAAAAGGTGCCTGTCCAAACTGCCTTCTGTAAACTAGAGATAGGAATCAATGAGGGGTAAGCTGGGATTTTGGCGTTGGTAAGCTCATTTACCTCTTCAATGGCGTTACATCTCTGGATGGGAGTTAGTCGAGAGAGGAGAGTAAGGGGTGGGGTTCCAGAGTTCATCTGTCAGTATTTCTTTTTTTTTTTTTTAAGATTTTATTTATTTATTTGACAGACAGAGATCACAAGTAAGCAGAGAGGCAGGCAGAGAGAGAGAGGAGGAAGCAGGATCCCCGCGGAGCAGAGAGCCCGATGTGGGGCTCGATTCCAAGACCCTGGGATCATGACCTGAGCCGAAGGCAGAGGCTTTAACCGACTGAGCCACCCAGGTGCCCCAAAGTATTTCTGACTTGAATCTTCCAGTTAGTAACAATGGAACCTTGGGCAAATTTACTTTGTGTAATCCTGTTTTCTCTTCTGTAAAATGGGAATAATTCTAACGGCTCTCTCATAGTGTTGCTGTGAGAACAGAATGATACAATCATGCAAGTGCTCAGCAGAGGGCCTGGAACAGAGTGTCCCTCAATAAATGTTCACCAGTTGTTACTTTCATTTATTGTTATCATCAACATCCACAACATCGGATGCCTTGGTGGGGAGGGCTCGGTATCACGTTGATGGCCTCACCCTTGCTGGTCTTACGCAGTATCTTATCCATACTCTGTGCTGAATGCATACATGTTAAATCAATCAACATGGAGGTACTCTCATGAGGCCTTTGGATTTATGCCAACAATTCCAAAAGATCTAGAACAGAGTCACAAAATGGTTTTCATTGACTTTTGTAGGTGCAGTATTCCATTTCCTGGACAAAATAAATTTGTTTTTAGAACTTTGTCCTTATGGTATGATTTAGTCTCTGAAAAACATTCCCTTTGTCTGGAGTTCTATCACTAACAGTGAAGGTTCTAGTCTTTGGAATGTACCCAGCTATTATTTAATGATTCATGGAGAAGAAGAAAACATTATTTGACCTACCATCTGTTTATTAGCTTTGTATTTCTGGCACTGAGACACAGAAGATGCAGAAACCTATGCCATCACAATGTCATGTTTTGATTTTCTTCTTTTCTGCTATCTTTTCTAGGGTGATTTTTGTCCTTCTTCCTTGTCTCTTTCCCATCCTCTCCTCCTTTCAATCAATTAAGTTAGTGTAATTGGGTTCTAACTTTGTGAATGTGAAGTGTTTTGTTTTAGTAGTATCAGTTAATAGGACTTTATACCCTAAAACCAATTTCCTGTTTTCATATCCTCTACTTAATGTTGTCGGTGCTCAGGAAATAATTATTTTAGTTCTCTGACTCACTGTTGTTACTGCCGTTTGAAGAGTTTAGGATCCCAAGCACCTCTCTCTGTCCTTATGTGCCACAGGCACTTAAAAACAATTGCTTAATGTTCTTGAATCAAGGACTTCTGCTGCTTGGGGAAACAGGGCTCTTTCAACTCCTGCATTCCTTTAGGATGGTTTGAGATGGGTAATTATGACCTTAAGTATAGCTCAGATTAAAAAAAAATAGCTTTAATCTTCTGTTGTAGTTAGTTCTCAGTGTGTGTTTTCCACCAAACACATTATTAAAAAGCATGATATCAATATTTTTTTGTCTTGCCAGTTTTTTAAATCTGCAGCCTACCAAGCAGCATGAGTTGCTTGGACTCTGAAGGGCAGTGAATTAGTAGGAGCAGGGAGGCCAAAGGCCGCAAAGCCTTCCCTGGACACTGAGACAACGGAAGGCTTTGGGCTTGTTGGCAGGGGAGGTGCAGCACTTGCATATGCACATTTTCTTTCTTTTTTTTTTTAATATTTTATTTAATTATTTGACAGAGATCACAAGTAGGCAGAGAGAGAGAGAGAGGGAGAAGCAGGCTCCCTGCTGAGCAGAGAGCCCGATGTGGGGCTCCATCCCAGGACCCTGAGATCATGACCCGAGCCGAAGGCAGAGGCTTTAACCCACTGAGCCCCCCAGGCACCCCTGCATATGTGCATTTTATTTGCCTTTTAGAAACCCTAAATCTGAGGACTAGATCCTGACGTGTTTAGTCTTGAGGTTTGGTCAGTATGCTTGTCAATGCCTGTCAATGTCAATACAATGTCTGCAGGTGGGAAATGGTCCTTTTAGAATGCGGTAAAGGGAGATGAGAAAGCAAACGAGAGGAAATGGAGTGAGGAGTAGGATAGAGTGACAGCCCGGATGGTCCCGAATGATCCTTCACCCACCAGGGTGCCCTGGGGGAAGCAGTGAGCCACACCAACCTCTGCTGTGCGGAGGACCGTTGAGGGATGCTTATCAGGGCAGCTGCTGAGGGTCTCCTGTCTTCAAGGTGACCTGGAAGACCTTTAAGCTTTGGCACCAGTTTGCCTTTGCAGTATGGTGCCCCCACCTCATCCTTGCTGATCATTCTCCTCATGGCAATAGCATTATCCTTTCCCCCTCCCCTCATTAAGCCCTCTTTTCACTCTGCCGAGTTACTTATGTAATCCCAGATCCAAGACCACCTTTAAGAAGGTTTGATGGAGATGCCTGGGTGCCTGAGTGGCTCAGTCAGTTGAGTGTCGGACTCCTGATATGGGCTCAGGTCATGATCTCGGAGTCCTGGGATCAAGTGCCCCCCGAGCTGGGTGGCTCTGCACTCAGTGGGGAGTGTGTTTGAGATTCTCTCTCTCCCTCTGACTCACCCTTCCCCCCCACTCACACTCTCTCAAAAAAATAAATCTTTAAAAAAAAATTAAAGAATAAATAAAAATTTAAAGGTTTGATGAAATGCCATCCAGAGAGCAGTTGGTGACTGCACATTCTCTTCCCCTCCCTCCCTCCCAACCCCCCTCCCCATCACACTGCTGGGTTCAATGGGCTTGTTTCATGATGCCTATTGTGTTATGTCATTTGCCAGCAAACATTTCAAGGATGAATGAAAGTATGTGACCTTCTTCAATCCAACTAGATAAGTAGCTTAAAATGTCTTTTATGTTCAGCTGAATTTATAGGTTTCAAGATGATAGATTTTTATATTCATGTTTAGATTCTATGTGTCAGTGGTGAAGAAGCCAATTTCCCCTCTTGTAGATAATCACTTTCAAGGTCTCTTTGTGTTTGCCGAAGTCATCCAAAAACTTATAAGAGAAAAATGTAGCCACATTGTCTACAAAAAGAATCTATGTATGTCACTCTATTATAACATTTCTCTCATGCTTTCTAAAAAGGAAAACCACACAGCAAATCAGGATCTCTTTTCTTTTACCAAGTATCAACAACATGGTGAGCTTAGTGTTTCTAGAACCCCCACTTTCCTAAGCAATTAGGTCCTCTTGTATTTATAGCTTTCTGGCTGTGCCTGCTTTTACTCTTATTTTTATGTCTGATTTAATACGAAGCCGAGTCAAGCCCCTTGGGAATGCTACCCATATGAGAGGAAAGTCTTCATAAGTCCCAGAAATTATAAATTGAATGGATAAATAATTATCACTTTTCAATTATAACTATAATTAAAAGAGCACAACTAGAAAAACCAGATATCGAATGTCAGCTTTGAATATTCTGTCTTACTTATTCCTGGTTAGAGGTTCATAGTCTCAAGGAGCAAAGAACAAAATTTGTCAAATTGTTCGTATCACAATATTTACTTTAAATAAAAGTTCTGTACAGTGTTGGGATCTGAGAAGTAAAGAATTGGAACAACCTCAAGTTTTAGAGCCACCAGTTACCTTCCCCTAAATGGTTTTCCCTTCCTTCTCTTTAATTTTTTCCCTCTGAGTTTAGGTTATTTCTTCTGTGTTTACCAAAGAGTAAGCCACCTATGTAGCAAATGGCTTTTGGATTTCATATAGTGGATGTCATGTTAAAGTGTAGGAGGAACCAACGCTTTTCTCTCTCTGGAATATAAACTGTCCTGTCATTTAGCCATTGTTTATTTCTTGAGGCTTTACATGTGTAATTTATGACCGAAGGCTAAAGTCAATCTTTAGGAGTCTAAGAACAAGAAGACTTAAACCACTAGATTTCAGACGATATTCCAAATCTCTCACATCCATTATCCCATTTTTCCTTCACAGCAAAGCCGTGAAAAGTTGAAAGTTTAGTAAGTTGCCTAAAGCACTCTGCTAGTCACGTTGGCAGAACAGAGATCAAAACTGAGGTCACTGAACTCTAGAACCTTCACTTTTTATTGCGTAATATTAGTTTCTAAAAGTTACTCAGCCAAAGAGAGTGTGTAATGGAGTCCCAACTTAATTGTTCCGTTCTTATATGGAGCAATGTCTCTTTTAGCAGTCTTTGGTTTTTGAAAGGAGGAGCAGATAAGTTGTCATATTCCAGCCACCGTGCTAAGAGAGATAACTGCATGGTGTGCGAGATTTAGTAGGTGCTCACATTGTTGCATAAATGAATGGAAGCCATGTGTCAACTGATCGTTGCTATAATATGGCTGTCTACCTGTGCTCATCAAGATTTTGTGACTACATTTATCTCTGGTATACCTAAGGCTATGCTCACAAACAAAGCAAATGCCTGAAATTCAGTGTTCATGTCATCCAACTTTTAATGAGCGAGAGAGGAAAAAAAAACCCTTTTAAAAGCCAAGTAATTTATTGAAAACAATGCAGGTGACACATGCAATTGTCACTTTTCTATTCTGAGAGGAGAATTGGACTCCATCTGTTCCAGCCACACAGCTGGAAGATGAACACACGGAGTCCTTCGTTTTCACAGAGTGTGGCTGCTCCTCGGGCGTGAAAATCCAAATGAGCCCTTGACAATGGAAGTGGGGCATTAAATATCGTGTGTCATAAAATTGAATTCCCATAAGCCAAATGGCATCATCATCAGTACATGAGGGTAATTATAAAAATAACAACAGTGCTTGTAAAATAATAGAGGTCTAATTTTTTGAGTTCTTACAGTCCACTTGGCATTATGCTTATCAAGTGTGGTCTGCTGTCTCGTCCAACTTTTGTTTTCCCTGATTCGGTCGATCACATTTAAGGTCATTTGCAGGATTGGAGAGGGAATAGGATGAATAAGGACTATTTGAATTTAACCCATTCATCTCAGATGCCAGATTTACCCTCTGAGCTGTAGGTAGTGGGGAGCTGGGGAGGTGGAGAATGGAGCATAGGTATGACTTCAACTCTAGGTCTCGGTATTTAAAGCCCAAGGAGACTAAACTGGCAGCCAAATTTCCACTTCAATTAAAAATACTTTTTAAAGTACTTTTGGTCATTCTGGAATTTGGTTGGATTTAGAGTGTTTTTCTGTATTTATTTATACCAGAGCCATTGTTTTGTATATGTCACACTCCAAAGAGAAAGCAGTAGGTATTAATAAATGTATACAGAAGTTTGTATTTTCAGGTTGTAATTTAAGATACTATTGCCTAAGTCAACCTGAGGATTTAAAAGATCTCAATACACTCCAAAAAGTTTGCCAGAAATAGATAACTTCTCTACAAAATTTTATTAAAATAGCATTGTTGAATGTAGCGATTAAGTAAATTTATTATTAAAGTTTGACATGGAGAGATGGAGAGGAGAAGGGAGTTGGGGGAAATTAGAGGGGGAGATGAACCATGAGAGACTGTGGACTCTGAAAAACAATCTGAGGGTTTTGGAGGGGTGGGGAGTGGAAGGTTGAGTGAGCCTGGTGGTGGGTATTATGGAGGGCACGTATTGCATGGAGCACTGGTTGAAGTGCATAAACAATGAATTCTGGAACACTGAAAAGAAATTAAAAAAATAAGTAAAAATTAAAAAAGATTTTGACTATCCACAAAAGAACCACTATTTGTAGATAGCATATTCAAGTGTAATTGGCTAATCTCTTGGTCCAGGATGCATTCAGCATCTCCTGAATCCAAGAATGACATCATCTATTAAGAACATTGCAGAACTACCACTGAATTAAGTGTATTTGTCTTGGTGGCCAAAATCATGCGTTTAGCCAAAGGGACTAGTCACCATTTAAAGACAGTGAAACAACCATGTGAATCATTAAGTTAAAAGTTAGCAGTGGACTCTCTTAAAAGGGACCCACCTATCTGAGGCTTAGATATTCATGTAACCAGAATTGCTCATAGCAAATGTGCATGATAAACACAACTATAACCCTAGATTTCACTTCCTGGTGTTGAGCCAGAAGGGATGTGATGCTATTTGTGAAACACCTAAAGAGGCTGCTGTACTGGTTACTATTATTGATAAATGAGTTAATATGATTCTCAGTGTTTGTGTTAGATTATTTTCTTAGTGATTTACAGAATTTTAAATTTCACATTTCAAAAAAAAAATTGCCAAAATAAGTACCTTAAAAAAACCACCTTTTATCTCTTTTTACCATCATTTCATAATTGCAGGACAAAAAATGTACACAACATGTAGTCAACCTAAGTCAATAAATGTGAGTTGAATAATTGGGTGGGTGAATGGACAACAAAAAAGCTGTGATGATATCATTTCAGAATAAAGGAAAGGATTCAAAGGGACTATACTTAGTTTAGGAAAGACTAGAGATGCATTGTCTTTAATGTTCCAATTTTCTATGCCCCAGTAACTTCTTCGTGACCTACCATGAACCCACACCTTGGTTTAAGGTGAGCTCTGTTGCACAGACTAGCCATAAATAGTCTAAAGTTAGCTGTGTTCTGGACATATTGCTTACCCAACCACTACCCATCACAGACTGTTCACTACCAGTCTTTTACTGAGCACCTACTCTGAGCCAAACTTGGGGTAGTCTAGGATTTCAGGTTGCCAGAATGATTAAGACGCAGTCTGGGCCCTTAAGCAGAGGGACTTAGTTGGAAGAAAGAGATGGACTTCTCCCCCCTCCCCGACCAAAACAAACAAACAAATTATATGTAGTCTCTGTATTATTTTTGCAACTTTCTTTGAGTCTATAATCATTTCAAAATCAAAAGTTTAAAAACAAACGGACGTATGGCTATGAGACTAGCATTTTGTGGGGCGCTGGGACACATGACCACATGAAGCCATGATCACTGCCCCAGAGAGCCTAGAGCTGAGTGTACAAGGCAGAGAAGTGAACAGACAATGCAGGCTCCGTGTGGTAAGTGCTGAGCGGGAGGTTGCATAGAGTCTCAGACAACTCCAGGAAGAGTATGGCTTTAGATCAGGGGTGAAATCAGGCAATGCTTCACCCAAGGAATGGGTTAGTAAATTTTTAAAGTGCATGGCACCTGGAAAGCTCCTGGGGTGGTGTGTGGACTACAAGCTCATGTGGCATCTGGAGAATTACACTCTTTCCAAAGACTTTTGCCCCTGCTGGATAGAGTCTCCTGGCTGCGGTGCTCTGTGGCCAGGACACCAGACATACCTGTCTGTTGTTTCTCCTTCCCAGTGTCCAACAAGCACCCATTCGTGGACAGCAACCTTCTCTACCAGTTCAGAATGAACTTCCGGCGGAGGCGCAGACTGATGGAGCTGCTCAATGAAAAATCGCCCTCGTCTCAGGAAACTCATGACAGCCCCTTCTGCCTGAGGAAGCAGAGCCATGACAATCGGAAATCTACCAGTTTTATGTCCGGTATGTCAGTTTCATTGTGTATGCGATCAGGTGCGTTTGTCTTTTGAGAACTAGTCTAGCGATGCCTCACCTTTGTGAAAGGCTGTCCTCTGGCACCTTTTTATTTATTCATAACCAAAAAGTATGGGGGGAAAAAAAAACCCCAGCATGACCATATTGTTCCTGGGCAGTCCATTTAGATGTCATGAAAACATAGTTATATCAAATTATGTTTTTTCGTGATAGAAATTTTCTTAAGCTCTCACGCTACCTTATTTACTTTTCATTTGTAAACAATTCTTACATATCATTAATGATCCAGTTTTCTAAATCAGAGCACTGACAAGCTCTATGTTTTAATAGTGGATAAGGACTTGTGAGGGCATATTCAACTAAAAGACTACTGATTGTCAACCTGGCATGAAGGGGTGACCCAGACCAAAGAAAAATTGTGAAAAGCAAGCAAAGGAGCTCATAAAGCCTAGGACATCACATGGAAGGTCACACAGTCCCATATTTACAGTGACCCCTGCCAGAAATGACACTGACAGGGGTCCGCAAAGATAACCCCGCTCATCCGGAAAGGGTTAACTTGGGGTGCCCTTCTTCGGAAGAAGCAGAAGTGCTTAAATGGCTATCTTCAACTCCTCTGAAAATTTGTCATGGATTGACCCGAGAAACTGGTTGGTCTAAGGTTTGCACGATCTGGGCTTTGCCTGAAACTCAGGGCACAGTGAAAATGTGTGTCTTGGTTACTTATGGCAGGAGGCAATGAGAACCCTTGCAGCCATATTGACAGCTTTCTGTGCCCCCGGCACTGAGCTAAGCTTGCTTGCATAGTTTTGCTCTTTAATTCTCACTGTACCCTCAGAGGAAGGACTTTTCTTATTCCCATTTTGTGGGTGGAGAAACTGAGGCATGGAGCAGTAGAGGGGCTTCCCCAAGGTTACAGAGCTAGAAAAGGGTGGACAGAGCTGGGGTCTCATGCCAGTTCTGTCTTAACTCCAGTGCTTCTGCCCCAACCCCCCTCACCCCACAGACAGAACTAGGGTGGAAGAAAGAAGGGAGCAAGAGCCCCTCAGGGAAAGTGAGGACTAGCAGCCGGTCAGGGGCCCAGTCTGTGCTCAGACACACCCCAGCCGTGTGTCCCCTTTGGGCTGCAGCCTTCTGCCAATGCAGAGTAAGTCTTCCCGTTCTCTTCTAGCGCTAAGCTCTGCCTGTGCCTTGTGGTCAGTTAGAACCTGAAAGTGACAGTGATGAAAAGGAGGACAGAGGGGACGTGGTCACCACAAAAGCCAGCATTTGTTTCTTTCCCATGTTCCAGGCACTAAGCGGGGACTCTCCGTGGCTTCTGTCATTTGACCGTACACCCTCCTCTCTCCCCTCCCTCGTTGAGAGCCACACACTCTGTGGCAAAGAGAACCAGACCCGACTGCTACCCCACATACACTTTCAGAGCTAAATACGTGGTCTTGTGTTTTAATCTCCCTCTTCCATGGCTCTGGGTGATTAGTGACTTCATAGTAAATCAGGAGGCTTTATTATTACCGTTAATCCGTTAAGTGTCAAGCCGGGAGGTAATTTACATCCTTCCAGGACTGCTCAGCACAGGCTCCCTCATTCTTGAAATAACATTTTAGGTGCCTGAGTACATTCCCATTCATCATGTAATCCGCTCTTCCTACCGATCCGTGGGACCGCATTATTCCCACTTCACAGCTGGGGAGGTAGAGGCTCCAAGAACTGAAACGAGTGTCAGGCTGCAGTTGAAATTCTTGTCTGTCTTTCTTTCTTTCTTTTCCTTTTTTATTTTTTTTATTTATTTTTTTTTCTTTTCCTTTTTTAGATTATTTATTTATTTAAGAGAGAGAGCGAGCTCACAAGCAGTGGGGAGGGACAGAGGGAGAAGCAGGCTCCCCGCTGAGCAGGGAGCCCAAGGCTGGACACGATCCCAGCACCCTGGGATCAGAACCCGAGCCGAAGGCCCCCGCTTAACCGACGGAGCCCCCCCCCCCGCGCCAGGTGCCCAAATTCTTGCTTTTCTGACTCCAAGGCCAGGGTGCCTTTTCCTGGTGGGCTGGCCTGGCCTGGCGGTGTGTGGCGGCGGCAAGCTCCGGCGGGCTGGGGAGAGGAGGCGAGCGCCCCCCGTGACCCGCTGTGTTTCCCGCCCGCACAGTCAGCCCCAGCAAGGAGATCAAGATCGTGTCTGCCGTGCGGAGGAGTAGCATGAGCAGCTGTGGGAGCAGCGGCTACTTCAGCAGCAGCCCCACCCTGAGCAGCAGCCCCCCGGTGCTCTGCAACCCCAAGTCCGGTGAGTGGCCGAAAGGCAGCCCCGGTTTCTGGCTGGGGTGGGGGATGGGTGTGCAGGCGGGTCCCCCCCCCCGCCCCCGCCCCGGGGCAGCAGATTCTCAGACGGGGTGGTGGGGACACTCGTGCGTGGGAATCTGGTGCCAGCATCCCCTCGAACGGAAGGGAAACATGGAGGTTTGGGCAGAGGGAGGGTCAGGCTGCCCCACTGACTCCAGGGGGAGCTCTGGAGTCTGGGTGGCCCTTCAGAGTTGTCCCAGCTTGGGGTGACACGGCCAGGCCTGTCAACCCTCGTTTTTGAGCATTCATTCGATGTCAGCTGCCCTTGGGGAGGAGGGCAGGACTTTGGGCAAGGCAGCTCTTTCCAGGGGCGGTTGGGAAGACAGTGGAAGATACCCGCAGTCCCGGCGTCTGGGAGAAGCCCCACACTCCTAAGAGGGTTTGAGCAGATGCAAAGATCTTTTGGGTCCCAGGAGTCCCCAAAGAAGAGGCACGGATCTGTGCAAACCCTGCGCTCTCTGAAAATGACTCCTGGTGCCTTGCGTTTATGATCCTACTCATCGAACTCCATGGCCTTTACGTTCCAGAAAGAAAAGTCTAGGCACAAAGATGGGTGATGAGCTCGTGCTTAAAAACATTTCTTCCTTGACCCTGTCAGTTCTTCAGCCCGCAGGTTCCTGTAACTCCCAGATACAGCCAGCGTCGCACTGCCCCTTACCCACCGCTCTGCCAGAGTTAGATTGCATGGTCCATCATGCCAATAATCACTGCCTTGAAAACACCCTCAACTCCCTTTTTTTCCACGCCCTGTCCAGTATATCACCTTCAGGGAAGGGAATTTGTTCCTTTGGCTCATGTTGTTCTCTCATCACCACATTTGGGGATATAAAGACGAAAGATCATGACCCCTTCCCTCAGTGAACCCATCATCTCTCTGGGAGGGGGGAGAGAATACACATGTTAGTAAGGACAAATAAATATTGATCAAAGGGCTTTAGGAGAAACTGTTATGTAAGGATGTTATCTAGGCAAATGGGTATTTTACCTAATCTAACATTTTTTTGCTACCTTCTGGAGGGTTAGCTGGAAGAGGAAAATCATAATGAATGAAGAAACTGGCTTCCACACTGACTCTGGCTAGAAAATCATTGAGCCCCCATGTGTTTTCCAATGAACGAGCACTGCTGATAAGGTAGAATGAGAAAGGAGAACTGCATTCTTAGAAATAGACTTTTTGAAGCCTAGATGGAAATCTGAGAGGTGTAACCTAGAGTTAGAAGCAGTAGAGTTCAGTTTCGGAAAAGGGTCATCGAGGCTAAAGCCATTTTTTTTCTTGCTTGCATTTGCATACAATGGTAGAGTCAGAGCGAAGTGTTAATTACTTAAATGAACTACACATCCACCTTTCCTGGGTGGGTTTGCCCTGTTTCCTCTTTCTCCTCCCCCCTTGGCTCAAAGGGGAAAGTATGCTGATAAGGAGGCAACAAAGAAAGGTCAGGTTGCCTTTTTTGGGTCTCCATTGTGGTTGTCTCAATTGTCTTAACTATGCTTCATAAATCCTACATCTTACCCATATTCTGACACGCTTCTCCCTCACTCTTGGGAGGGTTCCCAGGGTGCAGTGAGCTCATGTGTGATTTTTTTTTTTTCTCAAGCAGATAAGCAGGGCTTCACAGTAAGGCATTCAAAATTTCATTATATTTACATCTGGATGTATTTTTTTTTTTAGTACTGTGTATTAATGCCCTAAGCCAGCCAAAACAAACAAACAAACAAACAAATAAACAAAAAAAGAGCTACCAGATATTCCCGTGATTGGTGTTCTTATAATGAGCAAATAACTTCCAAAGGACACAAAAAGAGAAAGCTAAAGGATAATTCCATGGGCTTCAAGATTTCTATATTTTTCAACAGAAGAAAGGGCAAGTGTATTAAAATGTTTTAATTTATAATTTATTTTATTTTATTAGTATGGTGGTCAAATATCACAGTACAGTGTGATTTAAAACCATGGCGAGCTGTGATCTCACACCTGTTAGAATGGCTGTTGTCAAAAAGACAAGAAATAACAAGTGTTGGCGAGGATGTGGAGAAAAGGGCACCCTCGTGCCCTGTTGGTGGGAGTGTCAATGGGCGCAGCCACCGTGGGAAGTAGTATGAGGGGTCCTCAGGAAACTAACAGAGAACCATCATATAATCCAGCAATTCTGCTGCTGGGTATTTATCCAAAGGTAGGAAAACAGAAGGTTGAAAGGTTATCTACATGTCCACGTTCATCACAGCCTTATTTACAATAGCCAAGACATGGAAATGACCCAAGGGTCGATGGCTAGACGAATGGATGAAGAAGATGAGGGATATGACACAACCGCATATCGTTCAGTCATTAAAAAAAAAAAAAAAAAAAGGAAATCCTTCCATTTGCAACAACATGGGTAGATTTTGAGAACCTTATGCGACATAACAAATATGTGGTCTCACTTATATGCGGAATGAAAATGGGAAAAAAAAACACACCCAAACTCACATATCCAGGGAACAGATTGGTCATTGCCAGAGGAACGGGTGAAGATGGGCAAACAGTACAAATTTCCCATTAGAAAATAAGTAAGTCCTGGGGTGTAATATACAGCATGACCCCTATAGTTCGTACTACTGTCTTGTCCATTTCAGAGTTGCTAAGAAAATAAATCTTAAAGGTTATCACAAGAAAACAAAAGGTTGTAACTATGTGAGTTCATAGGTGTTAGCTGGACTTATTGTGGTGATGGTTTGCCAAAAATATATACATATACTGAACCATTATGCTGTAACCTGAGACTAATATAGTTTTAGATGCCAATTATAGCTCAATAAAAAGAAAGATTATGTATATTAAAGAAGTGGACAGTAATATTACAATAATAATATAGTAATGTCATGGTAATATTACAGTAATAATAAATATTACAGTACAGTGTGCTTCCTATATCCAAATTCATACACCCAGAAGTGGTTTTGGAGAGGAGAGGGGGGACTTGTCTGATAGGAAATTAAAAAGTCTGAGTTCTCAACCGTGGACCTCTTCTCTTATCTCCTGTTCATCTGAGAGGTTCTTTTCTTTGATATTCGACCTGCTTCCTCTTTTGGGGAGAATGTAAATTCATGTTCTCTTTTATGAGCTTTATAAAAGCAACCAGTCATCCCAGCCACCTGTCATCTCAACGAGAAGCACTTCATTGCCTTTGACAGAGAGAGGGTCTGTAAGGGTCAGGCTTCCTGGTGGGTCATCGAGGTCTTGCCCTGTGCTGCCTTATCTTTTTCTGCTGTACCCTTGTTCCAGGACTGGCCCCTGACCTCTGAATGCTGCCAGCCAAGGGAACTGAAGGCTGGCACTTTGCCAGGTTAAGGGCTTGGCCTTGGGCCCTCATGTTTCTTTAGGATACCCAAGGTCATGATCTCTAACTAGGTAAGGAGGCTCCCTGGGTCCCCATTTGCTGGCTTCTCTGGATGTCCATAGCAGTCCCCTCTCAAGTTCTTAGTGAGCCCAGGATGGATGGAGACATTCATTACAGCGTATTGTTCTAATTGTTTTATTTTATTGTTAGTGTTGGTGTTAATCTCTTACTGTGACTCATTTCTACAATAAACTTGATCATGAATATGTACACATAGGAAAAAATGTAGTATCTCTAGGGCTCAGTCCTATCCGTGCCTTCCAGCACCCACTGGGGGGTCTTGGAATGTGTCCCCCACAGATAAGGAGGGACTACGGTATTGGCAGAATTTCAGGCCGCCTGCAAGTCAGGGATTGGCTGCTGGCTTTGCCATCTTGCTGGGCAACAGCAGCGAGCTGATAAGAACAGACGTCTTAGGAGGACAACTTACCACTGCCTTCTGGAGTTTTTTAGCCCATCATTCTGTTCATGAATAAAGAGAGCATGGGAGGACCCATGTTGCAGTGGCTGCTGGGCCTTGGTATCCAGTGCCCGAGTTTGAATCTTGATTCTGCTACCCATGAGGGCTGAGATCCTGGACAGAGCTATTTAACTTTTCTAAACCTCTGGTGTCTCACTAATAAAATAGGGATAATGTGGAACCTAGCTAGATAGCTTTTGTGATTACTAAATGAGATAATATATTTGAAGCACCTAGCATAGAGCCTAGCACACACTGAATATGCTTAACATTCCTCTAACATCATTCCTCAGGGCAAGAGGCAGTGAGTGTGTCCATGTAGTCCAGGATATTGATCAAGAAATAAGTAAAGCTTCCATGAGTGAATGAGATGTGTGCCGTATGTTGTTGGGGGGGTGGGTAGCTCTTGAAACATGGCTATGGGACTACTGGAGTCAAGTCTCTCTCTTCACCTTTTCCTGTTGAATACGTGTCAGGATTCAAAAGAAAGAAGCATGAGCACTAGAAAACTTTTTCTTGATAGAAAAATATCAATGCACTCCTGTGCCATTTCTTCTTTCCAGAAGTCTCTAAGTTGGGCTTAGGGTTAATCGTCCTGCTCATGTTTTCTGTCTCTGTTTGGCTAGAAAGATACACTGTAAGGTGGGGATCCTTGCCATGCTTGTTTGTGGACGGTCACATATGAGGCATTCAGTAAATATCCGCTACATGAACGAACAAACGACCAGAAGGGTTTTCACCTTGACCTTGTGTCTGTCTTACAGTGTTGAAGAGACCCGTAACTTCGGAGGAACTCCTGACTCCCGGGGCTCCGTATGCAAGGAAGACATTCACGGTAGGCTCCTCATTTGGGTTTTTCTCGTGCTTTCTCTCTGTGCCGTGTCAACATGTCAGTGAATCAGTGTGTAGCTTAGGGACAGAATTGAAAACCTTCTAATTTCCCTTTTGTTTTGGCATTATTATGAGAGTAGATTTTCTTGACCCTTGGGCACTAAAATGCATTGGGACTTGACATGATTTATGATTAATACAGCATTTTAAACTCCTTTTGATGTGCCCTTAAGAAAAGGTTTCCACTATATACTTAGTCTGATATAATTACAGACTTTAAGGCAAATGGCAGTGCAAATAATGCCAATAATTCCTTCTGTGTTACAGTTAATCCCAAAATTCATTTAAGACATTAGAGGAGTCTTTAGGGGAGAAAAGAAAACTATGGGATAATCTGTTCTACCACAAGTAATGGTGCTTTTGACAATGCTGAGCGTGTCTTAAGTTATACAAGCCCTGGATTTTGGAGCACTGCGTACCTGTGAGCCCCTCCTGGCCACCTGCCCCTTCTTGGAGGTCCTCCAGGCTTCCTTCTAGAACTACCAGCCCCACTGGCTTTCTTTAAACAGAATCAAAGTGCTTTGCTTGACAGAACCTCACACACTCTCCATTCTCCGCCTCTTTCTCTCAGTCTCTGCACAAAACCATGTGGACATGCCCTTGAAGGCACTTCTACTCTTCCTTCAG
This sequence comes from Enhydra lutris kenyoni, assembly GCF_002288905.1. Taxonomy (NCBI): domain Eukaryota; kingdom Metazoa; phylum Chordata; class Mammalia; order Carnivora; family Mustelidae; genus Enhydra; species Enhydra lutris. Next base: position 20,199,395 of record NW_019154098.1, on the reverse strand, counting down.
TCTTCTAACTTTGGGGGACACCTGGATGGCTCAGTTCGTTAAGAGTCTGCCTTCAGTTCAGCTCATGATCCCAGGGGCCTGGAACCAAACCCCACATCAGGTTCTCTGCTCAGCAGAGAGTCTGCTTCTCCCTTTTTCTCTCCCTCTGCCTCTCCCCCTGCTCATGCTTGTGCTTGCACTCTCTCTCTCTTTCTCAAATATTTGTCAAGGCCTGCCTCACATTCTGGGCACCGAGGAGTTAAAATAAAGATGGGGTCAGTCCTAACCCATCAATATGAAAAAATGCATTGGAAATATGTCTGTAAAAGATAAACTATGTTTTGGAAGTGAATTAGGTATAAGGAACTAATAACCAGCAAAACCTAAAGCCAATGGAAGGCCTAAATTTTTTTTTTGAGAATGTTCACCAAAATTGCACTTGCTTTCCTGCCTTGCATCAGTCTCAAGCATACGAGAAACAGTTGATGATATTTGTAAGTATTTCTCTTTGGTTTTAAATGTAAATGCCCTCATTGCTAGTAATTGTGAATGTGTGTCTTCTGCATTTTAGTTGGGGTATGTATTAGAGACATGTCTGGGAGTTGCCCAGGGAATGTAACTGCCAAGTATAATGATTCTATAGGAAAAGGCATCCTCTAGTTTCAAACACTTTTGGAACAGCCCCTCCTTGTAAATTGTGAACTTTAAGTACTTATTCACTTACTTTTCTTGGTAGACAAATTGTGTTTCAAAAAAGTCGAAACTCTTCATATTCCGCACCGTTGGTAATTTAAATTGTTCCTTTGGACTTCACGGATATAGCAAGATCACCAGGAGAGTATCATTGGATCCAGGGGAAAAAGAATAAATTTGGAACAGAACTTGGGTCTAGAGAGAAATTTCAACCGTGTTTTCACAATCTTCTAAATTTTCCATTGGAGTCTGATATTAAATGGCATAGCAGCCTAAGAAAGAGGCGATCTGCTGGTTATGTACTGATGAGTACACCTCACAGAGGAAGCTTCTTTCTGCCAAAAAGGTATTTTCTTGACCCCCCTTTCTACATTGATATGCCTGTGTTTAGGATAGAAGCAAAGTGTCATGTTCTCCCACAAGGTTCAGATAGAACAGAGGAGAGAGATATCAGGACATGCGCCTTAATCCTGGGCTGGTTTTCTTTCTCTTGGAAGGACAGGCAAATTGCTAGAGACCATCTGCCGATTGCTCATTGTGGTTTTCCTCTCCAGATTGTCGGTGATGCCGTGGGTTGGGGCTTTGTGGTACGAGGAAGTAAGCCATGCCACATCCAGGCCGTGGACCCCAGTGGCCCAGCAGCAGCAGCGGGAATGAAGGTACCTCCAACTGGGCAATGTCTGAACACCTTTAGCCTCGTTTCATTGTTTGTTTCCATCTGTACGTTCCCTCCCTGAGTGGTTTGGTCCCATTTTGGTCAAGTTTCCTTTACCCTTTCTGAAGAGGGTTGAAGTGAAGCCAAGAATATATGATGTGGCCACCAGGAGGAAAAGGTTTCCTGTCACTCTGATGGGGCCTCATTGGTTTCCGGCCTTTGCTTGGTTAGTCTCATCTCTCCCCTCCACCAGTACTGAGTTTGAACAAAAAATAGTAGCTTTTTTGCTCAAGTCTTTTTTTTTTTTAAGATTTTTATTTATTTATTTGACCCAGAGAGGGAGAGTACAAGCAGGGGGAGAGGCAGGTAGAGGGAGAGGGAGAAGCAGGCTCCCCACTGAGCAAGGAACTCAGTGCAGGGCTTGATCCCAGGACTCTGGGATCATGACCTGAGCCGAAGGCAGATGCTTAACCGACTGAGCCACCCAGGTGCCCCACTTTTTGCTCAGGTCTTATATGATAATTCTACTGCTTTGGTTCTATACGAAGTATACTTTGGGGGCGTTTATGCAGTCATTGGAACATGCTTAGACCATAGGAGGCAGCAAGCAGTGAGCAGAAGAAAACAGAAGTCATGGGATTTGGAAGAGGAGATCTGGGATTCCCATTTTGGTTCTGCTAATTTCTAGATCTTTGACATTGAACAAGTCCTGTAACTACCTCAGAACCCGCTTTATCCTTTCTCAAGTAATATATTTCCTTCTGCTGTTAAAAATGTGGAAACTCTTTATAAGGTGCAGAGAATGACACAAACATCAAACAAATTGAATGAATTGTGGAAGATTTTTGAAATAACTTTTGATATTTTATGGTACTAAAGTAATGCATATAAAGTCAAGAAAGTCTAGAAAATACAAAAGAAGAAAATGTAGAAAATACCAGCAGAAGAAAATGATAATTGCTTGTATCTTTCGTAACTCAGATGTAACCACTATTTACATTAACTTTTTTTTTTAAGATTTTATTTATTTATTTGACAGACAGAGATCACAAGTAGTCAGAGAGGCAGGCAGAGAGAAAAGGGGAAGCAGGCTCCCTGCTGAGCAGAGAGCCCAATGAGGGGCTCCATCCCAGGACCCTGGGATCATTACCTGAGCCAAAGCCAGAGACTTTAACCTACTGAGCCACCCAGGCCCCCCTACATTAACTTTATTGGGGTGTGATTGACATACAGTAAAGCATATCCTGTTCACATTTTAATTTCTATCTTCCGACTTCTTATATTATGTATATACATATACACACATACATCTATATGTAAGGATATATGTGGTGTGTGTGTGTGTGTGTGTGTGTGTGTGTGTGTGTGTATATATATATATATCTTGGTTTCTTTAAGCTTTTTAAATTGGAGTATAATTAAGTACAATGTTATATTAGTTCCAGCTGGACAGCATACTGATTTGACAATTCTATAGATGACTTGGGGCTCACCTGGGTAAGGGTAGTCACCATCTGGCACATTGTTTTTATTTACACAGAAATATCATATAAGAAGTTGTTGAGAGCATTGGTTTTCTATTTCAAAACACCTTTACCTGGGCTGCCTGGATGGCTAGGTCAGTTAAGCACCTGACCCTTGGTTTCAGCTCAGGTCATGATCTTGTGGTTGTGGGATCAAGCCTCACGTCGGGCTCTATGGTCAGTGCGGTGTCTGCTTCAGATTCTCTTTTCCTCTCCCTCATCCTCCCTCTCCCTCTCTCTCAAATAAATAAAATCTTAAAAAAAAAAAAAGAAAACACCTTTACCTACCCCAGTTTTCTTCTGTCATCTGTAAAACATTTCTCAGAGGATATTTATATCTTGATTATCTGGGCCTGTGGGAGGATGCAGAAGGCTTGAAAGCTACAGATCATTCCTCTGCTCATTTCTTCAGCACTCTCATCGTCTCCCATTGTCAGTCCTTTTCCTGGACCAGTAAACCAGTCAAGTGATAGGCATGGCTTGGGTCTTCACAGCTCTGATGTCCAGCACTTACCCTCCACTGATGTGCCCACTGGAAAAGAAATCTGGGCAGCAGAGACCAGCTCAAGGGTACACAGACCACAGATTACTGCTGGTCTGGGTAATCAGTGCTGTAGGATTAGGGGTTGACTCTATGCCCTGATCTGAACACCATCATTCACGCAGGGAAGCGTGGGCTCACCAGGTGCTGTGCTCTGGCTGAGTTGCAGAAGCCTTGTTGGCCAAGTCCATCTGTGTGACAGGCCCTTCCTCCCTCCTCCATCCGCAGCGGGCACAGCACCAAAGAAACTCGGAGCAGGAAAGTTGGCCGGGAGCAGAAAGGGCGAGCATTTGTATCTGTGCCGAGGCTGAATTTGTCATTTTCTAATGGAACTCTTGGCCCAGGGAAGAGTTTTATATTTTATTTCCATAGTAAAGCACCTAGTAGAAATTATTTTTGGCAGAATGCTTCAGTGCTAAGCATGTCCTCACTCACATAGGGGTTTGACCTAAAGCATGTTTGCTTTGGGGAAAGTGATGGACTTACGCTGCAGTTGAAGACCTTGTTGTGCTCGGCCATGTAATTGATTGTAGTCTGTCTTTATTGATTAACATCAATTACTGTTCTAGGCATTCTTGATCGGTCCATTCATTAGGTCCCTAGTGTATATACTCCGATAAGTGGGTAACCTGATAGTCTTTTTTCCAACATCATAAGCTACTATTTCATATGGTTTATAGTCTTAGTTTCTCCAGGGGTGTACAATGGTTTTCATATGTTTTTAGAACAATGCAGGATTTTTTAGAGCAGCATTTCCAAAGTTGTATTATATAGCTCTCTGGTCCAGCAAAATATACTGACCTGAGGTTCTGTGATCAAAATTAATTAGTTAATTAATTAATTAAAAGAGAGAGAGGGTGTGCATACATGCCCACAAGCCGTGGGGAGTGGGGGCAGAGGGAGAGAGAGAGAATTTTAAGCAGGCTCGATGCCCAGTGCAAAGGTTCCATCTCTCAACCCTGAGATCATGACCTGAGCTGAAATCGAGTTGGACACTTAACTGACTGAGCTGCCCAGGGACCCCTGTAATTAAATTTATTTCAAAATTTGAAATTAAAATTATTTCAAACTGCTGTGCACTTTAGTGCCCTTTCGGAAATTCACAAAGCACGCTGGCGTATTAAAAATTCTGGTAAGTCCAGCAGGCAAAAAACTTGTTTAAATTGTCTAACACAATGTTTTATCATTTAATAGAAACACTCAAATGAAATCTTAGGATTGTTAAGCTATAGCATTAAAACTGTTCAAAGAGGGGGCACCTGGGTGACTCAATCAGTTACACATCTGACTCTTAATTTCAGCTCAGGTCCTGAGACTGAGCCCCACGTTGGGCTCTGCGCTGAGCATGGAGCTTGCTTAAGATTCTGTCTCTCACTCTCTCTCTGCCTCCTCCCCCTGCTCTCACTATCTCTCTTAAAAACAAAAATAAAAACAAAAACAAAAACAAATGTTCAAAGAAACTGCTTTTGGTCAAACTGTGTATTGAGATGACTATATAGAGATATGTTTTTGAATTGTATTGCTGGTTGAATGAAAAAGACAGAGAATAACCATGCCCTTCCATATCCATATAATTTAACTGTGTATATTCATTTTAATTACTTAGCACATTGTTTTTCTCGAAGAAAGCATTGAGCTATTTCCTATTTTACCATATTTACTTGCCCTCGAATAACTTCACTTACATAAAAATCCGTTCCTATAATCCAGTCCCAAAGGCTTGTTTCCACTGACCTGTCATATTGCTGTTGCCCTTTACCCTTGTTCAGGAGAACTGCAGGGTGGTGTGTCTGGTTGTGCTGAGCCCTGGAAGGGTAGGAGGATGGGACACCAGCCCACCCACGGGAGCTTACCTGCTGACCTGCGTAATGATTGACCTGCTTGGTCTGGGCGGTAGGAATGATCCAAAGCTCTGGCCAGAAGCCTCGTTTAGCACCTCTGACTGGCAGGAGCTGACCCAGGATAGTATAAAGTGCCTCGCTCTGTGTTCAGGGTCACTGTCTCCGTGGAATGCCAGCCTCACCCCTCAAGTCACGGTCCTGGTTTTCTCCAGCTTTCTGACGTGGACAGAGCCTTGCGCCTGAGCCTTTGTGACCACGGCTGCTGAATTTCGCTACTTGACTTGCCAAAACAGAGATCATTTTGTAGCTAAGTTTCTCATGGGTACCATTTCTCTCTCTTATGTCAACTTTCTGTGGGGATCTGAAAGTTTTAAGGTGTGGGCCACCAGCATGTGGACAGGACAGACCCCAGACTGAAGAAACTGAGGGCCATTTGCCCCTGTTAACGCTTCTAGGCCTTCCCAGACCCAAAGGAGAGCTCCTTGCCCGGTTTAAACGGCATCCTTAATCCATCATGCGAGGAGACCTTCATGTTTGTATTAAAATTTACTTCTCTAGAATGTCTGGAAGAACTTCAGAGAACAGGTATCCTTCAGGAGAGTGATAAGGTCTGCCGCAATTCTAGATTGGAGTACAGACATCTGAGATCTTTGTGCCTGGGCCACATAGCCCCGTGGCCCCATAGCTCTCAGGCCTCCCCGTCTACACCGCTGACTGAGGCAGACGGGGCTGGGTCAGACAACTGGACTGCAAAGTGGGGCAGCCCAGTTGAGAATGAACGAGAGGCAGGGCCGGGAGCCTACAGACGTGTAGAGCAGGGAAAGTTGCAGCCTGACCTCCGCTGTAAATGCAATGGAATTTTAGACGTTTCGGTCAATTATTCGATTTCTATATGATCTCAAGCTTGTTTGTCAAGTGTGTCTTTAGTCTGGTTTCTCTCCTTCCCTTCTGATGACTTGATCTCCATGCTGTAGGAAAATGTTTGCTCCCAGAGACCTAAAAGGAAACGGATGTTACAAGAGGCCCCAGACTGTAACCTTATTTTTAGTTTTGTCTGAATCAAGACGCTCTTAAAAAAAAAAAGAGAGAGAGAACAATTAGTTGCATCTTTTCTAAGATGTTTGCTGTTCTGTTTCATACAACTCCTCTCCTCATTCCCGTGCCTTGAAAAACAGCCGTAGGAGTCATTAAAATTCGCACTTGATCTAGCATCTTTGCCTTTGGAGCTGTTTTCCTTCTGATGGTTCTTTTGCTTAAAAAATGGAAACTTTAAAGTCACTGGGCATTACAACTCCACAGTGTAGCATGAAATATGGGAATCATCAAAAGCTTAGTCAACCGTTCAGCATTCAGTGCATTTTTTTAGAAGATTTTATTTATTTATTTGACCCAGAGAGTGCACGAGGAGGCAGAAGGGCAGACAGAGAGGGAGAAGCAGACTCCCCACTGTGCAGGGAGCCCGACGCAGGGCTCGATCCCAGAACTCCCGATCATGACCTGAGCAGAAGGCAGACGCTTAACCGGCGAAGCCACCCAGGCTCCCCCAGCATTGAGTACATTTTCAACTAGAAGAGGTTGTTTGCTACATTTTCTCTTTGGCAACTCTTCATTCACCTTTTAGGAATTCCAGAGCAGTAGGCTGTGGTTTCTTGTAAGGCAAAGGGGGGAAGGGGAAAGAAGAGAAGGATCTCTAATTTATGGAGTATATTCTGTGTGCCTGACCCCGCACCATACTAGGCCCTTTCTGTACCTAAGGCCATTTAATACCAGCATCTGAATACTAAAATCCTAGAGAAAGAAACGGTTCCAGGAGGAATAATTCTATTTCTTCCTTCTTTTCTTCTACTTTGAAAGGAATTAAAGTGTCTTCCACAAGACTGCAGGCCACAATCGAATGGCCATCACTTAAACATGACTTCACATCACAACCTTGAATGACATCCTTTTTTTTTTTTTTTTTTAAATCACATCAAGTCGAAACCCATTTCCGGACCACGTTGTCTATCATAACTTTATTTTACATGATTCTCTAGTGGCTGTTCTCCACTGTAGACAGGGGAGAATTTTTACATTTCACAAACACATCATGCTTGTATCTTCATCTGCCCACAAATAAATCTAATCAAGTGATTCTGGCACTTAAAATCCTCTAATGGCTCCCCATTACAATGAGAATAAGGTCCAGACGCCTTCCCGTGGACTGCAGTGTCCATGATCTGGACCCTGCTGAAAATAACATTACTTTTACCCTGTTTTGCTTATATAAGACTCCATTGGCCTTGCGGGTGTCCCTTCCAAGTACCAAGTTTTCCTGCCTAAGGCTGGATGACAGGCTCTACTATTGTCATCAAAGTCTCAGATTAAAGGTCAGTCTTTCAGAGGAGCTTCCGTAAAAACCCTGGGATAGTCTCCCTGTCTCTCTCCAGTCACTCTTTACCATTATTACTCTGTCTTAGGTTTTGAAGGCATAGTATTTATCAGAATCTGATAATAGTACTTACATGTTTATTATCTATCTGTCTCTAGTAGCTCCATAAATGTAGGGACCTTGTCTGTCTTAACTACTATGTTCCCAGTACTTAGCACAATTCCTAGTGTTTAGTAAGTGCTGGAAACAATTTTTGAATGATCCAATGAATCTGTACTTCCATAGAAAGGCTGAAAAGTTCACCCATTGAACACCTGTATTGCGTCCCCACACATGTCATATGCATTCTCTCTTTTATTTTTCTTCCAACTTTTGAAAGTGGAAGGGAAGCGTTCTTCTGACATCATGAATGGGAAAACTGAGACCCAGTGAATCTCTTTCCCCAACTCACCCCGTCTGTGAATGTCAGAACTAGATTCAAGCCTGGTCTCACTGCCCAAAGCCCTACTAATGTTTCCTACTGCATTATTTCATAAAATGCAAACCCACGAGGCAGAGTTAAATAGATTATATATCCCAATAAAACCTTAAACTATTGCAAATTACTCATGGATGCATGAACTTTGATGTCTCCTGTGGGAAGAATTTATATTTAATTCAAATGAATTATTAGGGCAGTCACGTGTTCTCCTGTGTTGGCTTGAAGATCAAATAAATAATTTTTATTCTTGGCACCAACCTCTCACTTGGGTCAGCTCTAGATCTTACTGGGTCACCCAAGTGAAAGAGGCAGAATATTCGTTCGTGTTAGTTTAATCACCTATCAGGGTAAACCATTCAGCCTTCACACTGTGAAGAAATTTGAGCTGTATTTACAAATAAGACACAAAAGCTATCCTTGCTCTTTTCTGGAAAGTTTCTTTTTTTCTGGTGGGGATAATTAAATCTGTGAGAAACAGTATTCAAGTTTTTATGCAACCCGTGCCAACAGTCAGGAGGGATTTCAAGACTCCTGGCTTCTTCTCGTGTTTCCTGCTGTGATGAATTGATGGATGTGGACTTATGGGGCCTCTTTTCTCTTTGTTTGTTTCTTTGCATGTTTATATAGAAACAGAGCTATCTGACTCAGAGTAAGGTATGCATGGTCATTGTGTTCTTTTTTTACACTTTCAGAAATTCCTATTTCCTTATATGGAAGGAAAAAAAGTAAAAATCCTGCTTTTTGGACTTTCTTCCTCATAGCAACAAACCTAGATCTCTCATGGACTTTTCCTTATGAACCAAGAGAGGCCAGGTTGGGCAAACCATCCAAAGTTCCTAATTAATTTAGCCAAGACAGTTTGGGCATTCAAGTAGCAAATTGTGGGATCATGGTCAACACAGATGAAAAAAAAATGCTTTCTGTTAACTGTGTTAAAGGTAGTTCTTTTTCAGTTGAGTTCAGGAAATTCATGCGTGGGAATAAAAGGTGATGTCTTATGCAGCATGCTATGCCTCTAGCCATCTTGTCCCTTAGTTGACGGAAAGCAGTAGGGTTAGTGTCCCTTTGCTCATCATTAGGCATGACTAGCGTTGGGGGAGAAAAGACCATTTTGCGGGTGGTCCCTGCCTGCACAAGAGGCCACTTCTCAGGGCCTCAGCTCAGACCCCTTAGCTGCTCTGTGCCCTTCCTTAACAGAGGGTGATCTTCATGTCCTCCTCTGACAGCCTTCCAGAAGACAGGGCAACTCGGCACAGTTCTTTGTTAAGTTGGTATTAGCCACCTACCACGCACCAGACACTATGTCAGGCGTTCATGGGATTTTCAGTCTAGAGAAGAGAGACTTAACCAAGTAATTCCACTCTTAAATATATAATTATAAACTGATGAGAACTATGAAGAAAAGGACTGGAGTTTCTCATTTTTGTAGAGTGGTGGGAAGAATGACAGGGAACACTTCCCTCAGGAAAAATGCTTGAGCTGAGATCTACAGAGCGGAGAGAAGTCAACTAAACCTGAGTGTGTCTGTGCATGTTGTGTGTGTGTGTGTGTGTGTGTGTGTGTGTGTGCGTTCTGTGTACATGTGTGTTATACACACACATGCATGCACACAAACATACACACAAAGGGTTTATTCCATATAGAAGAAACCCAGAAAAGGATCATGGTTCCTCATAAGACAAGAATGGAAGCCATGGCTAGACTATACTATGAAGAGAATTTTGGAAGGAGAGGTAGCAACGAGATAAGATAGAGTGTTTCTCAACTTACTTATTATTAGCTTTCCCGAAGGAGCCTTTTTAAGACATTTTTCATCCCTCCCATGAAGTTTGGATAACACAGATGCACTGTATTCCTGTTTATGTACACTATGCGTGTATGTGTACGTTTGTGTGTACACGTGTATATGCTTTGTACATAAAAAGAGGAAGATTTTTTCACACTCCCTTTTGGGGCAGTTTTTCACCTTTGGTGGCTAAGTCACACCTAATGAGAATGCGTGAGTTAGGCAAGGAAGCTCAGGTGCTTTATAAAATTGTGTTAAATTGAATTGCAATGGTCATGTAACCAAATATATAGCTTTTAAGTGTATAGTTTGATAAACCTTGTTAAATGTACGCACTTGCGTAACAACCTTCAGAACAAAGACCATTTCCAGCATTCCAGAAAGTTCCCTCATGCCTCACTGTTATGATTTCTGTCACCAGAAATTAGTTCAGGTTTTTAGAGTCAGATAGATTCCTGGCTGCACACCTCATGTCTCTGTGATGTTTAGCAAATTATTTCATTTCTCTGGGCCTTTTTCTCATCTTGTAAATGAGGAAAGATGTGGAGTCTTCCTCACAGGGTTGGTGAGGGAGGCATGCTGTCCTGCCCCCTTCCCCACAGTGTGAATACGCGGGCATCTCTAAGAGGCATCCAATGGAATCAGGCTTATAGCATAAGCTGATGATTACTTTGGGCCTGGTGATCCTTCTAGTTCCCTCAGCTCTGGCCCTAACAGTCTGTGTTTCCCTTTGCCTTGTGACCACAAATCCTGCCTGCTTCTCTCATTTCCCAAATGTTTCTCCTCCTGTGCTCTTCTAGAAAGCTGCCGCCATGCTGAGAAGGACACAGGTTCTTTCTCAATGGCTTCATCTAGTGAGCCTATTACAAGCACCTCTAGTTCCCCCACTTTCAGAATCTCCCAGAACCATATCTGACTTATCTTGGTTGGTCATGCTCCTTCTTTTCATCCGACCCATCCTCCTCATTCCTTATCTTGTGGCCCATCCCATGTTCCCAAAGGCTCAAGTCTCCAGGTAGTGTGCCCAGTGCTGGGTCATAGGATGAAGAGTCAGGCTTGGGTGTCATACAGCAGGTGTTTAAATCCCACCTTCACCACTTGTAAAGGACCCAGGATAATGGCTTAAACTCTAATCTCAGCCTCAAGTTCTTCATTTTTACAGTGACACTTAAAATAGTCACTCACAAGTCAAATGAAATGAAATGTATCCTAGGACCATAGTTGGCCATCATAAACCCTCAACAAATGTGTGTAGGTGCCAGTATTAAATTGCTTATTCCAATTATTGTGGTATTCTGAGTCTGCTGGCTCATCTTTGCTTAAATAAATTTATATTTACAAACATGTAATACAGAGTAGCAGACTCTTCAGTAGCTGAAGTGGGGTATCGTGGGGAGCCTGGTCTAGATAATCAGAGGTCCCTGCCATGTGGCATCGTGCCATTGTAATTTGATCACTTTCTTAGAAATGCCAAACCTCCATTTTTCATGTTAAAATGGCAATGATCCGTGCTGTGAAATGTGTAAGCCTGATGATTCACAGACCTGTACCCCTGGGGCAAATCATACATTATATGTTAATAAAAATAATTAAGATATGGTTAAAAAATGGCAATGATCATTGCTTCATGGCATAAGTGTGAGGACAGATAAAACATGCATGAAGTATCAAGCCCAGAGCTGTCATGGAGTAGACCTTCAGTAAGGATCGTCTCCTATGTCTCATCACATGTAAGATGCATTGATTGTAAGATGGAACCCGATTTCAGAGCTGTGCATCGTAGAATCAGCAGTTACTGGCATTACGTCAAGTCCCAGCCCCACCGATTCCTGTACGTCTAGCAGTGAGTTTGTTTTCCTTGCTGCAAACCTTGTTCAGTATTGAGTTGAAAATAAATGCTTTTATGCACAACTGTTGCAAAAGTCATCTTTTACAAAAACAAGGACATGTCAAGTTTTAGAAATGTCTTGGTATAATCCTGAGCCATTCCTACACCGATCTACTGTGGTTTCTAATGCCAGTTTTCTTTGTGCTGGATCCCTGAGGACAGGAGGAAAGGCAAATACTGAGAAGTGAAAACCTTGACATCCCTCAGACCTCAGTAGATTAGGTGGTCACCCTATTTTTCTGTGTCACACCTGAATAGTTATGTGAGGCCAAATCCTGTCAACCTTCTAAAGGATTCCTCAAGGGCAGATAACCCTAAGACTGCCTCCAGGTATAAAGTCAGTGACCCCTACCCCCAAGACTCACCTATACCTGGAAGAAATCAAAAATGACCCCAACCAAGGCTGGACATCTCCTTCCGCAGCCATGCTCCTGAATTTATCCATGACCAGCCCAAGTATCTGGAAGAGTAAAGATAAGTACAATACTGTTTACTGTCTCCACTGATGTGTGACTTACAGAAGATTTCACAGTTTGGGGCTGTAGATCAGCGACTATTAGGTGTCACTATTTTATGAGTGGCATAAGATCCTTCCAAACAGTGGTTAAGACCAGTATTTTTTGTCATGTACAAGCTGGAAAGAAGTCAGTCCAAGGCTGAGATGTGTCTCTGTGGTCTCTGATTCCTATTTTGTTTATTCACTTGCTCAGTTTCCATTGCCAAGGTCACTTGAAGGTCTAGGATGGCTGCTGGAACCATGAGGTTTGCATTCCAGCCATCCATAAAAGACAAAGGGAAGGAGAAGGGCACTTTTATTCCTTTAAAGATTCTTCCTAGAAACACTGCTTCTGTTTACATCCCATTGGTCAGAATATAACCACACATGGCCACACTTAGATACAAGGAAATCTGGGAAATGTTGTTTATTCTGAGTGACTATTATGGGTTGAATTGTATACCCCCCCCCCCAAAAAAAGACACGTAGAAGTTCTAATCTCCAGTACCCGAGAAGGTGACCTTCGGCAAATAGAATCTTGACAGAAGTAATCAAGTTATGATGAAGTCATTAGGGTGGGCCCTAGTCCATGATTGGTGTCCTTATAAAAAGGAAAAAATTAGAAATATAGACTGATACTCACATTAGAAAGGCAGACAGAAGACACACAAGGAGAAGATGTCCGTGGAACTGGATGGTACATCTATAAGCCAGGGATTGCCAGCGACAAGCTGAAGCTGGAAGATGTAAGCAAGGATCTCCCCTGGAGCCATCAGAGAGAGCGTGGCTTTGCTGATGATACCTTAATCTCCTACTTCTAGACTCCAGAACCATGAGACAATGAATTTCTGTTGTTTTAAGCCACTCTGTTCTTGGTATTTGTTATGGCAGCCCTAACACAGTTGCCATGTATCCAAGAAAAAATGGAGGTTCTATTAATAAAGAGGGAAAAGGGCACCTGGGTGGCTCAGTGGGTTAAAGCCTCTGCCTTCCGCTCAGGTCATGATGTCAGGGTCCTGGGATCGAGTCCCACATCTGGCTCTCTGCTCCGCAGGGAGCCTGCTTCCTCCTCTCTCTCTCTGCCTGCCTCTCTGCCTACTTGTGATCTCTGTCTGTCAAATAAATAAATAAAATCTTTAAAAAAAAATAAAAATAAAAATAAAATAAAGAGGGAAAAGACAATGGATATTAGGGGACAACTTGTAGTTTCTGTCACTGACCATAAAAAACTGTACAAACATCCTTCAAGCAATATTGACTGAGTACCTACTGCCTACGGTGCCCTGTGGGGATCCAGTGGTAAGTAAAGCCAGCGAGGTCCCTGCCCTCGTGGAGCTTCTGGTCTAGCGACAAGGGAGATATTAGTAATTCACACACATATTTAGTTATGCACTGTGATGTATATATTTAGTAGGCATATTACCAGATGCAAGACTTGGAGTCTCGGATACAAATTTCTGTAGGTTTGCACATTTCATTCATTTTCAGAATCCCAGGAGGAGCTCTGAAGTCAGGGGCTGAGTCTGCACGTTGCCTTCAGCATCAGAGTCTCTTAATTCAACCCACTGCTCTTATTCTGCCAGTTGAAATGAAATGTTGTTGATCTTATAGTTATAGCTTGTGGTTATCAAGGGAGAGCCTGTGAGAGAAAGTAAAATGATGGAGAACAAGATGGGAAAACATCCGTTTGGCAGAGGGTCGGATCACTGAAGCAGGAATTATGGATGTTGAGTTGATTGAATGCTTTGTTTTGCACATTCCTCCTCCTCCTCCTCCAGCCTCTTCCATCCCAGGCCATATCATGACCCTCCACCCAACTGCTTGGCCCAGAAACCTAGAAGTCCTGCTTGTTTTTCTCTTCTTCCTCCAATGCAAGACACTTCCAAAATGTATCTCGAATGCATCTGTTTGTCTTCATTTCCCCCCCTCCAAAACCCTGTCCTCTCTCACCAGGACTACTGTGGCCCTAATTGGTCTCCTTACACGTGATTTTGTAACCTTATCGTCTGTCTCCCATGTTGCAAGGAAAGGAAATCTAGTTCTGCCACTCTCTTGCTTGAGATCCTTCATTGTGTCCATGTTGCTTTTAGCATGAAATCTAAAAACCTTACCATGGCCTATATAGTCCCACATGAACCTACCCCCACCTATCTTTCAAATCTTACCTCCTAGCCACTCTCATCCTTGCTCCCCTCCATCATCACCTTGTAGATCCTCAAACCAGTGATTGTTTTCTCTCCATGGGCCTTTTGCACTTGCCACTCCTTCCTCTTAGGATTCTCTTCGCAGCTTGTCATGGGATCCTTCCTTATTTTTTACACCTCCCCTTACAGGTCTCCTCCTCTTCAGTGGGGATGGAACGTCTTCGTAGCGTTTTCACACCCATATCTCATTGGCTGGAATTGTGTTGCGTGGTCATTTCTGGGGTTGCTGAGGTTTTCAATATTTCATTCTTCACCTTTTATAGGGCAAGAGAAAGAGAGGTTGGGCCGAAGTAGGGTGGCTAAATTCTGCGGTATCTGCTGAGCCCCTCGTTTTTCTCTTTCTTCCTTCCCTGCTTATTCCCTCCACAGATAAGTATTTGTCTTTTTCTTAAAGGAGAACTTAGGGAGTTCTCCCATTTTTTAAAAAAAGATTTTATTCATTTATTTGACAGACAGAGATCGCAAGTAGGCAGAGAGGCAGGCAGAGAGAGAGAGGAAGGGAAGCAGACTCCCTGCTGAGCAGAGAGTCCGATGCGGGGCTCGATCCCAGGACCCTGAGATCATGACCTGAGCCGAAGGCAGAGGCTTTAACCCACTGAGCCACCCAGGCGCCCCTATTTGTCTTTTTCTAACCCTCCTCTAGGATACATGCTCTATGAATGCAGGGATAACATCTAATTCTTCTACTACATTTCCAATAAATGTTTATTGAGTCAACAAGTTAATTTCTGTGGCCAGCGATGGTGGAAACTCTGATCCAGACACTGTCTCTGCTTTACTAGAATAGAAAGGCTTGTTAATATGGCAGGTAGCCAGTGGGATTTCATTCTAGCCCTTGCCACACCACGTGACCCTTAACAGGTGCTCAGAAATTTTTTTAGAAATCCCAGTCAATTGGTTTCCATTTATTCAAGACTTACTATTTCTAAGGTATTAAATAAATCCTTGGAAGTTGATTCCTAAGGCCCCATCATTATAGTCTTAGGTAGATGGACAATATAATATGTACTATATAATAGAATATGTATATGGTGTATATATATATATATATATGTATATATATATATACAATGTATAATATAATATGCAACAACAAGATAATTTATCTGAAAATCCCCAGCACCTTGCTGGTACAGAGTCCATCCTCATCTTTATTTTTTTTTTTCATCTTTATTTTTTAAAAGAATTTGAGAATGTCAGGTGATGTCTAGACAATACATCATTTCAGTCAGATACAGAGGCAGACAGCACTGAACATATTTGCAAAAGAAGATAGATTTTCCATCTGGGAGCACATGTCCCACCCTTTCAGTAGATTTCGTGGAGAACAAGTGAAAACAGCCCTATGATAATTTAAAACAGTATTTGTTGAGTAACATTACATGCTAGGCACTATGCTAGGTGCATTATCTCTGGGCTTTCATTTACAATCACCTCTGTCCTGGGACAGAGTATTGTCTTCCTTTCTACAGCTGGGGAAAATAATGAGGTTTGGAGGTTTAAGAATTTTGCCTACATGGGAATTCAGATATGCCTGGGTCTAGATCATATGCTTTGGAATCATTATTGTTTATGTGTGGAACGGCTTATATCAAGAGAAGATAGAAGCCAGAAATACCCTTAATAACACAGGGCTTTAGAGGATCCTGGGCCAGAAGCGTAATACTGCATTTGGGGCCCCTCTGCAGTGGTTCTTATTGTACAGCTGTGTCCTCCGGTTCCATGACACTGATGGATGGCATTCTTGCAAAATGAGAAATCCAAATCACTGAGCTGTTTAAAGTGAAAGGGTGGAGTTTTGGGAACTAGAAAAAACATAGCCTTCTCTCAACTTTCTGTGTCCCAAAGGTCCGAGCAGCCCAAATCTGTGGATCTTTAAGATGTTAGTATGATCCCCAGCATTGAACTGGGCTTCTGAATGAAAGTGTTCTGCTGGCTGGAAGCCCAGAAGCATGCATCCTGGTGTCTCCTGATAGCAAGTATGGGTCCCGACAATGTGCTTGTGGAGAGCCTTAAGCAAAGTCTGGACTGAACGTCACCAGACGCCTTGTTCCACCCTGGGCTTTAATATCTGGTTTTTCCTTCTTCTGTGTTTTGTCGGACACTGACAAGTGCTTGTTCTGCTGGCTGAGTCCCATACTGTAGAGACGTCTCTCTCTGAGCTAAGACTTTACTTTCTGCCCCATCTGTCCTCCAGCCCCCATGCAAATCCATATTCCTTCCACCAGTCCCACGGTGGAATTAGAGGGCAGGATGTGCAGAACCTCCGGGCTGGCAGACCCCCGAGGGTGGTCTGGCCCCAGGACCTCTCTAGGCCAGTGCAAGTCTTCTGGGTCTTTTGTGACCTGATACCACCTTCAGCCTAGTTTGATTTCTGGGAGGGGACGAAAGCCATTGTGGTTATGTGATTAATGCTTGTCGGTTCTCCTTTTATTCTTGGCTCTTGTCCAGGATTTTCATTGAATATCTTTATAAATGAAATGTGTTTGAAATTCAACATCATATAAATGTCTGTTGAATTACCAACAACAATGGAAGGTATTATTTTCTCTATCAATAATCAGAAGCTTAGAGCTAGAAGATTCTGCTGATTCTTAATATTATCTTGGGGTCATATGCCTCTTTGAGAGTTCAGTGACAGCTATGGACCCTCTTCCCAGAAAAACAAACAAACAAAAAAGTTGGGTGTGTCTGCGTGTGTGTGTGTGTGTGTGTGTGTGAGAGAGAGAGAGAGAGAGACATACATTTGCACACAGTTTAATGTTGTTCACGGATTATCTAAAATTTATTTGTGGATCCCGGGATAAGAATCTCCCAGTCTAACCTTCCCATGTTATCAGTAAGGAAAGTGAATCCCACCTAAATGAACTGACTCACCCAGGGTTAAGTGAGAAAACCAGAACTAGGACCTGATCATGCTGGTTACTGTGTGCGATGGATCAACTCAATGCTTGGCCCGTGGACATTCAATTTAGACTGTTTCTATCCCTCCTATACCCCACCCCTACCATCGTAGTCATTTTAGTAACTAATATGATTTGGGATATTTGAGTTTATATTATGGTCAACTATTTTTAATAATAATTTTTATACTAATAGTGCCTTGCTTTTGTGACACCTGTGTTGGAGACTCACATTCCTCATTGTATTCTCACAACTCCCTGAAATAGAAGTGAGTGTGTATTATAAACTCCATTTTACATGCAGGAAAATCAAGACCCAAGGAAAGCTGTTCAGGGTCAAGTGAGAAGTGAATGGCAGCTCTTGGTGTGCCCTGAATTCCCATTTCGGGGAACCGGGCTTGCATAGAATCTTCTTGTTTAGAACAAGCATAAGAAAGAGCACAAAGCTCCTTGAATTAATGCCCAGACCAGTGTTTCTCCGGCCTCCCTGTACATCGGAATCACTTGGGAAACTCCTCCAACATATCCAAAGATACGGACACAGTTGATCTGGGCTAAGGCCCAGATATGGGTGCTTTGTGGAAACTCCTAGACGACTTAAATGTGTAGCTGCCAAAAGTGAGAATTATCATCCAGACTTCACAAAAGGTGGATACAGTGCTACCTGATCTTGTCCTGTGGTTGGATAAGGGGTGCCCTGACTTTCATGCCTGAAATTCAAAGGGAAGACAGCATTCCATATAGTTTGTTTTTGAAATGCGCTGCAAAGACGTTCGGACAGTGTACTTTGGGTCTGGAGGGATTAACTTGCAGCGTCTCAGTGACAAGCACATTTGGAAATGCATTAGCTCCACTTGGTATCAGAATCGGCCCAAAGCAGAACAAGCCAAGAAGCAGCCCGTAAACCTCAGTAACACTGATTGCGCACAGTTATTCCTCAGGCTGACTTCTGGGCTGCTGTGAACTATGTGGTACCATGGGTGGGTCAAGACACCCAGCTTCCCCCAGCCGCCGGTGTAAAACACAGCTCTTGTTGCATGTCCCGTACCTCGAGATGGAATTTCGGGATGGAGTTTCAGCCGCATTTGATGGTGAGGTTGCCACTTAACAACTGTGGCCTTGTACCCTGGGAAAATTGCACTGTGTCAGGTTCTTTTAGAGATGCAGAGGCTTTTTGGAAGAAAAAGGAAATAGACCGCCTACCGGGCCAAGGAAAGTTGAAGGCTGGTGGAGGTCAGCTGCTTTTTAATTCAAATACATGTTGGGTCTTTAGTTTGAAGAGGTGATGTTTCTCTGCCCAGGAACCTCTCCTCACACCTAGATCTGTCTAGTCACCCAGATTAGGCAGAAGTTTGTGCTAACTGATGAAAAGTTCACAAAGCGAGGTGTTAAAGGGGGCTCTCTTGCTGGGCTGGGAAAGCCAGAGATCTGCTTAGAGAGGGCCCGCAGAGCCCTTCGGCACCTCCAAGGAAAAAGCTGCCTTTGTTGTGGCTATGTGTGATCAGCTGTGTTACTACAGTGGGACCGTGGGACCCTAACGGGGCTGTGTTCCAGGCAGAGTAGCCACCTGCACGTACCCTCAGCTGGGGTTGACAAGGTCAAATTCACAGAGCCAGAGTAATTAGGACCGGGCACACACCATATCTTTGTAGGCCCACTGGTGGCATGACTGTCTCCTGCCTTAGCTAGGTCAGAGGAGGCAGAGGACCAAGGGGTCCCCCTGTCTGTGTGCACCGGAATTTTGGGCCGCAGGGCACAGGGCTGCACTCTGTGTGGAACACAACTTAGGGGTCTCAGACTCTGTGGAAAGTCTGAAGTCATTCTTGTCAGGAGCTTCTGATCTTGTGGAAATAGGATGTATACAGAGAAATAGCTGAAAAAAAACAACATTTTCCATATGTATTAGCAGACACCTCGGTTGTTTATGGTTCCCAAAACTCGATTTCCGGTTGGGTGACCCGAACGTTCGTTTCCAAACATTCTGGAATGGGACTGTAAGGGAAGCTGGTGAAGAAATCTAGAAGGCGGTGACCTCCTTGGCGATGGGAGGCCTGACACCACAATTGGTCAGAGGGCTATCAGTCGGGGAGAAGAACCGGATATGGAATAACAGACCAGAACCCCTCCACAGCACCTCTGTGTCAGCCTCTCACTGTATTTAACCACGGCAGCCATGAGTGATGTTCGCTGTCTTACTTCTGCTTCCCACATAGTATGCAGATTTCTCCTTGTGGCCACTGCGACCTGGAAGTACACTGGAAAGGGAATCTGGGAAATGTAGTTCTGGCTTGGCCAAGGGGCCGATACAGAGCGCCTCCTCTTATTTATTATATTCATGCTCTTCCTAAAAGCAGGCCCGCAGAATATCCCCAGTACAAATACAAAGAAGGGGTGGGGACACTGAATATGAGATCCATCTGGTCAAGGAGGAGAGAGGATGAAGAGGATGACCTCAAGGAATTGTACCCAGTACTTGCTACCGCATGTGAAATTAGATTATATACCTCTAGAGTTGCTTCTACCATTGTCTCTGTAAGCAAAAACTATCTCTTTGTTCCCTCTGGCTCCTTGGGGTAGGGACCCAAGACAGAGGAAGTAATTAAAATAGGAGTCCCATGTTTGGTCTTTTCTCTCTAAACTTAAAAAACAAACAAACACCTCATTCTAGCAAACTCTGGTTCTGTGCATAACATGACTCATCTCAGGTACTTTATGAAAGATGGAAGCAATAGGACCAAACTGACTATGACCATCTGGGACGCTTTCCTAGATCATTTTTGAATGCCCAGAATGGAAGCCCATTTTCCTGGGTTAACCTATAAATTAATCACTTTCTCGCATTAAGACTTAGCGAAGCTGTTCAGTCCTGGCTCAGAATCCAGTGGTTTGGCATTCGAGTAAACATGCGTGGGTGTGGGAGCTGGCCCAGGAGGGCAGACCACTTAATGGAATGTAATGTCTGGTATGTTCTTCAGGGATAACAGGAAGAAGGAACCCATTTTAGTTGGGCGTCACGGTGAGCACAGTGACGGTTGCTTAATGTGTATCATCTGTCTCATCTTTGTCCCAACCCTATAACCTGGATATTAGCTCTATTTTGTAGTTGAGACTGACAGAATTTGAGTCATAGCCTCTGGTTGTGTGAGTAAATGGAAGAGCCAAAAGCCAAACTAGCCCAGGTCTGTCTGTTTCCAGAACCCTTGGTCTTTCCATTGTATCATGGTACCCTCCAAATGTGTTGGGATTATTTAATTTTCTGGTCCTCAGTTTTTCCACCTGGGCTAATCTTGGCAAAGTCGGTTACCAACTCTGCCAGGGATTAGGTGTTTCTCTAGGAATGGAGATATTGGACAGAACCCCAGTCTTCAAATCCATACAGTGTGCAAGGTTCCTAAAGATGTTATGATCCATAACATAACACAAAGGCCATACCTACTGTTTATTGCTAGACCCCAGGAAGTGGGAGTGGGGTGGGGTTTACTCCCAATCTTTAGCCAAGTCAGCATGGAACCTCCCCAGGTCCTTCAGTACAAGTCCCTAAACTGAGAGGGTCCTGAGGAGCCTGATTGGCAGCCCTGTCCTTGGCCCACAGATCGCTTGGTCCCAAATATAGCCCCATGTACTGGTAAAATAAGAGTTTCTAGAGAAGAAACAGAGGCATAGTTTCCTCTGCCAGGGGTACTCAGCTCCCAGCGACCGTGACAAAGAATTTCTGAGGTTACTTAGTCCAGATAACGTGCTCACAAAGACCACACTCTATCTTAGACCTATTTTCAACCCGTTTACTTCCTCCCCCCCAGAATACTACCACCTACTTGTGACCCGTGCTATCTCTGCAAAGTACACACGCATACACACCACTTTGTTCTCAGCTCCAATCACAGCGGCACCACCTTGGGGGTAGAATAAAAAGAATGAGACTTTGGTTCACTCTTAAAGGTTAGATAATATCAGGGCATCTGGGTGGTTCAGTTGGTTGGGCATCTGCCTTCGGCTCAGGTCGTGGTCCTGGGGTCCTGGGATTGAGCCCTGCAACAGGCTCTTTGCTCAGTGGGGAGCCTGCTTCTCCCTGTCCCACTGCTGCTCTGCCTGCTTGTGCTCTCTCACTCTCTCTGTCAAATAAATAAATAAATTCTTTTTTTTTTTTTAAGATTTTATTTATTTATTTGTCAGAGAGAGAGAGAGGGAGAGAGAGCAAGCACAGGCAGACAGAATGGCAGGCAGAGGCAGAGGGAGAAGCAGGCTCCCCGATGAGCAAGGAGCCCGATGTGGGACTCGATCCCAGGACGCTGGGATCATGACCTGAGCCGAAGGCAGCTGCTCAACCAACTGAGCCACCCAGGCGTCCCTAAATAAATAAATTCTTAAAAAAAAAAACGATTAGATAATATTACCAACACACTATAGATCACCTCTTATGAGTAAAATAGTATATGAAAAACGTGATGAATAACCTTACTGTGTATTGCCTCTTGTTTAGTCTCTTTTAACTTTTACTATATTCATTTTGCTTTTTAGCATAGTCCAAAAAAAAAGCATAATCATTTCTGGGTGTTAAGTGCCTAATAATAAATAGCATTCTAAGGGCAAATAGCTAATTGGGTAAAAGGTTTCTGTGGAGGAAAGAATTTGGGGTCAGGGAGGAAGTTGGACCTTCTGGAGCCTCTTTCCTTTTAGCCATGAGCTCCCGTGGGAGTTAACACATGGCGTTGGGAGTGTGTGTCTCCTGCTGCTGGAAGCCCCAGTTCGCCATTCTTGGAATTCGAAGGAACTTTCCGTATCCAGAGTGCAAGCCAACTTTGTCAGGGGGGGCAAGGTAGGAGTGATAATTTGCATATCCTCTGTGGTATTCAAAGGCTCCCAGATAGCAGATTCCTTTCCTTCAGTAGTAAAGGAATTCCAAGGAATCTTGTGGTTATAATGTACGTACATTGCTTCTCTTCAGTGCCTGGACGCTGCTTATAACCTCAGGGAACCACCAGGTCAAGAGTGTGCTGTCTGGCCTTAGCACAAGCAGATCTTGGAAGTGGTCCCAGTGAATCCAGAGCAGCATGTGGGAAAGGGTATGAAGCACCAGGACAGGCCACAAATCCTCCCTCTAGCCTCAACGCCATTTCCAGAGGGAACCCCCTGGAAGGCAAATTTTCATCCTAAATCTGGAAATCTAAGTTCAGTGGACCCCATATCTCCCCCTCCTTGAAGTATGCCACAGTCCCCCATGACTGGCCCCTCCCCCCACAATGGAGCAAAGTGGACTAAGGGTGAGCCTGGGTCTGAAGCAGACCTTTGGTCGATTTGGTCTGGAAGGGGGCAGATTCTGTTAGAAACCAGCAGGCACTTGGCATTCCTCAGTCGGAAACAAAAATTCTTCAGTGTTGCTTTTTGTTGTTGTTTTATTGGGAAAGTCACTCGTAACATATCCTTGGCTTTCCTTCGAGGTTGATGGCACAGTCTGTTCTTTGGGAACATCACAGGGCCCTATAGTGTGCTGAACGTGCATAAAGCTTAGAGGAAAACGAATTCTCTGGAGAGAGGAGCCTGTGTTTGTCTAAGAACTGGATCTCTGCCGCCTCCCACACCACTCGCTCTCCAGCCAGTTGCATATTTGGTGAACAGATTTATGGGACTAAACATACAGCTGCAAATCCTTTCTTTTTTTTTTTCCCCTCCTCAAGAACAATGTTCCACTGTCAAGGCTATTATGCACTAAATACAGACACACAACTTATTTACTACAGCAGTGTCTAAAACTCCTGGTATCCTTGCTGAATGTGAGTGTTTTTGCAAACATAAAGCATTCTATAGATGTAAGGAATTCATTCTGTAGAAGTCATGAACACATTCTGACTCAGCTCACTTTAGTTCTGCATCGTCTTTGTTAAAGTGAATATCCTACAGACAGGACCAATGATGCCTTAAGGAATTCTATACTCGATTTACTTTAAAATTATGCTGACTGTTTACAGTGGTTTCTGGATTCTCTAACCTTGCAGGATACTCTTAGCTTAGGGAAAAATCTCTCTTATCACCCTGGATTGATTTTTATCTTTATTTTTCATATTTTATTTCAGTAAATAATACCAACTCAGTATCTATTTCTGTCTCCCAAAACCAGAGCCCAAGGTGGCTTTCCTGGGTAATCACCATGCGATGGTTGGTCTGTCTTTTCGTTTCAACAATCTGCATTCACGAGGCTGTTTGCGGGGAGAGGTTGTGTGTGAAGAGGGACAGAAGAGAAAAGCCATTATTTATTTAGTGTTTCACTATTATTAAACACGGGGCTTAGTAGTTAATCAGATTTGATCCTCATAATAAACTTGATCCCCATTTTACAGATGAGTAAAGCATAACTCAGGGTATTTATAACTTGCTCAAAGTCCCATTACTCATAAATTATAAAGGTTAGAGTTAAAACAATTCTATTGCACTATATAGAAAATGTACATATTATTTAGGCACATCTCAGTTTGTTACAAAATGAGCTGCTAGTGAAACTACTACCCAGGAATGCTAAGATAAGGTTAGTTGCCTACTTTTGAAATTTGTATCAATTAATCATATTATAATCATAGTATTAAAACTTTGTCTCTTGGTCTCTGTCTTGCCAACTGTTTTGTTATTTTGAGGGAAAGCCTCAAACAGGCTTACCCTCCAGTCTTTTCTCCTTCAAGAACACAAGGAAAAGGAAGAGAAAAGCCAGGGTAGCTCTCATGTGAGTGCAGTCATTTCAGGGATGCGAGTGTGTCGGTGAATATAGATTTCCATGGCAGGAAGAAGACACTTATGTAATCATAGGTGTAGTGTTTCTTTCCAACCTCACTCGCACTTTGGATAACAATTGAATGATTGTGATGGAACGCTAGCCATACAAGGACGAATGTGCAATTGCGCAATGCAGGGGCACTCAATCCATCTGTAGGATTGTCTGGTGTCTGCCGGGAGGACTGGCACAGGAGAGGAATTAGAGGCAAGATTATTTAGTTGTTTTGGCTCCTTATCAGGAGAGAAGCTGGAGTTCAGCCTAGGTATTCATCCCAACCTGATCACACCCTGAACTGTGCTGAGTCCTACCCCTGTCTTCCCGTTAACTCTTACCAGACCTACCATGGTTTCTAGGACTTTTCTCCACTGCCTTCTTGCTCAGAAATCACTTACCTATGACTTACAAAGGTGTTCTTCTTCCTCCTCATTAAGGATGACATCCTCCATATCCCTTCTGTATAAATCAAGGTACCACCATTCCTGGAGGAAATGAGTTTAGAGCAGCTACATGACCTCATGCTTGATCTCTTTTCTGTGAACCGGGAAATGAGAGAATTGCAATAAAATCTTTGAAAATAGATCTGTTAAAGGTAATTATAAGCAGAAGAAAAGTATCCCACCCTCACTTAAATTCTCATTTCCGCCTACGGGTGGCGTCTACATTCCCTGAACCTAGGTAGGAGGTAATACGGTACCTAATGTAGATCTAGTCACATGTTCTGTTTATTGTATGTGTGAGCTTTTTAATACAGAAGAGAAAAACATTTTCCCCAGGCTGTGTACTTCCTGTGGTTACTTGTAATATGTCTTTATTTGCAGAACAGAGTGTACCATAGATGCTAATTCAAAGTCTGTCATAACTGAATACGTTATGCAATTCTACCTGCATTTCCAGATCATTTTGCACATTTTTAGTAACAGGACATTGGAACTGCAGGAGCCACAACAGTTGTGAGAACCACTTAGGGAGAGATGACGTTTTTACTAACAGACTGACTCCAAAAATACTACCTTGAATACAAGCATGATGAATGTTTGGAAGGCTTTTTTCCCCTCGTCATTCAAGAAAAAAACAAATAGAAATAAATATGTAAGTTCATATCGCTCAGGACTTTAAGTGGCACAAAAGCAATCCAAGATTAACTGAGTAAAAACCTTTTTATGCAGTTGGAAGACCCAAAATATCACTGTCGACATCACAAGCTATTTGAGCAAACCTACACTGCTTAATTAATAGTTAAAGCAAAGAGAAGAAACATGTGTCTTCTACTATTCTCTGCATTCCTCAAACTTGCATATATAACTTGTACTTTATAAGTTTGTATTTATGTGGGGCTGTGGAGTCATATGGAGTTCAAATTCCAGAAGTCGCACTTAGTTGTGTAACCTTGAGCAAAAACTTAACCTCTCAGACTCAGTTTGTTCATAAGCATTATACTGATGATCATGGGTGGCCAGTGATAGAAACCAGCTACCATAAAAGAAAATTTTTAATTTTTTTTTTAAGATTTTATTTATTTACTTGGCAGACAGAGATCACAAGTAGGCAGAGAGGCAGGCAGAGAGAGAGGGGGAAGCAGGCTCCCCATTGAGCAGAAAGCCTGACGATGTGGGGCTTGATCCCAGGACTCTGGGATCATGACCTGAGCCGAGGTCAGAGACTTTAACCCACTGAGCCACCCAGACACCCCAAAAGAAAATTTTTTAAAAGAATGATTTATTGGAGCACCTGGGGGACAGAGTCAGTTAAGATCCAACTCTTGGTTTCAGCTCAGATCATAATCTCAGGGTCCTGGTATGGAGCCCCATGTTGGGTTCCAGGCTCAGTGTGGAGTCTGCTCACGATTCTCTCTCTCTTTTCTAAAGATGTACTTATTTTAGAGAGAGAGAGTATGAGTGGGAGGGGCAGAGAGCGAGGGAGAGAGAGAATCCCAAGCAAACTCCCTGTTGAGCGCAGAGCCCAATGTGGGGCTCGATCTCACGATCCTGAGATCATGATCTGAGCCGAAATCAGGAATTGGACACTTAATGGACTGAGCCACCCAGGTACCCCCAAAATGACCTTTCTCCAAAATCAAGTGCAGATCAAGTCACCACTCACCAAGGTTGATGACAAGTCCAATATAATATTGTTTTGGTGTCCCATTGCCCATGACTTCCCCTTTGGGATTATGTTGTTTCCCCAGGTGCCCATCCTGGGGTTTAGGCACCCCAATAAGAAGGACTTTGACCAGTGTGCTGCCCATGGTCCTTGTCCAACTGGCCCTGATGCCTGCCCCCTTTCCACCTCTCAACTCCAGGGCATAGGTCCTGAGCAGCGGCCACGGAGGGCTCATCCTCCCAATCACACAGCCTTTACCATTCCAGTTTTGAACCTCCAAGAGACCCTGCAATCAAGAGGTCTGTAAGACCCCTTCTTTCAACCAATCCTGCATCCACCCTCTCCAGTCTACAGAGATCTATGAATTGCTGGCATCAGCCCGCCCTTCCCTCCAATTCTTCTTTTTAATAACATCTTTGTTGAGTTATAATTCATACACTGTGTAAATTGTATATCTCACTTATTTTGGGCATAGTCACAGAGTCATGTGACTATCTCCACAATCAATATTAGAACATTGCACCACCTTTGAAAGAAGCCCTACACTTTTTTTTTTTTAATAAAACAATTATTTTTGAGGATTGCAAGTTGGTTACAGTTTGACTGGACTAGACACCCTTTCATACCTCCCCATGCCCTAGCCTTAGGCAACCACTAATCTACTTTCTGTCTCTGTGCATTTGTCCGTTCTGGACTTTCTATATAAATGGACTTATACAAATACGGTCTGTTGCAACTGACTTCTATCACTTAGCATCATGTTTTCAAGGTTCATCCATGTTGTAGCGCAAGGTTGATTCCATTTTATTGCTGAATGATATTCCATGATATGGATATACCAAATTTTATTTCTCTTTTCATCCATCAATGGGCATTTGGCATCCTTTGGTTCTTGGTGTACCAAGTCTCCCTCTCTTCAGCTCTTTGCTTCTGGTGGCCCCAGATCAGGAGCATAGACTCCAATGTCTGTCCGCTAGGTGGCAGAGAAACACAAACCAGTGTGGACCATGACAAGTAAGAGAACATCTACTAGGGTTAGCCCCTACTCAGCCATTGACAAGTGGCCATCCTGACCTGATGTTATTAGAGCTTTAGATTGTTCCAGAGAAGCTAGATCCTAGATGTTTATGTGGAAATTTCCTACTTTTCAAGTGTTGGTCAGTGAAAACAACCAGTGTGTCAGAGAGACAGAATATAATTCTGGTTGAGACTAAATGCTAAAGGTAATCCCTGGTGATGCTGAGACACATCTCTCCTTCCAGAGCCCATGAAGGTTTTGCTGGAATGTGAGCTCACCTGGCAACTACTGCCTTCTCATTTGGCATCACAAAAAGACTATTCATCTCTTTGGAGGAAAGAAAGATCCGGGTCTAAACTCAGCACTCTGAATCAGGAGGGAGTGGACTTTCTCTTATCCTTTGGCTCATGAGTATGCTGGAACAGAAAAAACAAAGCACCACGAATGTTTACCTTAAATTAGTGCTCAATTGCCTTGCAAATTACCCATGGCCTACTTTAGGAGGGATTGTAACCTGCTAGTATGACTTTGATTATGACTATGACTTCTATCATGGTTGAGAACTGCTGATTCTATACAACATGTGCCCTGAATCCATGAGGACAGATTTATGGAAATGGGAAAGGAGAAACAGTGATGGTATGGTCTCCTTACATACGAGGATGCCATGGCAGTGTAGGTTGGGAGTGGAAAATATTGAGGTTCATGACAACAGAAAGTGTTCATTATGTAAATAACCACTTTGTTTACCACGGTCCACTTTCCATTTTGTTTTGCGTGTGACCACAGAGAAAGTGGGTATTTTTAAAGAGAAAGAAATTCATGAAACCAACAGTGTAGTGCTTGACATGGGCAAAGAGGCTTTAAATTCATTATCTAATTTGAGCCCGTGCAGATAAGCATTTTTACCTAACCCTGTTTTATAAATTGAGACATGGTAGAGAAGACATGACTTGATTAAGGTCATCAAACAAAAGGAGCCAAAGACTTAAATGCTTAGGATTAAATTCCAAATCCCACATCTTTTCCATCTATAGCTGCCCTTCTAATACTTTCCAATATTGGTTTGAGGAATAGGATAGGTATTTTTACACTTAATAATATAGTGTTTTATTATATTTAATTTATAGATTTAATTTTATTTTTATATTCAAAATATATTTTGTGTTTTAAACATTTATAATTCATATTATTTATATTGTATCAATACAGTGTTCAAGTTGATAGTTATTACCCACTCAGAAAATAAGAAAAGGAAATAATGATTTTCAAACTGTTTTAATATTTTCCTATTCTTTGAGTCATTAACACTAAATCAATTAATTAATAATCAGATATGCATATTAATTACTGGGGGATTATAAAGAAATATGATGATAACAACAGATATGGGAGACATTCAGTCAGTCTCAACCAGAGAATCTCCTTTCCTTCCCCTATCTCAATCTTCTCTCCCTTCTTCCTTTTTGTCTTCTTTCCTTTCCTCCTTTTTATTTTCTTATTTTCTTATTCAGTGAGGGGATAATTTATAAGAAGCAAGAAACCCTTCAGAGTCCATCAAAATTGTGCTTTTTTTGCTTAATGCATTTATACATTCAATTCATTCAACAATGAATATTTATTGGGTTACTGCATTGGTTTTGCTATTGCTGCTGTAACAAATTGACATAAACTTGGCAGCTTGAAACAAAGAAAATGTATTGCTCTAGCTCTGGAGTCAGAAATCTAAAGGTGTGAGCGCGTCTGCATTCCTTCTGGGCTTTTGGAGGGGAGAATCCACTGCCTTGCCTTTTCCAGCTGATAGACGCCACTTACATTTCTTGGTTCCTGGCCCCTTTCTCTTTTCTCTCCACTTTCTTGCTTCTGTTCTGACATCTACTTCTGCCTTTGGCTTGCAAGTCTCCCTCTCCTAAGGACCCTTGCAGTTACATTGGGCCCACCTAGATGACTCAGGATAATCTCCTAATGTTAAAATCAGCTGATGAGCAACCTATTCCATCTGGAACCCTAACTCTCCATTGCCCTGTAAACTAAATATTCAGAGGTTCCAGGGATTAGGACATAGACATCATTGGGGGTTGGGGATATTGTATCTACTATGTGCCAGGCACTATACAGACTTACATTCTGTGGGATTCTGTTTTGCTAATTAGATGTACTTATCACTGACAGCTGGAGATCTGTGTCTCTCCATTTTTATATTTGAGGGACATAAATCATTTGAATGTCCCATGTCTGCCTCTTTAGACACACAACAGATATACCAACTGTTATTTTGTGTCAGCTAAATAAGAAAGTACCCAGCATCTGATGTCACCACTAACCTCAAATGAAGTACCTCCCTTTGAGGCAGTAGCTGTAGATCATTCCCAAGCTCACTATGGTCTCTCATTATTGAATGGTACTTCTTTTTTTTTATTGTAATTCTCTCTCCTATCACGGGTTAACTAATACTTAGTGTAAAAGCTGACCTTTATTTGCCTCACCCACTTTCATAAGGGATGGAAATAGGGAAAGGTATGAAATTTATCATCTCAATGGGGACACCTTGGCAAGTGAAAGGAAGCACTATTAATAATCCTTCAGAAACAGTAGGTGGAAAAGAGGGCTGTCTTGGGAATCGTGGGCCATAGGGGCTCCCTAAATATTGACTCCAAATGAACAACATCCCTAAACACTGTAAAAATGTATTGAGTACTCCATTGGCATAGAGCACTGCAAAAACTTGATGTACTTCACTTCCTTTAATTCTTACAACATCTTATAAGGTGGGTATTATTATTATTATTATTATTATTAATCATCTCTAGTTTAGAGTTGAGGGAAATGAAGCTCAGAAATTTAAATACCTAGCTCCAGCTAGTAAGTTGCTAAATTAGGATTTAATCCTAATTTGGTGAAACACTAAGCCAAATGCTTTTTCTCTTATATCACCTTCAAGGAAAAGCATAGATTCTTGGAAATTGTTGTCTTCAGCTGGGGGCAGTTGGGTATTTTAAGAGATGTTAGACATTAGAGATACACAATGACTTCATTAGAAGTCTATGGAAAAGCAGGAGCTATAATAGATACTTTCTCTTTGTCTGTCCTTTAGGTCTGTCAGTTTGTCGTCTCCGTAAATGGGCTCAATGTGCTGCATGTTGACTACCGGACGGTGAGCAATCTGATTCTGACGGGCCCTCGGACGATCGTCATGGAAGTCATGGAGGAGTTAGAGTGCTGAACAGGTGGACATCCCGGCCCTTCAGTGGCCTGAGGATGATCGAAGCCAGGACAACACAAAGCAATGCAATGACAAGACTTCCATGCACACAGATGGTTTTGGATGCACAAAATTTCTCCATACATACACATCTTGATTTGCGTTTCATACACTGTTTGAATGTGGAAGAACCAGGTAGATCATCTTTTAAAAAAAAATTATGTCCGTGTATAAAAACGTTCAGAAATGAAATTTCCTTACGTAGTAGAATTGCCTTACTCAGGTTCCATTTGTAGTTCTCAGCCATTGTTTTTTATCTTGGTTTGCCTAAAGTTGTTGAAATGCTTCTCTGGCCAAAACAGCAACATGCTAAAATCCCCTCCTAGGATTCAATGGAGTAGTTGTTACAGATTTTAAATTGTTCTTTTACCAAAATGAACCTGGAACTCTTTATGGAAAGATCTGGATTTCACCAAGCTTCAAAATAAAGCAACATCCAAAGGAATATTACCCGTTAACTAGCATTTTGAAGAGGTTCTAAAGCATTCAAGTGCTTAAAAGCCATTGAAAAAAATGACTTTTTCTTAATTCCTCCTTTAGTATCAATTTCTAACCTATGTTTTCATTTATGGCGTTCATTAGAAAACAAAAACCTTGTGATGAATATAGATGGGATGCATAGGGGGATACTACTTCTGATTATTTGCTCTGATTTCTCTTTCTGAGCCTAAATAATTTTGTCTTATCAATCAGCTACAGAAGCTTTCTAGAATTAATCCAGAATATGTTGAATGTCAAAACAGAGGAATTTGTATATACACATATCAAGCCTCTGGCAAGATTTCACATTGAAGTTGTCCCTTTTTAAATGAAGTATTCTAGAGCTTGGCCCATATGTGATAAAAACTTGAAATTAAATTGCCTTGTTGGCCTGAATTTTTACTAGCTTTCTAGTGTAACATATTCTAAGGAATGACATGCCCTGCTTCTTTGGCGGGATTATTTTTCACCAAAACATCATCTTGTGTTGTCATTTTTCAGCTCACTGTATATATGCATGTTTCTTTTTTTGGTTTAGAAAAGAATGCATTTGGGGGCTTGGTGTATCGAGGAAATTCCTCAAAGTGCCAAATTAGATAGTCAGGGAATGCCAAATTCTTGATTTCATATAATGCATTCTGAACAACCAGGTTACTTTCTTATCACGTATTAACAATGAAATATGAATGTTGTACCTCAGCCATTCTTTTTGTGATAGGTTATCTTAATGTGTTGGTACTAGTAAAATGGACATATCGTGCTACAGATGTTACATATATATGTTTCTGGTAATCCAGCTTTTCTGATCTTAGCTTTAGTCAGAGAATAGGATTTTGAAGTAATATAGAATGTCTAACGTTAGTACCGTCGATCTCCATTTGGGAACTAGTAGCGATTCTGTGTGTATGTGCGATTATACTGTATGCCAGGCTTTGTGCTACGGCACTTAATGTATGTGATCTCTTTGAATCTCCATCAGAATCCTCCAAGGGACACCTGAGTGGCTCAGTGGGTGAAGCATCTGCCTTTGGCTCAGGTTATGATCCCAGGGTCCTGGGATCAAGCCCTGCATCACGCTTCTTTCTTGGCGGGGTGCCTGCTTCTCCCTCTTCCTGCCGCCCCACCCGCTTGCGCACACCTGCTCTCTCTCTGACAATAAATAAATAAAATCTTAAAAAAAAAAAAACCTCCAAGAAGGGTATTATCACCCTCATTTCTCAGATATGGAAACTAAGTGTAAGCAAACTTCAACATCCGTGTTCTCACTGCTGCAAGATCTGCTAAGATTCAAACATGGGTTTGTTTAATGCTAGAGCCCATGTTACCGCCCCTCCCCCAGCCTTTCCCCATTTAGGGACCTACTGTTGAGGGGTTATTTTATACCCAGTGCTGTGCTAAAACTATACATCACTTATTCCTCCTGACCCATGAGGTTCAATATCGCCATTATCTCCATTTTACAGCTGAGGAAGCTGATTCATACAGAGATTAGTCATGTGCCTGAGGCCACACAACTAGTGAGTGGGAGACCTTATGATTCAGCTCAGAAAGTTCTTAGGACGTCTTTAAAAGACAAGTCTTAGATGCTGCCTCTGTTCAGGTGTTCATTAAATTCAAAAGAAGGAGGACCACCTTTGTCGATGGCATCTTCTTCTTGCCTGCCATCCGTACTTTGTACTCATGTCCTAATGCCAATCGTCTTGGGCCCTGGCATAGTATCACTTCCCTTTAACCAATCTAAGCCCCAGAGAAGCACCTGTCTTTCTTTACTCCGTTCAGCTTCCTGCCAGTGGAATTTCTTTGATTGAGAGTTTATTGATGTCTTCGGTCAAATGAATATGAAGGGAAGAAGAGGAGGAAAGAAGGAAGGAAAGAAAGGAGGGAGGAACTATTTCTTCCTTTGGCTCCCATCACCCTCAGATTAAAGGCCAAATGCCAGAGAATTCTAGTTAAGGTCAAGAGAGCTTTGCCTTAGCTACTCCTTGGCAACCCTCCACCCTGATATCCTTACATGGTAATGAAAGTGAGTGCTCCCATTCCCATCGGGACACTACTGAGCTCCCTCCAGCCTTTCCACATAAGCTTCTCCTCTCTGCAATATGACCTCTCTGTCTTTGCCTGGAGAAATCTAAGTAACTCCCCTTAGATAGTATCTTCTCTGAGAAATCTTTGCCAGCTCCCCACTTCTGGGCTTGACTCCCCTTGTCTAAATTCCCATGGCCCCTTATGCATCAATGCCCTATGTTTATAGCACTGATGATATTTACTTGGAGGTTATCCATCACGTCTCTGTCAGAGACGTATGATAGACGTCTCTGACAGACATGTATCTGTCTCCCTCACTACACTCTGAGCATCAGCAGGTGGTGACACAGTAGTGTATCAGCTGTCCCTGGCTGCTGGCGTGCCACCCCACAACATGCCTTGTAACACTCTCTGTGCTCATGATCCTTTATGTTGGCAAATGGCGCAGAACTCTGCCGGGATGGCCAGCCACTGGTCCATGTGGTGCCGGGTGGGTTCCCATGAACATTTGTGGTCTAGGAAGGCTCTGTGCATGGGTGTCACAGATGGCTGATGCTGTTGGCTGAGGTATTTCCTTTCACCCCATGTGGCCTTTCCCCAGAGTTCCGAGGATTCCTCATCACGCCTCATGAGATCAAAGAAGGTGAGAATGGAAACTGCAAGGACCTTTCATGGACTTGCCTGGGGAGTGACCCAGGGATACTTACGTAGTGTGTTGCTGGTCAAAGCAAATCACTAAACTAGCTGAGAATCAAGAGGCGGGGAATGGTCTCTCCCTTTGACGGAAGGAGCTGCAAAGAATTTATGGCTACTTTTAATGCACCAAGAGTAGGTACTCACCATTCATGGAATAAAGGACCGAGGAGCTACCTAGTTACTGAAAGGCTCTGCTTTCCAGATGCAAATCGTTGACCAAATACTGGGTAGAAGTTCGTTACTAGGTTGTGAATAGAGCCCAGTGCCTAATGAAAACTTCAAAGTTGGAAAATCCTAAACTAATGGTGCCACATGGAGCCATGGAGAGCACGGTGTCCTGTCCTCATTTTACTGATGAGCACAGCTCAGTGTGGAACGTTCCGGTGGCACACCCGAGCTCATGAGGCTTGCTAGGGAGAGAGCCCAGGTTAGACGCTAGTCTTCTGCTTTCTAATGACATGTCCTTTACAAGATAGCTTTCTGTAGCAAACACAAATGTGGTGAAAATAGGCCTTTGGCTCTGGGGTGTTCATAAAACACAAGGAGTGCTGTCTACCTGTGAAGGTGAAAGATTACATTTTAATTAACTCAGGCCGTGGATTGTGAAATCATATCATTAAAAAATAAGTATCTTCTGTGATATTTTAACAGGCAAATTGCTTTAAAATTTAGGAACTCCACTTCTAAATGAAACCTCAAGAATTATCCTAAATGAACAGTAAGCAATACTCCTAAGAGCTTTTCTTTCGCACGCGCATTTGTGTGTGTGTGTGTGTGCGTGCACACGTGCGCCCACGCACACGCATATCGTGTGTGTAGCTTCACTCACCGAGGGTCCCTGAAATGGCTTTCGTTGTTCCCCGAGAAAACACTTTGGATTTTTCAGGAATTTGTATCGTGTGTTCGTGTTAGTGTGACGGAGGTGGAAGTCTTCTTTGGTTTCTTCATTAGTGTGGTATATGCTACCAGTGCAAGTTTGAAAGCCACGTTTGTTACTTCTGCTGTAGAAAGAAAAACGCAGTTGCCTTTTGGGTCAGTCCTATTGTGTGATGTTTGACTATTAATGTCTGATGAATAGTTGTACAAGTTGCTAAGGGGACTAGTTGAGAAATGGCGGGTAACCGGAAGAAGATACCCAAATTTGAGCAGATGAAATGCAGTCAGCTTCATGCCATCTTATAAAAGTGACTGCATTGGGGTGGCAGCAATTAACAATTAACAGTTTAAGAATCATTGCTTTCCGTTCAAAATATAGTATCACATTTCCAAATACTCTTTTCAAATATTTGTGATGAGAGTCAAATTTCAAGACCTATTTTCTTTTCTTTCTTTTTTTTAATGATTTTATTTATTTGACAGAGAGAGCAAAAGAGCACAAGCAGGGGGAGCAGCAAAGGGAGAGGGAGAAGCAGACTCCCTGCTGAGCAGGGAGCCCCATGTGGGGCTCTATCCCAGGACCCTGGGATCATAACCTGTGCCGAAGGCAGACGCTTAACTGGTTGAGCCACCCAGGTGCCCCCTCAAGACCTATTTTAAACTGACACTAGCTATTCTTTCCTGTTGAGTATTAATCCTGTTTCATTTTCGTCAGAAGAACTTGGGAACATTACAGTTTTACCAACTGGTAAGAATCCGTTGATATCACTGAGCATTGTTTTACTCATCGAAGGCAGAATTTCAGGTATAATATGCTTTTCCTCAGTTCAACACCAAAAGGGCAAATCTGCAGCATACCAAAATGAAGTTCATCGTCAAAGTTAGCATATGATATTATCAAATTCATTAATATATGTACTTAATTTATATGTTTATTTTTAAATTAGGTTGAAATTTATGTTTTCCCTTCTTAAGAATTGTAGCATAATACTGAAAATTAGAATATGAAAATAGATTGTGTAGTATGAAATAAATGTTAAATTTTTAAAGTGGTGACTTTAGGTTTACAGCTTTTCCTGTCTTTTAGGACAAATTAGCCGTTTTTTTATCCTAAGAAAGGGTTGCATTATAAAGTTGCTCTACTACTAAGCTATCAGAGAAAACACATGGGATTCATATCTAATTCTCTAATGTAGCCAAAAGTGCCATTTGTAACACTACTTAATGATGGATGTTTTCTGACGCTCTTTTGCCTGAAAAAAAAAAGTGCATTAAAAAGCTTTTTCTGTACTGTATTTTATTTGGAATCATTTTCTCCCTATAAAGCCCCATATTGATGAGTATTGTGGAATAGCCTATATGGAAAAATGTTATGTAGTTGTTTACTACTCCGGGAGAATGTTAGTTCTTTTTTATTTTCAACTAATTAGGAAATTGATTACATAATTCAGTATGTGTGGGAGCGGATAAAGCATGGGGTGATTGGATTACACTCAATATAAACCAAAGACACTTTACATTTTTCTCTCATTTCCTCCCTTCCTTTCTCCCTTCCTTCCTTCCTTCCAGAAACCTTGCTGAGACTGTCTTGCTAGATACTGTATATAGGCCCTGGGAATACAAAACTGAGGAGACATGACCCTGGATCCATGAGTCACTTTTGGGCCTGCCTTCTAGAAGCGTTCTCTCCATGGAAGGGGTGGGGGGCTGGATAAGAAATCATGGTGTTGAAGCAGGTGGTTTACTGCAAGAAACCACCATCTCACCCAAGAACCAGAACACTGACAGCAACTTACCCAGAGAATGGTAAAGTCAACAACTTCACAACTGTGTGCCCACTTTCCCTTACCCAACATAACCACAGCAGTCAGTGTTGACTTTACCATTCTCTTGTTTTCATTATTGTTTAGGTTTTTTTTTAATGAACTTTATTAAAAGGGCATCAAGTTTTATATAATCTGAGATTCGCATATTTTTGTTCAGGATTATATTACTAAGATTCTTCTAGATTTTTCTGCGTAGTCATCATTCATTCATTTTTCACAGCTTCACAAATTTCTAGAGCCCAAGTTATTTTCTTGTCATTGGGCATTTGGGTTGTTTCCACTGTTGTTGTCATCATCATTGGTAGGGTTGTTAGGAACATTCTTATACCAACTCCTGGGAATAAGCGTAGGAATTTACCTTAGGCATTTACTTGGGAGAATAAGTGCTGAGTCATGGGAAACGTGAGTGCTGACTTTACAAGGACACAACTAGTTTCCAAAGTGGTGAGTCACTGTACACTCCTTTCCAAAATATGAAAGTGATACATGTTGTCAATATCTTCTCCAACACTTGATATTCTGAGACTTCTTAATTTTTGTCAAATAAATGTCTATTTGGTCAATGATACTGAGAGTCCTAATTAGCTCATAAATTTAAAGCACAGAAAATGTAATTGGCAATTTATAATCCTAACTTACTACATCAGTGTCTTCATGATGCCTCGATGTCTTGAAACTTTTTATCCTGTAACAACCCTGTGATTCCAATGAGGCAAGTATTATTGGAAGTCAGTATGACATATTTATGGACATCCAACAAATATTTATTAAGCACGTGCTATGGGTCTGTCACTAAGTCTTCGGCAAACAACAGTAAATAATAAAGGTCCCTGTCCACATGAAATTTATGTATCCTTGGGAGCCACAGATAATAAATAAATTATATAAATAAAACAGTTCATTTTAGATAGGGGTAAGTGCTAAGAAGTAACTGAAACCAGATGGGGTGATGGAGAGTGACCAGGATTTCAGCAGGGTGGTCAGTAAAACCGTGCTACTCAGTTCCCATGAGGCACCGTTCTCATTACGGTCCATGTGAACAGCGCCCCCTGGAGTTATGCAGTGCAACAGCTCTGAGCCAAAGCCTCTTTGCAAACCTGGTTGTTGGCCTTAATACCTAAAGAAGGCGACTGAGTCAGGCTTAAAGAAATCAAGAGGAGTATTGCAGGCAGAGGAAGTAGCAAGTCCAAATGTACTAAGGCTGGAAAGGTCATAGGGGTTAAGAGCACGGGATCTGGAGACCTAGAGACCTAGATTCAGATTCCAATTCTCACGCTCAAGAGCACATTCAGTTACTTGATGTCTCTAGGTATCAGTTTCCTGATTTGTAAAATGGGGATTATAGCACTGACCCCGTTTGACTACTGTGAGGAGTAAATGAGATAACACGAGTAAAACACTCATCTTTATGCTTGATCCATAATAAATAACCAGTAAGTGGATGTTTGTCTTGTTTTTCTGCCCTCTAAACAGAAAGGAAAATGAACTCTGGAGAAGTTATGACTTGTCTCAAATCCATGCCAACTAATGTATATGTGGGACTGGAGCCTGGGTCCCAGAATGTTTAGTCAATGCTCTTCTCAGTGAATCTTTCTGTGTCTTGGTTTTCTCATTTTTTTTAAAGATTTTATTTATCTATTTGACAGACAGAGATCACAAGTAGGCAGAGAGGCAGGCAGAGAGAGAGAGAGAGGAGGAAGCAGGCTCCCCGCCGAGGAGAGAGCCCGATGTAGGGCTCAATCCCAGGACCCTGGGATCATGACCTGAGCCGAAGGCAGAGGCTTTAACCCACTGAGCCACCCAGGCGCCCCTGGTTTTCTCATTTTTACATGATATAATCATCTCAGGAGGCTATTATGAAGATTAATTAGTTAATACATTGAAGGGTCTTAGTACAGTGCCTGGCACATAGTA
The DNA here is from genome assembly GCF_002288905.1 of Enhydra lutris kenyoni. Classification (NCBI taxonomy): domain Eukaryota; kingdom Metazoa; phylum Chordata; class Mammalia; order Carnivora; family Mustelidae; genus Enhydra; species Enhydra lutris. The sequence goes on along the minus strand of NW_019154098.1, from coordinate 20,161,077 downwards.
CTTTAAAAATAACGACTGATAGCTATTATTATTAGTATTATTACTTAAAAAATATATTAGGTCTCATAGACTTTATCTTTTTATTTTTTTAAGATTTTTTTATTATTTATTTGACAGAATAACAAGTAGGCAGAGGCAGGCAGAGAGAGAGGAGGAAGCAGGCTCCCCACTGAGCAGAGAGCCCGATTCGGGGCTCGATCCCAGGACCCTGAGATCATGACTCAAGCCGAAGGCAGAGGCTTAACCACTGAGCCACCCAGGCACCCCAATTATTATTAATATTACTATATCATGCTAATTTCAGCCATGGTGACACACACTAATTCATAAGATTGTCTATACATATATGTCTTCATCACCAACCATGTACATTTTAGTTTTTACCATAGACTGGATAATAGATGGGTTAGAAAAATATATATGATCATCACTATACTCAGTTGAGTACATTAAAAGAAATCACCCACTCTGTCACCTTGGCTATCCTCCTCGGGTGCTGCAGAGCAAGGATTTTCCCAGGTTGATTAGAAAACACAGCTCTGGATTTGTGGCTGTATGTTGGGACAGAGTAAAAACCCTTCTGCTTTGGATAGTTACTCAGCTCCCTCACTTTGAAACAAAAAATTACATATAAATAACTTACCAAACATAATCTTTGAAACCCCAGATCTCATACCGAGTAATTTCACAACACGGCATATTATCCATTTACCACCTGATCAGGTTCCCGACAGTTTGATAGCCTGTTAAGAAAACAGTGAAAGGGGGCGCCTGGGTGGCTCAGTGGGTTAAAGCCTCTGCCTTCGGCTCAGGTCATGATCCCGGAGTCCTGGGATGGAGCCCCGCATCGGGCTCTCTGCTCAGCGGGGAGCCTGCTTCCTCCCCTCTCTCTCTGCCTGCCTCTCTGCCGGCTTGTGATCTCTGTCTGTCAAATGAATAAAATCTTTAAATAAATAAATAAATAAATAAGAAAAGAAAACAGTGAAAGTAATCAACGGGTGTGCCTTACGTCCCAGGGCAAACGCTCTTTCTCAGGTACACCAGCAACTCCGTCTTGATTATCAAGAAGTTATAAAGGTTTCCTGAGCATCATTCTGTTTGTCTTTTGTGGGCAGCTTCCTAAGTCTAGAGGCTTAGGAGATTCATGCGGGAATTATGCAAGTGAAACCACCCGCTAGTGCTTCTGTTAGCACAAGCTTTGGGCAGGCGGAGAGTGGAGGCACAGGCTGCTGCTTGCCTTAGACATCTGACGCATGTCCTGGAGCAGAAGAAAGGAGCGCTCTGTAAAACACTTGGCAAAGCGTCTCGGGTGCTTACATCCCGGATTTGACAGCTCCCTTTTCCTTCACCTGTCTTTGGGCCATTGTGACCTTCTTTCATTGCCTCCTGGGACTCCATATCTTACTCTAAATTCCCCTTGCTCCCTTGGGACTCAATATTAAACTTGCTTCTCCCTGAAATCTGAAATGCCTGGGTCCACAAAGGCTGATTGATGATACAAACTTGAGGAAGGGAGCTAGGGACAGCTCTTGAGGTCCAGCCTGAGTGGATGAGACTTGGGCTGGGTAGGACAGAGAGGAGGAGGAGAAAAGAAGAAAGAAGGACATTTGATCTGTTACCTCAACTTTGAAGAGGTGTCTGTGTGTGCACCAAACCGTGAGAGGAGCCCGGAGTTCAGAAGATCTGGATGTTCCTGATGCTATGAAAGGTGAAGAAGAAGAGAGCCCTTACTCTTGAACCTGGGGTGACAATGGAGCATGTGACGTGGGAACAGGAAGGTTCATTAATTATTAAGCCAGAAGACTCCCAGGTGTGGAGCTTAACAGCAGAAAGGGAGGAAGCAAGTCCTGTGAGCTCTAAGGAAGACTGGAAGGTCAGGCCAGCAAGTCTGTTAGACAAAGAACCCCTATTTTGTTTCGTTTTGTTTTCAGATTTTCTTTCAGCTTGTCCAAGCTATGTAAGATGTGAGAGGGGCTCCAGGGTGGCTCTGTCAGTTAAGTGTTCGACTCTTTGGTTTCAGCTCAGGGCATGATCTCGGGGTCATGAGATCGAGCTCCGGGTTGGGTTCTGTGCTGGGCATGGAGCCTGCTTCAGATTCTCTCCCTCTCCCTCTGCCCCTCCCCCTGCCTCCGCCACACACCTGTGCACTTGCTCTCTCTGTCTCTCAAATAAAATAAAATAAAATAAAATAAAATAAAATAAAATAAAATAATGTTGTTTTTGCTTGAAATGGAGGGGAAGGAGGTCATACACCGACTTAGCTGTGAAGTGCATGGTGTTTCTTACCGCAAACACACAGTAAGCCACTCACTTACATCTCTGCTTAGCCATCCACCTTCCTGGCCTTCCTCCTTCTTGCTTAAGAAAACTGGCTCACCTGTATGTACTCCACACACTTCCATCTTAGTACAGAAATGGAAGTAGAAGTATGAAACCAGAAATCAGGATCCTTTTTTTTTTTAATCCGTAAGAGGCCTTGTAAATTTGGCTGGTTTACTCTCATTTTATGGATGTTAGACAAACGAATAATAATAATAACTAATATTTATTTCACGCTAAATACATGCCAGCTACTCTGATAATTGTGGTTTTATGGATGATCTCATTTGATCCTCACACGACTCCATGACATGGGTCCTAGTAAAATCCTTGCTTTGTAGACAAGGATTCCAGCTCTCTAGGTAGGTGAAGTCGGTGGTACAAGGTCATATACAGGCCAAATGGTGAGGCCAAGATTGGAAGCCAGTCATTCTGACTGCTGACGGTATCTGCCTCCCGTGGCAACCCGGTTTGTCCAAGGGCATGAGATGGCACATGCATGCGGTGGCAAGAGAACCATCTAGAGCCAGACTTTGCACCTTGGGAGCACGCCACACTCTAGCTGTTGCTGTGGGGGACCACAGCTGGGCCCCTCCTGAGCAGCAATGATTCAGGGCTCATCCCTCTTGCCTAGTGACTGCCCTTCTGGCTCGTGTTCCTCTTGCACACACCAGGGATTCCCCCTCCTCCCCTCTTTCTTATCAACATCACTACCTATCATTTGGTTCATTCCTAGGGTTTCCTTTGTTCCCCAACTGGCAATGTAGTGGCCCTTTTTTCCAGCTTCCTTCTTGGATGGTTCTTGGAACACAAACACCTAGGCATTTTTGTTTTCATGCACTCGTTTCACTTCATTCATTCAACACATAATAATATATACCTCCTATGCTATTAGGTCAGTGCTAATCACTACAGGCGGACAGCCAACAAGTAACTTGGAAGTTCCAGAGGATAGGAAGGAGCTACACTGAATCCTCTATCTCTAGGACCTAGTAACATTCCCCACCCATAGTCATCTCTTAATTAACGTTTGTTTAAAAAGTACGTGTCTGTAAAAATCTCTTCAAATTGATAGTGTACCCTCCCAAAATGGAAATCGACCTAGATATCTTAGGTATCTTCTTAATGCTTCCTCCTTCCTGCCTCCTTTCTGAGATGACCTGTGAAACACACGGACCCTCCTTTTCATCCATTCCTTCAGGCAGTCTGGTGTAGCCCCGTTTCCCTTGGTCCTCCAGTGAGGCCACACTGACATCTGCTGGATCACAGGAGACCTTCAATCTGGCATCTTTTTTAGAGCTTAAGGAGAGAAAGTGGGCTCACAGCAAGGACCAAGGAGAGACAAAGAGACCTCTTTCTTTTAGAAGGAGATAAATTTATGGTCACAGACCCACAATAAAAGGAATCAAGGCAAAGTCCCTGTGATTCCAGACTTCTAGAAAGTTTCTCAATGATTGAGAAATCGAATGTCTATTATATGCCATGTACATGCTCAGGGTTTGATGGCCGTTTTTTTTGTTTGTTTGTTTTGTTATTTTTGTTTTTTTTTTTTTTAGATTTTATTTATTTATTTGTCAGAGAGAGAGAGGGAGAGAGAGCGAGCACAGGCAGACAGAATGGCAGGCAGAGGCAGAGGGAGAAGCAGGCTCCCTGACGAGCAAGGAGCCCGATGTGGGACTCGATCCCAGGACGCTGGGATCATGACCTGAGCCGAAGGCAGCTGCTTAACCAACTGAGCCACCCAGGCGTGCCCTGATGGCCATTCTTAACTGCTGGATTGACTTTATGCACATTGTCCCAAGTAACAGCTCTACGTATGATACATCTCACAATGGTTCATCAATTCCATTTAACCTTTGATCTTCTACCTTCCCTCTACAACCCCCACCACGCAGAAAAACTAGGTTATAAGTCCAGGGCTGGACTTGTACTCTGCACACACACACAGACACAGACACAGACACACACACACACACACACACACACACATTTGAAGGACAAGAAGTTTTCATCTGAATGCAATCTCTGAGAGTTGTTGCTGTCTTTTAATTCCCAAGAAATTCTTCATTCTTAGATGTGTTGTGCTTTTCTCATGTGAATTAGAGGTCAAGAAAAGTGTGTTAGAGTTTTCTTACAAATAGGAACATGTCATCCTACTTCCAAAGGTTACTTCCATATCCAAGCTAAGTTACTGACTATGGCAGAGTTTTATCAGGAGAGAAAGTGGCTGTTAACAGTCCAAGATCATTAGTGCCCAGAGCAAGAAAAGCTCAGTGGATATGCATTTTTACAGTTACTTAACACAGTGCTTGTAACTATGAGGGGGCTTCCTGACTCCAGCTCCAAGCCCTATAGAGGAAGAGCAGAATGCGCACATCCCCCTTCAGCTATGTTCAACCAGGGGATGAAGTACCTCTTTCTTACTCCTTGGAAATGCCTTCTGTTCACATCAACCACACTGTGGATGCCTTTGGATGATGTCAACATCTTAATATGAAAAAGAGCGAGTCCAGAAACAAAGCATGCATTGGTTCTTTGGCAAGTCTGGTGGGGGTCATACAATTGGAGAGTTCTACGAGGGCTGAGACCACCCCTTGCATGAAGAGAGACTGTCTCTCATTTGACAGTTGGAGTCTTCCCCTGGTTTCTCAAAGGGAATTCTACTGTAAAAAATAAAAATAGTGCATGTACAGCTTCTCACTTAATGGTCTCCTTTCTTGGTGACAACTTCCTTTGCAGTTAGTGTCTAGACTCTAAATTCAAGTAAAGCTTCCCTTTTTAAAAATTTCTGCTGACCATGAGTTAAGAGTGCAAGGCATTTCCTTTTGATGCTCCTGACCTTTTGTTCCCTTAACCACCAACTGACTTTCCCTCCCTCTTACTCCTTTCTTCCCCATTTTGACTTAAAACCTATTAATTCTCCTTATCAGTTTCTAGCAGCCTCTTCTAGCCCTTACTGAATGTTGAGCTCTATCTGTTGGAGGCTGGTGGGGATGGGGCAGCCATAAACAGAAGAGTGGGTACAAAGCCCACTGGATGGAAGAAGCACTGGAGAATCCACAGGGAGGGGCTCTGTCTGTTGGTTGGTCTACGTAGGATGACACACAGGAGTAGAGCCAACTACATCAGCACCTAGGCAACAGAAAGATCTATTGCGGTTGTAGGATCTGAAATTGGGGATGAAGCCAAAAGTCATCATCATGTAGACAAGGCAAAGATGCATTAAGAAGGAGGGAAAACTAAAGCCAGAAAGAGAGCTCTAGATCTTTTGTCACGAGCTACATCTTCCACAACTTTCTTCCAGTCTCTTATCAGCCAGGTGATGTCTTTGTGAATCAACCTCAGTTCAGTGGAATCAGAGAATTCAAGTAGATTTCTCTTAATTCCCTTATAATTGTCCATGTCATATAAACCATATTTATAGTTATCTTGTCTTAATATTGAAGACCTTAGTCTGCTCATGTCAGAGTGCTTCATAGCCTCTAGCATGTGACTCTACTACAAAATGGTTTATCTTTAAACATATGCATTAAAGACAGCACCAGGACACTATTTTAACATCCTAACTTGGGCAGTTGCCCTGGGGAATGTAAAAGACACACAAAAATTAAATGAATAATTGCTGACACCGGTATTTCTACCACCACATTTCTACCAGCTATTTCTACACGAGCCATTTGGAACCTCATAAAGTTGTTGTGAGCATTAAATTACATGAGATAACCCATGAAAAGAGCTAATAATATGCTTGGCGTGTAAGTGCTTAATATTATTATGCTGATTATAATAAATACCATCGTCGTTTTTATTTTCAGCGCACACCAACTAGGAAATGTGATTGTCATAGACAGACTAGATGCTTTCTTGCCAATCCTGCTTCCTCTTCCTGGGAAGTCTACAGCCTTGAATTTGGGTAGGACAATGTGATTTGGTTCTGGCCACTGGTATGTGTATAGACGTTATATATACCACTTCTCGGGCTGGCTATAAAAATATCCTGTGAAATCTTACACTCTCACTCTCACTCTAACATGGGTCCAGAAGAGAAGGATTCTGGGATAGAGCAGCCACACAATGGAAAGAGTCAGGATCCCTGAGTTGTCTGCGAAAGAAAATGTCCTGACTCAGGTCCGGCTATGACATGAGCAAGAAACCAATTCGTATTGTTGAAGCCACTGAGATTTGGGGGGTTTGTTATTGTAGCATAAATGACCTTACTCTAATACAGTGGTATTGGAGAAAAGGAAAACAAATGTATCTAATAACTAATACCCAATAAAGCAGGAAAAAAGATTTGCACATGAAACAAATCTGTAAAACTGTGTGGGGTTTTTGGAAAGCTATAACATGTCATTCTGCTAGGAGGTGAGTCCTGGGTTTCACACTAACAATAATGGCAGAGCTGGGATGTGAATCACGTGTGTCTGACTCCAGGACCAGTACTTTTTTTTTTTTTTTTAACTACATCCTTCATCAGTTTGGGATGAACCAGCAGATGTGCCTCCTGCAAGTTAATGATAAGGTACCAGATCTCTGTGGTAGATTGAACCGAACTAGAATGAATGATGTATCAGCCAAAGCCTTTGATAAGTAGTAGAAAGGATGGAGGGAAAAGAAAGAACCAAAATGCAAAGCTAAGGAAACAGTGCTGAAAGTTTAGAATGGTGAGAAGTGCCATGAGCAGGAAAACGTGTTACAAAACTAGAAGCCAAAAGAGGGGAACATGGCAGAAGTGTGGAGTGATACAATCAAGAAGAAAGACTCAACCTGGAGATGGAATCAAGCTGGAGGGTGTTGGAAACTCGATTTGATGTGATGTTGGCAAAGGGAAGAGCCTGATGGACAGGATCCAGCAGGATGGACTTGAGGCAAGGGAAGGAGTGCAACAGGAAACCTCCCCCAGATCTCCTATAAATACAAGCCCAAACTGGGTCATGACTATGCACTGGGGAGAAGCACAATATATAAAGACTAGCTCCATTGTCACTTAGGGCGATGCTGGTTTTGGGTGGTGAAGTGTGGAGTAAAGGGCCCACGATCAGGGCTGGGTGTGCTTGGAAGAGCACAGGGTGTCAATTCTACAGAACAAGTGGAGACCAAGAAGCAGAAAGATAACCGTGTGTGTCTGCCAGTGAATTCAAGCAAGTGGAGACGATCCAAGTTTGGAGTTGTACTGGGAAAAGATTTCCTGATTAATTTAGAAAAGACTGATAGATCCGTCATGATTTTTAAAAAAAATTTTTAAAGATTTACTTATTTATTTGACAGACAGAGATCACAAGTAGGCAGAGAGAGTGGGGTGGGGAGGGGGGAGCAGTCTCCCTGCTGAGCAGAGAGCCCGATGCAGGCCCGATCCCAGGACTGATCCCGGGATCCTGAGATCATGACCTGAGCCAAAGGCAGAGGCTTAATCCACTGAGCCACTCAGGTACCCCTAGATCAATCATGATTTTTTGGGCAGCAAGTGACATAAAACCAGCTTAAACTAACTTACAGTGGGGGAGACTTTATTACTTTATTTAGGTGCATTGCAATAGGAACAATGATTATAGACTTTATCATTCACCTGGAACACTTCTGAGAATGTAAGAGGGAGCTATCAATGATTAAGCTGGGGCAACAGGTGTCAGCTGGGCCTGCTTAGGCAAACTGGGAACTGGCAAAACTGAGTGAGTGTTAGGAAACCAGGGCAAGTAAAACCTAAAAGGCTGCAAGGGATCTCACTCTCTGTGTAGCTGTTACTTTTCTCTACTTTCTCCTTCTCGTGTATGGCCTTTATTCACACAAGCCTATGTTGCAGTGGGCACAGCTGCCAGGTTTGAATTCTTACAGCTGACCGATCAGTGAGGAAAGGACGCTTTTCCATCGGCTTCACTGTGAAATGTCCTGCCCCACAGCTTCAAGTCATCTGGCCTGTGTCACATGACCAATCCTGGACCAATCTTTGTGAACAAAAGGACGGATTCCTATGATTGGTTCACCTTGGTTCCTATGCCCTTCCAGTGTCGAAGACATAGGAGCACTAGTTTGAAGAGCATTTTGCCAAGGAGAAGATATTTCCTTGGAGATAAAACCGTACACGCCCACTATAATGGCCTTTTATAGAGTGCTTGCTGCCAAATCCACCGGCAGTGTGGAAACATGAAACACAGCTGTTAGATAAAATACATCCTATATAAAACAGCTGGCAGATGCAGGAGCTACCTGGAAAGAGTGTTAATCATGAACGCTGCAATCTGGGAAACTGCTGGATTGTTCTATCCCTTTATAACCTAGTATATAGGTTATAAAGTTATATACTAGGTTATATAGGTTTATATAACCTTTATAGCCTGTTAGTGACATGTATGGTCCCAGGACGCAGTATTACTATGAGCCTCTAGCACCTCTCAAGTGAAGGGAGCTTACTCCAAAAAGCCATTGGCAGAGGCTCAAGGCACTGAGCACCTCAAGTTTCAAATGGAGATTTGGGGAACAGAAAGGAAAATGAGGATTCCATAGAAAAGGGTTGAGAAGGAGAATGTTAGAGGTGGACATGCCTTCGGTCCCAGCTTGTCCAAGGTCCCAGTTCTGCTGCTGCTGGCTAACTCTCACTAGCAATCCACTTGTCCCCAGCCCAACCCTTCCCAGAGAGAAAAAAGTGGACAAATGTGCGGAAGGCTGACTGGGTGACTGTGGGCTCCCATCCAAAGAAGCAATTCAGCCAAAGGACAGGGTAGAGAGTTGGTCCAGTGGAATTTGATTTCACAATGGGCCCCTTGCCACTACAGAGGGCACAGTGCTTAGTGGAGAGAGCTCTTCGACCTCAAAGTCGTGCCTTTCAGAAAGCTGCAGCTTTTACTCTAATAAATAACCAACCAGCGTAAGCCAAGCCCTGCTGGAGTGGGTAGGACTGTCCTTACCACAGTGCTGATCAGCAGGAATGTCCCCTGTAAGTCCTGCCCTTCGGAAACAGGCAACAAAGTTGAAAATGCTGGAAGCTGTAACCATTCTTTGGAACCCCACATAATAAATGGGAGTTTCCTCAACAGGCTATTAATAGGTAAATTCTCTCTTGCTGGATTGTGAGTATCTGAACAACTCACAGGAAATTCTTCTTAGAACTTAGCAGTATGTGAATAAACAAACAAACGTGCACTAGCATCTGGTTCAGGATAAGTAGTTAATGAAACATGCCATAGTTCACCTTGGCTCAGCATTCAGGAACATGAAACGAATTACTGGAGGTTGAAATGATCATTTTAGCTCTAGGCTTTGGTCAGTGTACATGTTCCCTGTTCCATTTTGTTCATTTCTTCTTTCAAATGTTTCCTCTCTCTTGTCTCATGATCCAAGACAGAGTATTTCTTTTTTATCTTTTTATTCAAATATGTAGTAGTTGCTGTGGTCCTGTTGCAGACTGGGCCCTGTCTCTCAGTCTGGCTGCTGGAAGGGCTGGGAGGCGGTAGTGCTTGGCTGGCCATCACCAGTCCAAGACCTCTGCTAATGAGAGCCACCCTGCATTGCTCACAGTAGCCAAGGTACGAAAACAACCTAAATGTCTTCCATTGGATGAATGGATCAAGAAAATATGGTATAAATGTACAATGGAATTTGATTCATCCCCTCATTTGTGACAATGTGCGTGAAGCTGGAACGTGTTCTGCTAAGGAAAATAAGCTAGACCAAGAAAGACAAGTAAGTGCATGGTATCACTTACACATGGAATCTAAAAAAGAAAGTTGAACTCCTAGAAACAGAGAGTGGAAAGATGGTTATCAGGAACTAGGGTTGGGGAAAATAGAAAGAGATTGGTCAAGGGTACAGACTTTCAGCTCTAAGATGGCTGTGGTCTGAGTATCTAATGTATAGCACGGGGACTCTAGTATTGTATAATTGAAAATATCAAGAGTAGAAACTTCTACAAAAGTAGAAACTTAAATATTCTCACCATGAAAGGGTGGGGGGAGGTTAAAAAAAGAGAGAGAGAGAGAGCTGCCTCATCCTAGATCATGCCCCCTTCCCTGGGGGCAGTCCATGGCTTTGCAGAAAGCATGAACTTGCTGAACAGAAAGCACACAAACACTAAAAAGAACACCTCTCAAAAGAGAATGTGTGTGGAGTTTAGGCATAAAAGGCTTGACCCCTTTGGGGTGACTCTGAAGGGTCATTTAATTCCCGAGCTCTCTCCTATTGGACTGGCAAGGCCTTTGCTTACACTGTTTCCCTGTCATTTGCTCCCTCTGCTCCATCATGCCTTGACTCTAAGATGTTGTTCATGAAAGCACCCACCCCAGCATCTTACTGTATATCAATCTCCATCTTGGAGTCAACTTCCAGATAATCTGACTCCTGATAATGTATAACATAAACCCAGAAATATGCATTGATCGTAATTGCACAGCTTCATGAATACTTACAAAATGAACACACCCATCTAACCAGCACCCAAATCAAGAGACATCCCACGTGCTCCCCTATCACTAAAGGTAACTATTATCACTTCTAAGAACATGCATTTGTTTAATCTGTTCTAGTACTTTACCTGAATGGTAGCATAGAGTACATCCTCCTTTCATGTCTCGTGTCTGTTGCTCAACATTTTGTGTGATTCGTTCATGCCATCACATGAGATTGTACATAGTTCATTCTCAGTGCTTCTTCCATTGTGAGATTATAATGTAGTTTATTTTTCTACTCTTTGGTTTCTGGGCATTGGGATAGTTCCAGTTTGAGGCAACTAAAAATGGTACTCAAATGAACATTCTAGCATAAATATGTCTTTGGAGGGGCATAAGCAATCATTGTTGTAGGGGATTACATATATTAAGTTTTAGTGGACAGTATTCCAAAGTGATTGTACCAAGTTATAGAGCCACTCGCAGTGCACTAGCTTGAAGACCAACACTGGGTGTTTTCCACCCTCACTCACTGTGGTGAGCATGTGGTGGCAGTGTATGGTGGTTTTGATTTGTATTTTCCTGGAGGCCAGTGAGGCACATTTTCCTATGTTTATTGGCCATTCAGATATTCTCTTTTAAGAATGTCTCTTCAAGAGGCGCCTGGATGGCTCAGTGGCTCAGTGGGTTAAAGCCTCTGCCTTCAGCTCAGGTCATGATCTCAGGGTCCTGGGATCGAGCCCCACATCGGGCTCTCTCCTCAGCGGGGAGCCTGCCTCCTCCTCTTTCTCTCTGCCTGCCTCTCCGCCTACTTGATCTCTGTCAAATAAATAAATAAAGTCTTTAAAAAAAATGTCTGTTCAAGTCTTTGCCCATTTTCTGTTGGGTCACGAAGACAACCCTCTCTTTACTGCTGACTGCTGGAAGACCCTTACGGAGACCATCTTTGGTAGAGAGGCAAAGGGGAGTGGTGTTTTGTCAAGGGCAAAGTAAGTGACAGATGAAGAAAGCATGCAGGGAAGCATGTAAGAGATGATAAACATGGTCAGCAGTGCTGCTGGGAATGAGATCCATCCATAGCAACAAAGTCATAGACTCACGGAGAAAAGTAAACTGTAAACTGTAAAAAGTAAACTGAGGGAGGTAGTCATGGAAGCCACGGACACAGATGGGGTCCAGCTGTTGGATGCAGGAAAGCCAAAGCGGTGTCTTGAATGGATGCCACCAAGAACCACAAGAATCCACTCAATTGATAGATGAGAAATATGATGCACGATTGCCAGAAAAGTTAGAAGAGGTGGTGTTTCCAGAAAGAGGTTAGAATGAAACAGAATGGTTATTGTCAGTCTTGTGTATCCGGGCAGAGTCTCAAGACCAGCAAGTGGCTCACGTGGTTTTAGAGCAGAAGAGAGGAGGCACACCTTTTTCAGGTTCATGCAACAACCACATGGGAGAAAGAACAAGGGCAGAGTGATCTCGAACACAAGAAAATATCATTACCTAGGTAACTGTTTCCAGGGAGCAGCCTGCAACCTCAGCTAGCAGGAGGGGACTGGAGTCAGATCTACTGTGACTTTGCCATGCCTTCCTGTGTGTCTCCAGAACCAACCCCCACCCCAAGCCCCCCAGATCCAGCACTAGACCTGTCCTTTCCTTCACTAAAAGCTATTTTGAGGCAACTCCACCTCCTGCCTTTCTATCAGTTTGACGTGTAAGGTTTTTATTGTGCTGTGGCTCTTGAGCCTCCATGGCTGCCTGTAAAAACTGAGACCCTGTTTTGCTCTTTTTAGACCACTGTCTGAAGACTTGTGCCTTGAAGATCTTAATTGTTTTGTAAGGATAGACTCTCCTGAGGGAATCTTTATTTTAGAGATGGGGCAAAGCTGGAGAAAGGAGATAACTCTCCACAGAACAAGTCTGCCCTGTTGATCCCGTTGGAACCTTGTTTGTATTGTTATAGATAGGGAATGCCGAAAAAAATTCTTTCATTTCTTTATTTCAATTGCGGGTATTGTTTTTGTTTTTGTTTTTGCACATCTGCTATGGGCTTGCTGTATATACCCTGGAGACAGAGCAGAAAACAAGACAGATGCAGGACTTTCATGGAGAATTTGTTCCAGTCGGTCAGATAGACATTAAGCAGATAGTGTCAATGAAGTATAAGACTAGGAAGTCTGGATACCTTTCTCTCAGAGAGATAAACCTTCTTTTATGTTCTAGCTCTCTCCTAGGAAGAAGTAATTGAAAAACTGTGCAATAGGCATTTTCAACAGGGACTGATTTTGCCCCAGGGGGATAGTTAGCAATGTCTGAGAATATATTTGGTTATTCTGACTGGGAGCTTCTAGCAACTAGTGGGTAAAGACCAGGGATGTTTCTAAACACGCTACGTTACCCAGGACAGCCCCCTACAACAAGGAACTATCCAGCCCCAAATGTCAAGAATTCCAAAGGTTAGAAACTGACTCATACCATCTGTCTAATACTTCAATAGCTTTCCTAAACCTCCTACCGTGCACAGGCAGCTCCCATAACAAAGAATTATCTGGCCCCAAATTTCCATAGTGCCGCAGCTGAGAAACAGTGCTTATTCGGCTCCAAATTCTGGCTCTTTCGAAGCCCAGGCATGGTTTTCCTCTACTTTTTTTTTTAAAAGCCAAATTCTTTAGTATTATACTTACTACAAATAAATTATTAGCATTTATCATGAGCCAAACATTGTGCTCATAACTAAACACATCGTGAAAAACTTTACATTATCTCATTTATTCATCTGGAAAATATGACATAAATAAGATTATTCTCATTTTATAAATAAGAAAACAGAGGTTCAAAGAGGTTAATAGTGTTCTCAAAGTCACGCAGGTTATAAGCAGCAGAGCCCACATCTGAAACCAGGTTTACAAAGGCTAAGCCCTTAACCATCACATTGTACCCGTCTCTTGTGATAACATCATTACTTTGCAGTTTTTTGATGTTTTGTAGTTTTCAAGGCACTTGTACAAAATTATTGCTAAAGTAGGGCTTTATGGTAAAGTGCGGGCTTGAAGTCCTTTTTTAAAATAATTTTTTAATTAACATATAATGTATGATTAGCCCCAGGGGTACAGGGCTAGCTTGAAGTCTTAATGTTGTTTGAATCCTAGTCACTCTGTGACCTCAGATAAATTACTTGACCCTTTTCGGCTTCCGTATTCTCATCTCTAAAAAGAGTGCAGTGAACTAATTCATTTCTTCATGCCCTTCCAGTTCTAGTCTTTTTTTTTTTTTTTTTTTTTTGCTAATTAATGACATAAGGTAAAGCGGCCATCTTTGTCATCGGCTGTCAAGCATCTTATTCATAACCTAGAGCAAGAGATTCGTTTTGTATCATGGCTCAGTGCACACGCACACACACATGCATACACACATGCACAAGTACATACACATAACTGAAATGTAAATTTTATGGAGCACACTGAAATGGTCAGATCCAATAGATTATACCACAGAAATGAGAAATCTCCAAATGATAAAGCAACAGGGATTTTGTCCTGGCTTATGTCATGTGCATCATGAGGCAGCTGGGGTCCTGCTTCACTTTGTTCTCACCCCGGGACTCAGGCTGACGGAGCAGCCTCCTTCCCAAAGGTTATCGCCCTCAGTCGAGGAGGGAAAGAGAACATGGCAGGTCCCACACCAGCACTCAAAACTTCCACCTGGAGTGGCACGTATCACTTCTGCTCACATTTCTTGGACCACGTCACCTGGCGATACCCAGAGGGTAGGGAAAAGTGATTCGACATATGCCTGGGAAAAGTACCAAAAATATCTGCTCAACAGCATGAATGACCACCACAGATATGGACTGTGATGGTCAGCCTTATGAGTCAACTTGGCTGGGGCCGTGGGGCTTGGATATTTGGTCAAACACTACTCTGGATGTTTCTGCGAGGGTGTTTTTAGAGGAGATTTACATTTAAATTAGTGGACCTTAAGTAAGGTAGGTTGTCACCCATAACGTGGATGGACCCTATCCAATTAGTTGGAGGCTTGAGTAGAACCAAATACTGACCATCCCCTGAACAAGAGGGAGTTCTGCCAGGAGGTAGCCTCTGGATCTGAAATTCAGCATTGGCTCTTTCTGGGTCTCTAGTCTGCTGACTCATTCTGCAGATTTTGGACTTGCTAACCTCCAGATAGGCTGATTCCTTAAAATAATTCTCTTTATACATATTTTATATATATGTATATAAATATATATGTATGTATATATATTATATACTTATATATAAAATATGTATGATATATATTCTCTGTATATCATATATACTATACATAATATATTAGTATATGAATTCTGCATATATACTATATATTCTGATACAAATGTGTATCTTATATATTTTAAAAATAACTCTATACTTGGGGCGCCTGGGTGGTTCAGTGGGTTAAGCCTCTGCCTTCGGCTCAGGTCATGATCTCAGGGTCCTGGGATCAAACCCTGCATCAGGCTCTCTGCTCAGCAGGGAGCCTGCTTCCTCCTCTCTCTCTGCCTGCCTCTCTGCCTACTTGTGATCTCTCTCTCTCTCTCTCTGTTAAATAAATAAAATCATTAAAAAAAAACTCTATACTCTATCTACTATCTATATCATATCATATCATACTATATTATATATACGTCCTATTTCTGTTACTCTGGGGACTTCTGACCAATATATACCCATACTATGTAGGATGCATTCTGTTGTTCTCTTTTTCTTTCTTTCTTTCTTTTTGGTTTTTTTTTTTAAGATTTTATTTACTTATTAGGCAGAGAGGGAGACAGACAGCATGAGCAGGGAGGAGAGGTAGAGGGAGAGGGAGAAGCAGGCTTCCCACTGAGCAGGGAAACAGACACCCAGACATGGGGCTCCATCCCAGGATTCCAGGAACGTGACCTGAGCCGAAGGCAGATGCTTAAACTACTGAGCCACAGGTGGCCCCTGTAGTTCTCTTTTTCAATTTAATTGAGTTCTATTCTGTCCAGCCCTGTTCTATTTCATTTTTTAAAAAATGTTAGTGACAAGCCAATAAATCTATTTCAAACTTGATCACAATCATAAGCTTAAAAAAGTCTGGCTTATACCCAATCAGCAGTGAAAAAGTTGGGAGCAGGCCCTAATTTTAGCCAATTAGAGATTCTTTTACTCTTTTACTCTTTTATTCTTTTCACACAGGAAATGTTGTAGTGTGTATGTTTCTGCTCAAAGGGAAAACAAAACAGAACAGTGCTTTATTTTCGAGCTATCACACCCTCTCACATCGGGCTCCCTGCTCAGCAGGGAGTCTGCTTCTCCCTCTGACCTCTCCCCTCTCATGCTCTCTCTATCTCTCTCTCTCATTCTCTCGAACAAATAAATAAAATCTTTAAAAAAAAAAAAAAACAGCACATAGAAATGCCATCTTTAGGATAATGGATGCTAGGGGTTGAATTGTTAAGAAATCCCCAGTACCTCAGAATTTATGAAACAATAATAGAATCTGTGGGAGCAGACTGAACCCACACTCTAGAATGGAATTATTTACACTTACTATACAATTAACATCTGTAACTATGCAGCTTAAGATCCAGTTACTGAACGCTGGTGTCCTACCAGAGAACACCAATTACTCCTAACCAAGGAACTGCTGAAAATCATTAGCTTGGGTAAGTCTGTCCCAAAGAATTCTATTGTCATTTTATAAAGTCTTGAGTTAGACTCAGTAGGAATTATTACAAATAGATACATGGAATGGACAGACTTGATTTAGAGTAGAGGCATTCAGGTACAAAAGAGGTAAAACCATGTTTTATGGGGTCAATACATGCACAGGCCATGCTGGCCTCATACTGCACAACAGTGGGAAACATAATAACACAAATCTGGGGGGATGGTGCCCCCTGGAGTTGTGCAACATGGTGGCATTAGCCAGGTAAGCAGTCTCCCAAACAGACTGTGCCTTGTATGGGCATTTTCTCTTTGGCCTTACCAGGTAAGCCAAGCTCTTAGCACAGGTGATGGACCCAAAAATATTGCTTGATTCTATCTCCATATGCGAGGAAATGAGGCTTGGGAAATTGTAATGGGGTGGGGGGGAAGGCGCATGACCAAAGGGCCACAGATGAAAAGAGACAGAGCCATCATGTAATTATGCCAGCAGTCTTCTGTCTGCTCCTCTAAAATATTTCATTCCTGATTAAAGAACAAAAGAAGAAACAAACAAATGACAATCTTCGAAATAATATAAGAATTGGAATTCTTAAGCTAGGAGTATATGGCTGAGCATATGATAAAGATAGAAGTGTATGCATTTTCAGTGAATGCAGTTTCCGGAAACTTAACCTAACTTACAATGTACCTGAGCGCAGGAAATAAAAACGGTGTCATCAAGAGCTCCTGCTGGATATGAAGAAACATGGAAGCAAGAAAAGGAGTCCCAAAGTCTGGAAGCTTCTCCCACCCAGCCTGAAGCTTGGAGTTTTGCACTTACAGCTTCTGCAGTGAGTCAGAAGATCCCTACAGCCTTGGGTCTGCCTGTTGCCTTGTTGTTTACCAAGAAGACTTCAGAGCCAAGAGTCACACTGTTTAAAAACTGTGAAAAGAGGGATTCCTTGGTGGCTCAGTTGGTTGAGTGTCTGCCTTTGGCTTGGGTGATGGTCCAGGGTCCTGGGATCAAGTCCCACTCTGGGCTCCTTGCTCAGCGGGGAGCCTGCTTCTCCCTCTGCCTGCCGCTTCCCCTGCTTATGCTCTCTCTCTCTTTCACAAATAAATAAAATCTTAAAAAAAAAAAAAAGGTGAAACTGTGAAAAGAAGCAAGTAATTTGTCTTGCCTGTTAGAAAGGCGAAAAAATTTGAGAAGATTAAAGGAGCCTCTCCCGTTCCGTCCAATGCAACCTACATGCCACTGGGAGGGGAAAGAACGGTGTAGAAGGAGAAGGGGACAGGCAGCCCCGCAGGGGTGTTGACTCTGGGGATCGCTGCTGTGTGTGGATTCTGCATTTGTGAGAGGAGACGCATGACAGTGTGGAGAGAGGCTCAAATACCTAAATGACAGGTGGATAGTGGCCATGTGAGGGGGAACGGGGACCAAGACAAGAGTGAGCTGTAGGGTTGTGGGTGATGCAGAACGCGCGCTCCAAAAGCATTCAACTCCTGGCACTGTTTGTTTTCAGACAAAATAGAACAAATCCACAGCCCCAGCGAAACGAAACACCTCTGCAGGCCCCGGGCTCCGCTCAACCCACATGTTCATAGTTCCCAGTTGAAAGGGTCAGAAACTGGCAAGAGCTTCGTCTCCGTCTTTTCTGAAGGTCACGATTCTGCCCCTTCACTGTTCCTTTCATGGGCCACTTGAGTTCTGCTCTAAGTACAGTCTCCCTCGGGCAATTCGACCAAGAACCAGGTGATAATTCTTCTTGAAAACAAAGGTAGAGAGAATCATATTCATTATATCCCGGTGTGGCTGTTTAGTAGGCTAGGGTTTAGAATCAGTATAAATTAAAGAAGATTTTGTATTGATCAGTACAATCTGGGTATAAAAATGTGATGATTTCTAGAGTATTTAAACTTTGTCTCTCCTAGCTAGCAAAGCCATTAAACCCATAATAAATAGCAGAAAACACTTATTGTCCTTCCTATGAGTCAGACTCCACAGACTTACATGGATTATCTCATTCTGAATCACTAAATGCTTGCAATAACTCTCCAAGGTGGGCATTATTACCCTCATTTTTCAGGTGAGAATGCAGAGTTACTGAGAGGCTAAGCAACTTTCCTGAAGCCACACTAGCAGTGGCGGAGATGGGATTTGAAGCCGGGGTGTGGGGGCGTGGTCCAGTCAGCACCCATAAATCTAAGTAAGTAACCAGCATGAAATCTCTTGCCCTCCGTGCACTCTACCAATTCTTTTGAGTTTTTGCCAGACCAGTGGCGGGAGTCATGCCAGAGCCTTAGACCTGCAGCCGTCCCTGGTCCCATTGCCTGGCAGAAAGACAGATAGAGGGCGCCTGGGTGGCTCAGTGGGTTAAGCCGCTGCCTTTGGCTCAGGTCATGATCTCAGGGTCCTGGGATCGAGTCCCGCATCGGGCTCTCTGCTCAGCAGGGAACCTGCTTCCCCCCCCCCTCTATCTCTCTCTCTGCCTGCCTCTCTGTCTACTTGTGATCTCCCTCTGTCAAATAAATAAATAAAATCTTAAAAAAAAAAAAACGACAGATAGAT
Organism: Enhydra lutris kenyoni; assembly: GCF_002288905.1. NCBI lineage: Eukaryota > Metazoa > Chordata > Mammalia > Carnivora > Mustelidae > Enhydra > Enhydra lutris. Next base: position 20,142,160 of record NW_019154098.1, on the reverse strand, counting down.
ACATGATGGGTGTTCTTTGCAGACTCTTGAGTTCTGTTTCTGATTGAAACGTCATTATCTTTGTTGAGATTCCTCAGAATGGTGAGGGCCTCGGAGTCTAGCTGCATTTTTGTGGCCAACGGGAGTGCGAAAAAGAATGTCCAAATTACGCACGGACCAACGGTCAAGAGTCCTAGTAGCATGAAAGCTTGATGCATGAGTTACTACTGGTGTCTGGTCCCTAGGGCTAAGACTCCCCAAACTGGGGAAACTAGTGGTTTCCTTTTGACCTCCCAGGCACCGTGCCAGATACAGAAGGCATGATGCTCCCCGAGGAGTAAAAGTGTTTTGGGGTTCAGAACGTTGGGACACTTGCTGGGTATTAACAGAGAGAAGTTTTTAAGTTCAATGCCATTCAAGTTGTTCTCTGCTTCAATACCAGAGACTTGGTGTAAGTTCCCTAGAGAAATAGGGAGATGAAGGGATTTTTCATGAATCAAACAGCAAAGGAGAGCCAGGCTAACAGGCACCCCAAAGAAGTGGAGGGAGCAAAGCTGTCTTGCTTGTGACTTAATAAAGGAGTTTGGCCCAAGTGGGAAGACATTTTCGTATCTTCGGCCTTTAACAGGCTGTAGCTGTAGTAATTTGTCGTCTGCTTTCTCTCTGTCTGGCTGGGGCTCGGGGTTCCTCCTTACCTGTCTCAGTCTTACTTTGGCTCTTTCTGGCCCTCTAATGCACGTGAGTTTTGACCATGTCTTCCGCCTGGCCCTCTGGCTCTGCCCATCCACCCCTAGCCTCTGCCTCGGGGCTATCTCATCTTTTCTCAGTGTGGACCAGCGGTAGGTCTTCAGGTTCCCCACTCTGCTGCCTTCCAAGCTTCCCTGGAGCTCCAGGAACTCCTGGACCCTTGGACAGGGAACTGCCTAGAGAAACTCAAAGTCAAGGCTTCCCTCCACCAACCACAAAGGTGGACACCAGACTTACTTTGACGTGGCTATTGCCAAGTCGGGCACCCTGAGAAGTGGCGGTCCATTTCCAGAATCTTTACTGAGGAGGACGTAGAAATCTCTCTTCCTATTGGCTTTCTTCTCCAAGTTTTAGGCTTTATCCCAAAGAGGGGATAGCTGGTCATATCCTCTGATCACTTCATCGTCCTTCTCTCTTTCTAGTCACCTTCTCCATCTCACAGTCCCTTCTGTTAGAAGAAGTGAACTTTAGTCTTATTTTTCCTGACATCATAGTCACCTTTAAGCCTGGAACAGCAAGCCTCATGTCCTGGGTATCATGAGCCGAAGAGATAGCTTTTTTTTTTTTTTTTTTTAAGATTTTATTTGAGAGAGAGCGGGAGAATGAGAGAAAGAGAGAGATCATGAGCAGGGAGGTGGAGTAGAGGGAGAAGCAGACTCCCTATTGAGCAGGGAGCCCAAGGCAGGGCTCGAACCCTGAGATCATGACCCAAGCCGAAGGCAGAGGCTTAACCCACTGAGCCACCCAGGCACCCCAAAAGGATGATTTTCTATACGATGCAGAAGTCTGGGAATTAGTCCATCAGGCCTAACCTTGATATAGTAATGGGCTCTACCACTAAAAGCTACAGCAAACTCTCTTTTTCTCTCCCCATAAAGATTTTACTGTCTTTATAAAGAGGGCAAGCACATTATATCTACGACTCTTAATAAGAGCTTCTTACAAGAAGTCTGAGAATGTAATAAAACAAGATTCGAGGGTGTAACTGAAATGCACGTCTTTAACATTCGCAAGCCGTTATTTTAAAACGACCACTGTCTAACCATTCCCTCAAGTCTCTTTCCGTTGAAGGTGAGCACGTAATTAAACTGGGAGCCTGTTTCTGCTCCGGAAGTGGATTCCTGCTTCATTCCAGCTGAGCTACTCGTTACTCATTTTCAGAACAGGTGCCAGGCAGCTATGCCCTAATCTGTGTCCACAAGCCACAGAGACCTTCTCCATGGGTCTTTTGGGAGAAACCAACCATTTTCGGCATGCAGCAAGTGATCCTGAAGCCAGAAAGAACAGGGCAGGGTCTGGGAAAACAGCCCGCCCTTGGGAGACATAAACAGTGGTCCTTGTTTTGTGATTCTTGACCTCTGTGATTTAAAGAAACTTAAGGTGACTCACTCTTCAGACATTAGTTTCCTCATCCGATAAAATGCTCTCACCAAGCTCCATTCTCCAAACCTGTGTCTTTACTAAAAATATTCCAGCAGCATTCTTGCCCGCCACCCTCCCCACAGCATTTTTATAAAATGTTGTGAAATGCTGCCCTCTTGTGTTTTTCAGGGCTCATCTAGTTTCAATTTTAAAAAATAAATTCCTAATTTTAAATGGATGGAAACAGCTTAAAATTTTTTAATTTGAAAATTGACCCGTTACATTCAGCTCCCATTGTACCAAATATTACTGATTCTTGGTTAAAAGAAAAAATAAAAGTCCCTTTCTAAATGCCAACCCCTGTCCATTAAGGTGGTCACTTT